>NC_133122.1:81596790-82196790 GCF_033568475.1 Henckelia pumila | reverse complement strand
ACCAACTCTCTCTAGTGGCAGCATATTCTGCTTTTTCTTTACCCTTGCCCAACTTTGCGTCTTCTATAGTGGCAGCATATTCTACTTTATATTTACCCTTTCCCATTTTAGCTTTTTTCACTAATATTTATTGTTTGCAATTGTAGAGGGCAGAACCAACTTCACTTTGTCATATGAACCCCTGCATGGAAGAGTAAATATAATAACAACATAATTAAAGGTGCAAAATATTTCAAATAATAATAAATCATCAAAAACGCCAAAATTAATCCAATTTCATTTTTTTGGGGTCCAAAATATTATTGGAATGATTCCAAATCCAACCCTTTATGATTGATTTCTGGAAAAAATTTAATCTGATTCTGGAAAAAATTTAATCTGCCATTAGCAAAGTGAGTGATTCTAACAAAAAGTTTTAACAATACTGAAGTTAATAGAATCTATGAGACGAATGACACATAACAGATAGATTTAACATCAATATAAGATGAAAAAGTTCAGCACAGAACAACGAACAAAATGTATTTGTAAGCTTTACAGTTCAAACCAGACGCTAATTAGGAACTGCTTTGCTTCGTTGGGCAGCTTTATATTTGTTCTCCAACTGCTTTTCAGAAGCCAAAACCTACAACAAATACATGAACTGATAAGTATTCGCTAGTTGTCGAACCCTTTCCTGTGAACTTTTAGATTCATTATGTAATCACAAATAAATGCATGGTCTAGAAATAAGAAAGAAATATAGGCAACAACAAAAAACAAGAATAATTCATGTAAGATAAAAGTACTCCAATATCCAAAAACTACTAATTTGCCATTGTTCGATTACTGAATGTCAAAAAATATCTGATCATAAATAACAATGTCAAACAAGCATCTTCAAAGCGTAAATAACATATCAATGTAAATTTTTTACAAACTCATCTCAAATGTGAAACTTAAGTACTTAATTATTTTCAACCCAAATCCCATCACAGTCTTCACGAATGCATGGTTCATTGTCATCTGCAACATCAACATCCATTGGTGCTAACCCTCTGCTAGAAGACTGATAATGCATTGCAGTTTCTTCCAACTCTTCACCCTTTTTGTAACACCCGATATTTTTAATACGTAAATTTGCATGCATAATTAGGAAATTTATTTATTTGAAATTTTAGAGTATCGGTTAAATATTTATGTGAATTATTTGTGTATGATTTAATTGATTTTCAAGCATTTAACCTATAATAAGAGATTTTCATGATTTATGGTAATTGAATTATTTTATCGCGTTGACGGGACCGTGGACGGACGAGATGACAACTTTCTATCCAATTTATTTCATGAGCATTTTTAGAGCCCAAAAATATTATTTTGAGTTTTATTTCCTCAAAATTATTACTATTTAATTTTATATGATTTTAGGAGTCCATTTTTATTCAAAATAAGCCAAAATAATGACTTTTTATTATATTTAAAATTCCCTTAATTATTTATTTCGGGATTTTTAAATTAGTTATCAGATTTTAATTATTAGTTAGAGCTTTTAAGTTATATATTTCATAATTAAAAATCCATATTAATATTTTATTATCCTAAAAACCTATTTTTAATTAAAACCTTACCCTAAACCTACCCAACCCTCACGCCTCCAAGCTCTCAGCCAACACTTCCACCTCTCCTTCATCTTCTTCATCGATCAGCAGGCTCTAGGACTCCATAGCCATTTTTCTTCGAAGATTCAAGGTTGCTCGTCGTCCCGTCGTCCCGGACTCGTCACCTACGCCTTTTCTCTTCAAACTTCGGTGCAAGGCATGATTCTTTCTCTATTTTTCGTGCCATATCAGTTATTATGCGTGTGTGTGTGTAGGAATCAAACTTTTCATTGAAATTTTCAGCAAAACAAATCGGATTTTTGGAGGTATGCACATGGTTATTTGATTTCATTAACATACTCACGTTTTTATGGTTATGGGCGTGCATGGCTGCTGGTCCACGGTTCAGAGGGGTGTCTTAGGGTCCCTAGGCTGGGTTTGGTTGGATGGTTAAGGCTGAAACAGGGCTGGAGTCGAGCTGCATCAGTTCTGGGTCCAAGGGTTCGTAGGTTAGGGTTTGGGAGAAGAGGGGTCGGCTGGGGCATGCAAGGCCGAGAACCAGCCGACCCATGGCCAGGTTAGGACCGGCAGGACCTTGGGAAGGTCCTGCCGGTGGCAGTCCGTCCAGTCGTGGCCGGACTGAAGCGGCAGCAGCCCTTTCAAGGGCTGCTGCACGCAGCCGAGGGCAGCTGCGAGGGGGGGGGGGGCTTCGGGTTATGGGTTTGGGGTGGGTTCTGGGTCGGGTAGGGGTCTGGTCGGTTCTGGGTAGTAGCAGGGTTGGGTCAGGTGGTCCGGGTCTGGGTTAGGTGGGCCGGACTCGGGTATTTTAAAATTTTCAAGTATTTAATGGTTCAAGTGCATTTTGGGCTTTTAAAATTAGTTAGAAAATTATTTGGGCCTCCAAATAATTTTATTTGGGCTTTTTAAATTATTTTTAAGTTAGCCCAATAATTTTTATGGGCTCGTGGGCCCGTAGAAATTATTGGGCCAGTCTTTGGGCTTTTGGATCCATTGGGCCGGAATAGAATGTTATTGGGCCAGGATTGTTCTAATGGGCTTTAAGTAATTATTTGGGCTCAGAATAATTATTGTTGGGCTTAAGAATATTAATGGGTCAGTCTCAGTGTTAATGGGCCAGAATTTTAAGAAAATGGGTTTGAGTGTTAGGGCCAGCAGTTCAGTACAACCCATGAGAAATTGCATGTGTCCTGAATATATATTTAATTATTTTTAAGCATGGAAGTTATTTTTAATATTTATATGTTAGTATGAAATTAAATTAAATATATATGAAGTACACACATTTTATTTAAGTACATGCATTCATGAAATAATTTTTTTTATGCATGATTTAATGTTTAAGGTTGAGCAAAAGAAAATAATTTTTATGTTGGAAGTTGAAGTAGTGTGACAATTTGAGGGGGATTCGTCCCCATATGTGAACTATTGAAGGGAAGTTTACTGCCAATTTAAGAGGTGATTCATCACCGCCACGTACGTTGGTTTATCACGCTGATCAATATTTAATGTATGTATGGTTACACTATGGATACAACCTTTCGATGTTAGAAAATACTTTGTTCTACATTGTTTATGTATTATTATGATATTTAAGTTTAATTTAAGTTATGTTATGTCATGATATTTTTTTAAGCATGCTCATTCATGTATATGTTATGTATTAGTACTAAAGTGATTTAAATTATTTTTTAAACCCTTGTTATGTTAGCATGTTGGGCCTCTAGGCTCACTATACTGGTATGGTGCAGGTGAGTACGTAGAGGAGGATGTGGTACCCACCGGCGGCGAGGACCTATGAGTGGACATGCAGTGACCCCGTGACCGTGACTGTTGTCTGAGTCTATATGCATGTTTCGAATATTTTATCATGTTATACATTTTTATTTATTTCCAGTAATTGACACTATGGGATGTTTTTATTGAAATATTTTCAGTGCATGCAAAACTTTAATTTATTTTGTTTTTGTCAGTATTTTATTAAACGCATGACTCAGATATTTAATTTATGAAATATTAAGTTTTCGAATTGTTGCATTATTTTATTCAAGTTATTTATCTTTAAATCTATTTATTATGTGCATATATGTATGGGCATGTATGCACATATTTTTACTTAGTAAATATTAAAAAAAAAAAATTTCCGCATATTTATTTATTTATATTTAGAGAGTTAGGGTCGTTTCACTTTTTGTATTCAAAGTACTCTCTACTTGGAGTCGCAAGTACAACACTCCATAAAGGATCTTCAGGAGCTTCAATGTAAAAAAACTTGCTTCGCTTGGCTCGCTAAAATAAATGAATCAGATTTGTATCCAATTCTATGGAGGTTGACCAACGTGAATCCAAGATCATCTACCTTGATACCATTACTATTCTCCACCCAATTACATTTAAACATCGGAATTTGAAATTTGTGGTAATCAACCACCCATATTTCTTGTATTACTCCATAAAAAACCATATCTGACACGATAGGATGTTTATTCTTTGCACTAGAAACTTGCATTGTCTTTGCAACTAAGCTGACTCCGGAGTTTGGAACAACTCGCATATCATCACGCTCTCTTGTAGCATAAGCAACCCCATCAATCAAATAACTAGAGTACTTTAAGACTTGCTTGGAAGGTCCACGCGCCATCCACTTTAATCTTTCGGATACTTGATAAGTGGAATAATCATCTACACGTGCAACCTATATTATTTATGTGATAACTTATTATTTATGCACAGTCATGATAATAAATGTACGCCAATTGTGATAATAAATGAACTCACACGATCAAGAAACCAGGTATTAAACGTTCGGTTATGCTTATCCTGTAACCACCTCTTGGACTTAGCCCTTTGTGAAAATCTTGCATTAAAATATGCCATGTGTTCCCTATTCAAATTATTATTAAGAGTAAGCTAACATGTAGATTTAAGAAAACTTAATGAACATATTAGTAAGTGGAAGAAATTACTCGATATAGCGAACAGTGTCAACATCATTTTCCAATACATAACGATGTGCTTGTTGCAACTCATCCTTAGTAATGGATTGCACAACTGCAGCCGAGAAAGGTTTAGTAAGTTCTATTTGTCGATGACTTGTAGGGATACTAATTGTGTGCAAACTACCAAGATAGTCTGAGCAAAATTCAACCGCCTCTTCAGCAATATAACATTCAGCCATGCAACCTTCCGGTCTATTGCGATTTCGCACATAACCTTTCAAAATCTTCATGTATCTTTCAAAGTGATACATGTACCTATACCAAACTGGGCCACATAATTTCACCTCTCGCACAAGATGAACTGTTAAATGAATCATTATGTCAAAAAACGAAGGTGGAAAATACTTTTCAAGTAAACACAATATGATCACAATATCTCTCTGCAGCTCATCCAACTTTGAGGGATCCATCACTTTATTACATAGCTCATTGAAGAAGAAGCACAAACGAGTGATAGAGTCTCTGACATATTTGGGCAAGACACCACGTATGGCCACTGGAAGTAATTGCTGCATTAAAGTGTGGTAGTCGTGTGACTTAAGGCCAACAAGTTTCAAGTCCTTCATCGAAACAAAGTTTTTAACGTTGGATGAGTAACATGTAGGCAATTGCATTCTAGACAAAGAATTCAAAATCTTTATTTTCTCATCTTTTGTAAGTGTATAACATGCTGCTGGCAGAAAAGATTTCTTCTCCCCCATCACTGGAGCCAAATCTGTCCTCAAATTCATTTCAGCAAGGTCTAATCTAGCTGCAATTCCATCCTTTGTTTTTCCCGGAATGTCAAGCAACGTACCGAGAAGACTTTCACAGACGTCTTTTCTATATGCATCACATCAAGAACATGTTTAACATATAGATGTTTCCAATACTCAAGTTCAAAGAAAATTGATTTCTTTTTGAAGGATGATTTTACATCATCCTTCGTGGAGTGAATCTTCTTTCTCATTTTTTCCCAATGACAATGAATTCCATCGACTTTGTTTAACACTTCATCGCCACTCAATGGTTTGGGTGCAGGGTTGAACTCTTGGTCCCCATTAAATGCCTTTCTTTGCCTTCGATAAGGATGATTTGCAGGTAGAAACCTTCTATGGCCTGTGTACGACATTTTCCTGCTATGTTTCAACCTTGTTGAATATGTTTCTTCACCACAAATCGGACATGTGTGATATCCTTTCACAATGCATCCTGACATGTTTCCATATGCAGGAAAGTCATTGATGGTCCATAGCAAGACAGCTCTGAGCGAGAAGGTTTCTTGTCTATATGCATCATATGCTTCAACACCTGTATCCCATAGGAATTTCAATTCATCGATTAGAGGTGCTAAGTAAACATCGATATCATTTCCTGGTTGTTTGGGACCAGAAATCAACATTGTGAGCATCATAAATTTTCTCTTCATACACAACCACGGGGGAATATTGTAAGTGATCATTAAAACTGGCCAACAACTATATGTAGAACTCATCATACCATGGGGATTGATCCCGTCAGCTGAAATGGCCAATCTAAGATTTCTTGAATCAGAAGCAAAATTTGGCCACTTGTGATCTACTAATTTCCAAGAAGGTGCATCAGCTGGATGGCGCAAGTATCCGCCATGAAGTCTTTTATCAGCATGCCAAGTCAGCTCCTTGGAAAACTCCTTATTTCAAAACATTCGTAAAAATCTCGGAATTGGAGGGAAGTACCATAGAAACTTTGTAGGAACTTCTTTCATTTATCGTATCTTTTTGGCCCATCTTCCACCTTGACATCCCACAAGTAGGACAACTGTTAAAATCTTCATACTCCTTTCGGTATAAGATGCAATCATTAGGGCAAGCATGGACTTTCTCATAAGTAATCCCTAATGCACACAAGCTTTTCTTTGCATCGTAGAAAGATAAAGGCAATTCGTTGTCATCTGGAAGCATTTCTCCTAACAAATTGAGTAGGTCGGTGCAACTTTTGTCACTCCAACTATATTTGGCTTTCAAGTTGAATAATTTTACAACTACAGATAACCTTGTAAATTTTTTGCATCCAGGATATAAAGGTTTCTCAGCATCTTCAAGTAGATTTTTGAATGTGGTTGGATTCTCAGCATAACTATCAAATGCAGCATGTACCATATCTATTGGTTCCTCGGCGTCAAACTTTGGTTCATCTTCCCTTTCTTGATCACGATCATTCTTTGAGTTCTTCATCGCAGACCTTTCACCATGCCATATCCAAGTATGATATGTCAAATCTATACCATTAGAATACATGTGTGCCCTTATAGTCTCTACCTTTTTCTTCTTCAGATTACCACATTTTGTACATGGACAAGATATTGCTTCCCGATCCTCGGCATTTTTTATTGCAAATTTCAAGAAAGACTCTACTCCATGCTCATATTCACTTGATAACCGAGACTTTGACATCCATTCTTTGTCCATTCTTGTTACTTGTTCGATCAGCTTCTTTGAGAATCATTTGCAATAAAACCAATATAATACACAAGTAACGTAAAATAATAATACAAAAAAAAAATTTAATTTTTCAGAAGTTGTTTTCAAACTTAAAGAAAGCAGACAATGAAATTGGAATCGAAAATCTGGTCTCATTTTTTAGAAGTTGTTGTTTTAAAACTGACGGTGATTTCCCTTTATTTGTAAGGTTACTCTCTCACTTGTCCTATTTTCCTTATATTTATTCATTTTTAATTTTTTATAAATAAACATAAATAAATCATTTATACAATCAGAAGAACAATTTACATACTGGAAATCATTAAATCCCTCTTAACCTCGAAACCTACTGAAAAAATTAATTAAAACCCAGCAAGAATTAGCATGGGAAATGGGTTAAACTTAAACACAATCAAACCAAAGCGGCTGTACAAATCCAACTTCAGAACTGAACCGACAACAGTCAAGAAAGCAAAGTTAAACAAATAAAAACACTGGATTCACATAACAATATAGCTCAATGCTTTAAATTGTTGAACAGGACTAAGAACAACCAATCAAATAACAAAAAACCCAAAAACACTATCAAACATAAATCAATAAAGCTTAATTCTTTCACCGTAGGAGGAATAAAAACAAACCAAGCAGGAGGAGATAGTTTGGGGAAAGAGCGATAGAACTTGAAAGGTGGAACAGCGGAATTTAGAGGGAATGGATGTGGTTTGGAATTGGATGTGTGGCATCTTCTAAGTGGTTCAAGCAGTAACAATACTCATAATGGCAGCAAGAACAACTCAATCAAACACCAACAAAAACCACTCCACTTCAAACCAACACAGTTCCAACACACAAAAGGAAAAGATATGAACACAATCACCAAAACAAAGTTTCCCATCTTTGATAAGGTACTTCTTAGCATTAAGTTTTTGGGTCTCGCTCGTACCTTTTGAATTCGAAACAATTGGCCAGTAGCTTATTTTCAAACGATACGCATCAACAATTTCTCCTTTTCAAATAGAGCTAAAAGAATTCTTGCTTCGACTCTGCAATACAACAAGTGACAGATCATTGTTGATGGGGAATTATGCCTCAATTGCTTAGTTATGTAGTTGCAATCTAAATTTTGTTCATATTTACCATTTGTTACAGAAGGATATACAAAAGGCACTGGCAGCGGCATGAGTAACCCCAGATGTATATTATCCAGTCCTAATAAAGAAGAAGAAATCGAGAAGACGAAGATTATGTAAGAACTTATAAATAACATGTAAGCATAAAACAATACTAGTTAATTACCTGTGCATCAAACATGTTCATGTACTTGATGTCGGTTCCTCCATCCACACGTCCCGAATTTGGCTGGAACAAACAGAAGCTACAGTTAACTAAGATCCACGAACCGATTGAACCCAATATAAAAACAGTTGAGCTCACAGGAGTTATAACTTATAAACCTTCTCTTCTGATCATATTAATTAGAATAACACCAACTCCCAAACTCAAGCTTGTAAAAATTGGGACATCTATATATAGTTTTATGTTGAAAAAAAAGGTCAAGTGGTTCGTCCCATATGCTTGGCCAAAGGCCAAAAAAGAGGAGACATTCAATGACCAAAGTTTTGACAGACCAATCAATATTAAAATATCGATCTCGTGAACAATCAACCAAATTAAAAATCTTTCTGTAAAAGAATCTTTTTCCACATTAAAAAATATTGTCAAATATATTTCCAAATCGGTAGCATTAAAAAACATATAAAAAGTTATGCTTCGACGGCCAAATCACATAGACAAAGCATGAAACAGAGTAGGCAATCCAGATGCACATAGATGCAAAACGACACAAATAACACGTAGCTCCCATTGATCAGAATTAACATAGCCAGCCATATGGTTTGCTTAATATACATATAATTGATAAAATAAAAGTAGAAATTCATGTACGAAATACCAAAACTCAGGTTTGATTTTGTGTACTGGGACAAAAATAGTATAAATATGTCTAATACTCTAATTGTCTATAAAGAGAAAACAGAGATAAGGTAATATTACAAAAATGAAACCTGAATGATAATAAGACACGAGAAAATTGTTACCAAAAAATATGCTTATATTAACTAAATAGTGTTCTTCTTCACGATTTATCAAGCAAGTTGTAAGCTTTTCTCTAAATAATAGTAGTCCTATCCAAATCAACCACAAATTGTAGATCAACTGGATGAAGATAAAGATTAACAAAATAAATTATTCGCATGTGAAAAAAAAACCCTTGATTTCCACTGAAATATTCGATTTCTCAAAGTTTCGAGGGAATCTAGCTAGAAAGAGAAAATGTGCTTTGCAATAGAGTTTAAAATATCAAACCAGATTTTACAAAGCCATAATCTAAACTACCAAACCTATCGTAATAACCCAAAAATAAACAGAAGGAAGTTAAATACGGATCAAAATCATCCTCATAACAGAAAAACCAGATATTGGAATAGAAGATTGAATCAAGCAACCGATGAAGCATTTTGCAAATAATAAATAATAAAAAGAACAAAATCCAGATAACAGGGCAAACCCACATGAAAGCAACACTGAGGAATGAAATTTTGAGCAGCCCAAAAAACAGAGCAAGTTGTATATGAGATTTTGAGCAGCCCAAAAAACACGCAACACCTCTAGATATCTCAGTTTCTTACAAACATTTGCACGCATCTAGCATTATAAGGTTATAGAGAAATATAACGAGAATTGAATCAATTGAAGACTATGAGAGCAATGACACTTCCGACAATGTGGACTGTAAACACCCACTGAAAACCCTAAAGAACTTGTCGCAAATCCTTTTGGGTTTATTTTTTCAATCGTGACAGGCAACTACAAGAGCTACAAGAAGTTAATATTTTCCCGGTATTCACCTGTAGTGTCGTTCGATGAGAGCGTAGGCTTTCCGACGGCTCGAGTGAGAATAACAGTTGCGAGGTGGGTTTGTCTTTGATCTTGTCTTAATAAGTCCTGTCATTGTCAAATTGGCTTTAGTAGTTGGTGTCACTATTTTCATATTAAGGGGACTTGGGCCATTTGTGCGTCTGAGCAAGAGCATATGCCAGAATGTATGCATCTTTGTGTAATTAGTTTTCCGCACACTTCTGTTCCTATTTTTTGAGCGCCCTTGTTTATTGAGTGTACAGAGTTGTCGAACTTGAGATTTTAATTTCAATTTAATTTTAATGTGAATATTCACATTGATCTTGCTATGCAGAAACACGACAATAGTTGGAAAGAAGGTAGCACATACCATGTTGCGATCTCATACATTCAGTGTTTTTTTGTATGGTTTGGAGCAATGCTCATATTCGGGTTAGCTATTCTCCAAAGACATTTTGAAATTTGGTACCATTAACATACAGAAACTTGAAAGAAAGTAAATATTCTACAGAGCATTGGATTTAGTGGTTCCTCCCACAGAAGATGGTAAAATTGTGAAGCATTTCCTACATTTTGCCAGCTCATTGTCCACGGCGCTGACATTTCACGGCTCCGCGTCATGGTGAATTTCCACTTGTTGGTATTTAACTTTTTTAGTAGTCGACTAATTAGCTTAAAATGGTGCCAGTTGTTTCACCATTACCGATATATATGTTTTATATTTGAGTTGCGGAAGACTGAATTTTTTTGTTTTCATCCAGTTTATATTCGCGAACACAAAAATACATTGAGATAGATGGTGCCCGTGATATAATTAGAAGAGTAAGTTCACCTGTTAGCTATACAAAAAAGGATTTTTGGTTTCCATTTTTTTTACGTATGATATCTTGTTATCTCATTGCATTTTGACTATTGGCACCAAGATTTAATGTTGCATTTGGATTGAGTGATTTGAGTTAGAATAAAGGTTTTGATTTGAGGAAGTTGAAGAATAGATTTGAGACAACTATTTTTGGGTGTATTTCAAATCTATACAAATACCTGTATGGTTAATTAAATTAAATAAATTATGGATTTGAAATCAGTCATGATAATTTCATCAAAACAATAAAAAATGTATTTGTTATCGTGGATATGATTTGAACTAGGTCAATGTAAATGCACCCTAAATTTATTCATGCCTTTGAATTTTCTACGTATAATCACATACTTTGTTTTTGGTGTTTAAATAGAACATAGGGAGTTCAATACAATAGCACGGCGTGTCATGAATTATACCAAGTTGTTTCTCTTTCTTGACTTTTGAGCAGTGAATTATTTCTGATCCTCGAAGTTGAAATAGCTGAAGGTTTTTTATTTTATTTTTTGTAGCATGCTTTTGCATTAATGATTGACTCGTGGTATCGAGATCTTAGTATATCATCAGCCGAGAAATGGTTTCTAGGGTGTCGGAACTATCTAATGCTAACGATATATTATAATCGAGAAAACATGGTAGAACTTGTTAGAATGCATGCAGATCACTAAAGAATACAGCCACGAAGGAAGATCAATTCTTGATGAAACTAGTAGTTCTATAGATCATACAACAAGTGTTCAGATCACCTTTTTTTTCTTCTGCGACTTTACAGATGCTGAAACTAGTAGTTCTAGCTTGTACTTGGGTGATGGAGATAGGAACAGTAGGATCTTTGGAGAAATGGGATATGAAAGCATTGGCTAATTTTTGGGGGTGGTTAGGCATGGATATTAAAGGAAAATCCTTTTAGTTCATTATTATTAATTTTTTGCTTTGTCTCGTAAAGCCTAAGGTACTGTGTTATGTTTTCAGGTTCTAGTTTCATCTCTAACTTGCGCAATTTTTTATCGTGCAAGAATTCTTCCTTTTTTATCGCATTTCCTTTTCATTATCATGAATTTAATTATAACAATAAATATCTTCAAATGAATCTTTTACTCCTTGGCAGATGTTCGGCTAGTGGGTGGTTAAAGTTGTGTACTACTGCATGCGTGCTGTGGGTACGAGGGCGTTCATGGAGTTATCTGGTTGTCGACCGTCTTTCATGAACGACCTGTCTAACCTTGCCTTTCATACTTCTGTTTTGGATGGGGTGTGTGTTCGTTTTGATTTTTTGATTGATGTTTGTGGTTGATTAGACTTTGGGGATTGAGATCTTGTCATTTCTTTTTAGCAGAAATGTCCATATATATTCTTGTCTTGATGCAGTGTAGATTTGTTCATGAATTGATTAATCATCTGTATCTGAATGAACAGATTTGGAGACTATGTAAACTTATGACACATCGAAGCGACCCAAGGTTCGTCGTCTTTCCGTGTTATATATTTGTCTTTGTTTATTATCATTTTTTTACCCCTAATTTGTGCTAACAGAACATTGTAAACCAGTAAAGAATATATTGACACGTTATTTTCACTTTGATAATCCACGTGGTCAGAGTCATATTATTGAAGCGCTCAATGTGCTGCATCGGCATGCTAGCTGTTAATATCATGCGACATGGAATTGGTTTTCTAAATTTTTAGGGGAAAATCATTTCCAGCTGACTAATATTTTCAACATTTTCTGTTGGTGGTGCACGCCATAACTTTTAGTTTGCTGGCTAACCCTATTGGTAAGGAGATAAATGCAATCGTCTCCCTTTGTTTTAATTACTGAAGCTGAAATATTCTCGAGACATTACATTATTTCAGTGTCCCACTGCGAAGCAGTCATTTACATTTAAGAACTAATAATTGTATGATGTAGGAAGCTAAGAACATCAATGAAGTATTGCAAATTTGGGGGGATAAGAACAGATGTATTATGTGATCCCATGTCGTCTTAACTTGGTGCCCCTTTATTTCACTAATTTTTCTTCTTTGCGGAATATATATTTGTTGATGTTCTGTTTTGACTGTCCTAAATTGACATATGGTACCCACTTGTTTTATGCAGTCTATTTCTGAAGAGGTAGACGAAGCTTACGCTAGACTCAAGTTGCGATAAATAATATCATCCGGTCCCTGCATCAGGGATTTGGTTGGTTAACTTGAGAAAGGGGCCGGGAGTGCCTAAGGATGTTAAGTAAGAGATATATTAATTTTGTATTTTATTAAGTCCTTTGAGATCTTATTATGAAATGATATCGATGTTTATTAATTAATGGAAGTTGGATGTTTATTTATTTTGTATTTTATTTATTAAATCCTTTGGGATCATATTATCAAATGATGTTAAAGTTAAATCGATGTTTATTAATTAATGGAAGTTGGATGTTTATTTATTTTGTATTTTATTTATTAAATTCCTTGGGATCTTATTATCTAAATCGTGACTTGTAGACAAGGTAAAATTTTGTGAAAAAAAACTTACAAATATTTTTTAGAAGTTCACTCAGACATTTTACTTAAATTTTTTATTTTATTTAAAAAAATTGAAATGTAAATCTTTAAAATTTGAAAGAGAGATTATAGAACGTATATAACCACTTTAATTTCGAGATTATTTACAATTATCATGTTCGTCTCTTATTCTCTATTCATTTGATTGAAACAATATTAGAGATAATCATACCTATGCCAACAAAATTATCTAAGAGCAGCTTTGCAAAACAAAACATTTTACGTTGTCATCAATAATAAAAAAAGAAGGTAAAAATGACAATGCAATAAAATAAATAAGAAGACACAATTCATATCTCCATGTGAATGATTGTACGTTGCATGCATTGTGCAGCAAATGAAGGGAATGCTATCTTCCGGTTCATCTGCACACATTTGAGGGTTTAACGCATACATACATATATATATATATAATGAATTATTTCATTGATAATTGCGTACATTTTCCATGTGAATTCATAAGAATATTGCTGAAAACCCCCTATTGCTAATAACCCCTTGTCTTTCGAAATTTGAGCACAAATACCCCTGAAAACTCGTACGAACAAGAGGTTGTGTGCTCAAAATTTGAAAACACTGGGATGTATGTGCTCAAGATTAAAAAACACAGGGACATAATAGATCATTATTTTTTTAAATTTTTGTTTTAACAATCTCGATATTTCATAAGAGTAGTATATACAATTACCCCTTATTTCATTTCAGTTCGTTATGTTCTTGTTTTTCTTACGTCATACGGGTTTGTTGTATGATGATATATCTATACTGCATAATTCTTTAGATTATAATGATCATGGCATAATCTTCATCGTGAATTGTTGCCTTAATTATTATATTTTTGAAAATAATAGCAACTACTTAAAGTACAGTTTAATGTTTAAAATTGAACGAGGCATGAACAAGTATATGCTTTCATATTCGGATTGTTTTTGTTGTTAAAAAAATAAAAATTTATGATAAAAAGTAAAAAATTCAAAACTCAAAATATATCAAACTCTATAATTTATAAAAACAATTTCTCTTAAATTGTGATTTTCTACACAAATGGAGAGACCTATTTATATATATCAATATCATTTGAAAATAATTCCAAAAATTAAATACATCATTACTTACATCATCACACACTTAATATTCAACATTCAACTCTAATTTTCAACATTCAACTATAATAATATATTTTCAACACTCTCCTTGTGATGATGATCGAGATATAATGACTGTCTTCATTTCGTGTTTTTATATTGTCTCGCTAAAAACCTTACGAGAAAAAACTCATTGGGATAAAAACCATAGTAAGGAAAAAAGAGTGCAGCCACATAAACTACCCCTTATGTTAACACGAACGATTCTTCACATATTTCGTAGATTGTGCATCCCAATGTTATATATATGATTTCTGAATATCGTCGTAGGAAGTGCCTTTGTGAAGAGATCTGATGAGTTTTCACTTGATCGAATGTAACAGATATCAATATCTTTATTCTTCTCAAGCTCTTGGTGAAGGCAAAAACCTTTGGGAGATATGTTTGGTTCTGTCACTTTTGATATATCCTTCTTTCATTTGAGCAATACATGCAACATTATCTTCATATAGTGTCACTAGATTTTTGTCTACTGATAATCCACAAAAAGTTTGGATATGTTGGGTAATTGATTTAGCCACACACATTCACGGCTTGCTACATGTAGTGCAATAATCTCGGCGTGATTTGATGAAGTTGTTACGAGTGTTTGTTTCTGTGAACGCCAAGAAATTGCAGTGTCTCCACGAGTAAATACATATCCGATTTGGGAACGTGCCTTACGTGGATCAGATAAGTATCCAGCATCAGCATAACCAATTATACTTTGATTTGTATCTTTTGAATATAAAAGTCCCAAATATGTTGTTTCTCGTGAATAACAGAATATATGTTTAATTCCTTTCCAACGTCTCTTTGTTGGATATGAGCTTGAATCTTGCCAATAAATTTACAGCAAAAGATATATCAGGTCTAGTACAATTTTCAAGTTACTTAAGGGCACCAATGACACTTAGATATGGTATTTTTTGACCAAGAATAACTTCACCATCTTCACATGGACGAAATCGATCATTTTCTATGTTTAATGATCTAACAACCATTAGAGTACTTAAAGGATTTGATTTATCCATATTAAAATGTTTAAGGACCTTTTTTTTTGTATAATTTGACTGGTGAACAAAAATTCCACATTCTTTTTGTTTAATTTGCAAACCCAGACAATACTTGGTTTTTTCAAGGTCCTTTATTTCAAATTCTTCCTTCAAGTACAACATAACTTCTTGAATTTTCTTATTCGTTACAATGATGTTTAAATCATCAACCTATACAACAATAATTACACATCCGGATGTTGATTTATTGATGAAAACACAAGGGCATATTGGATATATCATTTATATATCCCTTTTTCATCAAGTGTTCACTTAGCCGATTATAGCACATTCAACTGGATTGCTTTAACCCATATAATGATCTTTGAAATTTCACAGAATAAAATTCTTTGGGTTTTGAACTTTGTGCTTCAGGCATCTTAAATCCTTTAGGGATTTTCATGTATATATCACTATCAAGTGATCCTTATAAGTAAGCTGTAACAACATCCATAAGACACGTTTTCAAATTTTCAGACAATGCCAAACTAATCAAATACCGAAATGTAATTACATCCATAACGGGAGAATATATTTCTTCATAATTAATTTCAAGCCTTTGAGAAACTTGTGCAACAAGTCTAGCTTTATATCTTATTATTTTATTTTTCTCATTTTGTTTTCGAACAAAAACCCATTTGTATCCAACAGGTTTTACACCTTCAGGTGTGAGGATTATAGGTCCAAAAACATTACGTTTATTTAGTGAATCCAATTCAACCTATATAGCATCTTTCCATTTTACCCAATCCTGTAAAGTTTTAGATTCACCAAAAGACTGCGGTTCACGATCTTCATTTTCATTTATGATGTCACATGCCACATTATAAAAAAATATCTCATCAATTTGTTCTACATCTTTTCGGTTCCATATTTTTCTAGTATTTATATAATTGATAGAGATTTCACGATTCTTGTCAGTTTGTGGTTCTGATTGAACATTTTTATCATTATGTATTTCTTCTGGAACACCATTTTCGATTTTGTGATCATCGTGTTTTTTTATGCATTTTTTTTTTGAGAATTTTTTTCCTTGGAACCGACTGGATTTCTACGCTTCAAGCGTTTTATGACATCATGAGTGTCTTCAATTTGTTTCTTTGGAATTTCAATTCGAGCATGGGAATTTACAGAAGGTATATATGATTTTGTTACCTCTTTTGTGTCTGCAAATGCATCTGACATTTGATTTGCTATTCTTGCAAGTGCACAATTTGTTGTACATCTTTCTCACATTGTTTAGTTTTGGATCCAAATATAACAATGATGGTACATACCATGTAATTTCTTTTTTGATGTGTTTCTTTTCTCTCCCAAACATTGGGAAGATTTCTTCGTTGAAGTGACAATCAGCAAAATGTGCTGTTAACACATCGTCTGTCTGAGGCTCAAGATATCGAATGATTGATGGACTATCATAACAAATATAAATACCAATCTTTTTTCGAGGACCCATTTTTTATCGTTGAGGTGGTGCAATAAGCACATATACCATACATCCAAAAATTCTCAGATGAAAAATGTCTGGTTCTTTACCAAATGCAAGCTGCAATGGGGAGTATTTATGATATGCACTTGGTCTGATGCGAATCAATGCAGCATCATGTAAAATTGCATGTTCCCATATAGAAATAGAGAGTTTTGTTTTCATAACCATTGGTCTAGCAATCAATTGTAGACGTTTAATCAATGATTCAGCTAATCCATTTTGTGTATGTACATGAGCAACAAGATGTTCAACAGTGATTCCCATTGACATACAATAGTTATTGAAAGTCTGGGAAGTAAATTCTCCAGCATTATCAAGTCTTATTTTCTTTATTGTATAATCGGGAAATTGATTCCGCGATTTTATTATTTGAGTCATTAATCTTGCAAATGCCACATTCCGAGTTGACAACAAGCATACATGTGACCATCTGCTAGAGGCATTGATCAATACCATAAAATATCGAAATGGTCCACATAGTGGATGAATTGGCCCAAAAATATCACCCTGAATACGTTCAAGAAACATGGGTGATTCAGTTTGGATTTTAGCTGGTGATGGTCTTATAATAAGTTTTCCAAGAGAACATGTTTTACATTAAAACTTATTATTTTGAAAGATCCTCGGATCTTTCAGCGGATAACCATGTGTATTTTCTATAATTCTTTGCATCATTATTGAACTAGTATGTCCTAATCGATCATATCAATTGGTTAATATTAAAGAATTATTAACCACCATGTTTGATTCGATTGGACTTATATGTGTATAATGCAATCTAATAGGGAGCATTAGTAGTTTTGCTACTACATATTTCTTTCCCGATTGATATATGGTAATACACATATATTCCTGATTTCCGTCAGTTATTGTCTCAGTATCATACCCATGAAAATATATGTCATTAAAACTCAACAAATTTTTTTTCGATTGTGGTGAATATAAAACATCATTTATCAGAAATTTTGTACCATTAGGTAACAAAAAATGTGCTTTACCACAACCTTCAATCAAGTATACAGGACTTGATATTGTATTCACCATTATTTTTGTTGATTTTAGTTCCAAGAAATATCTTTTATCTCGCAGAATAGTGTGTATTGTACCACTATTAGGTATGCAAACTTTCATTGGATTATTTCCTTGTTTATCTTTGCTTATAGCATTTTCCATATCTAACTTCAAAAAATATGCAATAAAGAAAAATTGAGGACAATACATTTGAAAAATATAACATGTTTCATAATAACACAAGAATACATGAAAAATACAATATGTTACATTTTTTCATGCTGCCTTTTTGGTGGGTGGTTCGTGTCGCCTTTTTAGATGAGTTATTCTTATAACTATCTCGATTGTTTTCATATGCATGACCGATATCATTTCTACGTCCACGCCCATGCCCACGTCCTCGTCCTCGACCTCGACCTCGTTCATCACCAAAATCTTGTCTATGACTTTGATTTTTGGTTTTCATTTTTACTTACGACATTTGCTTCTGGAAATGTCATTGATCCAGTGAGTCGGGATTGATGATTTCTCTTTAATAATTTGTTGTTTTTTTCCGCCTCAAAAAGACATGCGATGAGTTCAGAATATCTCGAAAATCCACGCACTCTATACTGTTGTTGTAGAGTTATATTTGATACGTGAAAAGTGAAAAGTGTTTTTTCAAGCATTTCTATTTCAGTAACCACATGTTCACAAAATTTCAATTGTGAGACTGTTCGATACATCGCAAAGTTATAATCACTCACTTTTTTAAAGTCTTGGAATCTTAACGTATTCCATTCATCACGGGCGGTTAGGGATGTAAATGAGGCGAACAGTTCGCGAACTGTTCGGGTCTCGGCTCATTAAAAGCTCGTTCGAACTCATTTAATGAGGATCGTTAAGGCAAACGAACCAAGCTCGAGCTTTACAATATTTGGCTCGTTAGCTCGTGAACATGCTCGTTAACAGGCTCGTTAACAAGTTCGTAAGTCATCTCTTAGACGAAAAAATAATAGTATTGATATTTAATTTATAAATTTACACTTTACTTATGAAAAATATTGAAAAATCTATAAAAATTAATTTATTAGAATAAAATTACAAATTTTAATAATAATATTATTTTTTTTCAAATATATAATTTAATTTTTAATTAATTTAATGAATATTTAAATTTATAGTTTAAATATATTAAGCTCGTTTAGGCTCGTTAAAAGCTCGAATAAGCTCTTGAGCCATGAATATATTCGTTAAATAAGCTCGGGATCGGCTCGTTTATAAATGAACCAAGCTTGAACATTCAAAAGCTCGGCTCGGCTCGTTTACATCCCTAAGGGTGGTCGGAAGTATAACTTCTCTTATATGCTCAAATATTTCTTTCAATCCTTTCCATAAAACATTGGATCTTTTTCTGTGAGATACTCACATTTCAATCCTTCATCAAGATTTCTACGTAAGAAAATCACAGCCTTTTCTTTTTCTTGTGCGGATGATATATTATTTTCTTTGATAGTATCATTTAGACCCAATGACTCAAGATGCATTTCTACATCGAGAGTCCATGACATATAATTTTTTTTCCGTGATATCGAGCGCTACGAATTCAAGTTTTGCCAAATTTGACATGGTGGTACTAGAAAAATAACAATGCATTTTATTAGTTAATTTCCATTAATATGACAATACAAAATAATTGAAGAACGATGAGTACAAGCATGTTTAAACATAGAGAAAAAATTCGTGATGGATAATCATCGATAAATACAAGACTCGTGAGTATGATGATCATAATTGTTATAAAAAATAGCCTAAAAAATGTCATATTTTTATTCTTCGAAAAAGTAGAGGAGAAATAATTTTGAGAGAAAGAGTAATTTTGGTGTGATTGATATGTGTTTGAGTGATCATATTTATATGGCAAAAACTAGTCATTTTATGATCGTTTATGACCGTTACTATATATACAC
The DNA here is from genome assembly GCF_033568475.1 of Henckelia pumila. Lineage (NCBI taxonomy): Eukaryota > Viridiplantae > Streptophyta > Magnoliopsida > Lamiales > Gesneriaceae > Henckelia > Henckelia pumila. Next base: position 82,176,808 of record NC_133122.1, on the reverse strand, counting down.
AATAAAAATGTATAAGAAAAAATATACAATATAATCATATCACATTATTATAATGTGGTGTCATAGACATCTTTTTATATAATAACATAAAATAATACAAATATAGTTAGTATATATACAATAACAATATAGTTAGTATATATACAATAACAATATATAAGCAGTAATATATAGTATAATCATATCACGTTATTATAATGTGGTGTCATAGTCATCCTTTTATATAATAACATGAAATTATACAAATATAGTTAGTATATATACAATAACAATATATAAGCAGTAATATATAGTATAATCATATCACGTTATTATAATGTGGTGTCATTGACATCATTTTATATAATAACATAAAATTATACAAATATAGTTAATATAAAGTTAGATATTATATATCACATCACAATATTATAATGAGGTGTCATAGACTCATTTTATATAATAGTGTGACATTATACATATATAATTAATATATATATTACACAATAAAAATATATAAACAGTAAAATAAATATTCTTACTTGTTGAATATTTTTGCATTTTCATTGTGTTTGGGAGTTTTGGAAATTATACAGAACCTTGGAGCGATCGTGCTTGCTGTGAAAAAGTAAAAATTTATGGTAAAAAATAAAAATTTCAAAACTCAAAATATATCTGTGGGGACCCGGGTTGCTAATCTCATCTTAGGGAACTAAATGATTAATTAACAATTAATCAAACAATACATGAATAATAGACCAAGAGCTAAAACAAAATTTTTTTTTTTTAAAGAAGGCCCCTCGCTCGATCGGGCAAACTTTACCGATCGAGCGAGCTAAATATTCAAACTCTCGGCCTACACTCATTTTGGCCTCGCTCGATCGGTGGAAATCACCCGATCGAGCGAGCCCAAAAGCTCATTTCTCTGCTTTGGAAATCACAGCCCGCGCTCGATCCGTGGAGTTTACCCGATCGAGCGGGCACTATGTCCAGGAAATAAAAAAATGCAACTTTGCTGTACAAAGTGATTCCAAATCTCATACAAACATCATATATATATCTAAACATGCTTCTAAATAATTTACATGTATTCATACTAATATCAAGTGATCTAGAATATATGGAATCTCAAGTATAAATCAATACTTGAAAAAAACAACATATACAACTGTTCTTGCTTTCTAACATGTTTACCAAGGCATAAATACATGTCATCTGCTTAAAACCCGAATCACCACATGCTATCTCTCTTCTCAAGCTATCCAAGCCAACTCTAGCTTGATCATGCCCCAACCTGATGCAATGCACACATACAAACAAAGCAACAGCCGGATAACTCCGGTGAGAATAAATCTCAGTATGAAAGACATGCATATACATCATGAAAGCATATGAAATCTATATGCTATAAAACTCTAAAATCATAAAACATGTAATAACATGTAGATCATAGAATCATCATCGACTCTTAAACTCTTAACGCATAATGATTCATCTAAAGCAATAGCATATAAAGCATAATAAAACATTCATATCTAGAATGTCATATCACAACATGCTAGAATTTATAACTGCATATTCTAAACCATAGAAAACTCTAGGTTAATGCATAAATGCAATGCATGTGCCAAGGAATAGGCTATCAAATTTGATACCAATAAGCTTAGTTCTTGGGATCCCGGGAAATAAAATCTTTAACTAACCACCGACTCTCCCAATCGAGGTGGTGTTAAATATCTTAATTTCCCTGACTTTGGTGCAACTATAGTGAGTCATCTAGCTCTGGATATAAATCTATATTCCGTGCCATGAGTCATCTGACTCTGAAAGTAAATCTACATTCCATGCCACTCACTACAGTTCTCCAAACGTCATCTGCACTCTAGGCCATTCTGCCCTCTGTGCTATTCAAGGTAGGGTTCAAGATGAATGCAACATAATCTGTATGCATTAAATAAGCTAACACATCTTGAACACACCATTCAAACATCATTCAAGGCATAATAAGAAGCACATAAAAACACTTAAACAAGTAAGTATGTGATTTCAGGATAACTCGAAAACCACCACGTTCTCGAGTTGTTCTACCTGGCAAGAATAATGTCAACTCATACCTTTCATCGCGATTCAAACATCTTGAATCTGTTTCCAATGCTGAGTATCTCAAAGCTAGCCAAATCGGTCATCAAAATCTGCTCATTTCAATCAGTGCTACTTGAAGGTGTTTTTGATTCAACTTCAAACACTTCAAGTCATTCGAACTTGAACTCGTCGATTCAACTTCGATAATTTTTAATTCAAATATCAAAACGTAGCACTCGGAGCTGTGATCGCAAATATATGTTCAATTGGAAATTCTACCAGACGGATCAAAAGATATCGGAGTTTGAAAAGGCAAAAATGGCTTAACCCTTCTCTTTTCTTTTCTCACGGTTTCTTTTCTGATTCCCCTCTGAATCCCACGTGAATGAAGTCTAGGAATATGTGAATTTAGATATATATTGGCCTATTTGCAGTTTAGTCCCTGAACTTTGGCCTAATTGCAATTCAGTCCCCGGACAAGCGATATAATTAAATTTCAATCCTAAATAATTTAAGAATAATAGAATTTAATTCTAAATTTTAAATATTCTCAAATTAAATATTCTCGAATTCAAATTAAATTATTTCGGAACTTATCGCACTTTAGTCCTTGAACTATTCAATATTTGTAAATGGGTCCTTGCTCGGCTGTCATCCTCAAATTAAATCCTTGATATTTATCATCTTGGAATTCACATCTTAAATTCCATAAATATCAATTCAAATATTTTTAATCTTTTAATTTAAGAATTCCGGATATCAAAATCTTAAAATCCGAAAATACTCAAATTAAATATTTTGACCCGAAATTGAAATCTCAAATTTCTTAACTTCTTCAAATAACTCTTTTCTCATTTTCGGAATTTAAATCTTAAATCCCGTAATTAAGAACTTAATATTTTCGGGCCTTACAATTCCTCCCCTCTAAGGAATGATTTCGTCCTCGAAATCACATTCGATCTTACTGCTGATTCTCGTAAACTGTATAGCTGACTAAAGTAATACTAACTCAAATTCTTCGAGCTTTCGATATCTATTCTGATATCTTCTCTTCTATTGTATCTTACTCTTCTTTCTGGTTGCTTCTGTAAAATATAAACTCACTGAGTCAACTTAGATCTAAGTTGCTCTTTCTCGTGATCTAATTCTACCTCAGTTAGTCTGTCTTGCTTACAATCTTATCGACTTCTGTTGTATCTGAATTGAATGCACATACATATTCTAGCTGATATTCTTCAGCCAATGCACATGGATAACAATTCATCTATCTGACAATTCACGATTGAGTATTAATCAACTAGCTAGATCAAATACTCATAGCTTCTAAAATCTCTTTCTGAACCTAATGATGCTTGGGAAAATAAATTCTTAACTGATCATTCTGTTCAGACTTCAAATCTCTATCTGTTACTCATCTACTAGCTCTGTTCATACTGCTCTATTCTTATTTTGTTCGAAGCAATCTTCACATTCTCTATCGTTTCTTGACTCATATCTGGTCTGATAGCTGATATTTCTGTAAGATTGTTTCAATATAAAGACAATTCTGTGTTTCTGATCAATTAATCATCAAAATAGTCTTTATATCTATCAAATAGCTGTCACAGGAATCATAGTAATCAAGTGGCAAATAATCAATCAATTAGTACCGAATCTAGTACTATCGTTCTGAGAATATCCTCGGAAATCTGGATAATCACATCTGATAATCCACTAATCATAGGATGGTATAATGAAATCTCATACAACCAAACACTCAGAACATCTGACAATCAATGCCACAATCTAGAAAACAAATCTAAAGTCTCTATATCGACAATAGATTTCCATAATTCCTGTAATCTGATCATCTTGCTAAATGCATAACCAGTATTTCTTTATGTTTGTATCATATCTAATACAACATATTCATGAATCTGTCCAACTTTACTACACTCTAAACCGCAAAATCATGACGATTCGTGTAGATTCAAACTAAAGTCGTTCACAAAGTTGATCTGATTTCAACTCTTATGTAACTAATCTGTTACATAAACCACTTGAGTTCTTCTTTTCTGCTTCTTTTACTGGAATTTTCGTATTGGTACTGTTAATTATGTCGTATCTGCTTTCATTTCTTTCATTAATACTGATTTCCAAGTAATGACTACATATAAGTCATACATGTTTAGACAACTGAATGGATATTAAATATGTTGTCATATGCTTCTTTCAGAACCTGATATTCCATATCTAGAATATCTGACATAATCAAACGATTATTCACCGCAAAAATTCATTTTTTCTTCTCTGCTGTCTTATCTCTTATCTTAATCTAGCGTTCTCAATCAATCTGTTGCTTTTATCTGTCCAAACTAATTCGAGTTTAGCTTGGATCACAACAATTCTGATTGTTTAAGTATCTGCCAAACATAAATATTCAAAAAGTACAGATCTGTACCCAATAAATCCAGCAATTAGCTAAAACCCAGAAATCTTGCTAATAGTCTGAATCTGAATTTCTATCAGTTACAAGCCAAATTCTTCAAGATAAACGGAATATTCACATCAAATAATCAAGAATTCTCAAATTTCAAATCAAAGGAACTCGCTCAAGTCAAGGTCACCCAAAATCAAACATTCTGAATGACAAAATCTGCACAGTGAAAACAACTCACTTGCATATCAAAACTTAAAGCGAGTAAATCAAACCAGACTCTAGCAAAGGAATAAGAGTCAATCAAAATCGATCGAGGTCGAATACAAAAACCTCAGAATCGATAGCAAGAAAATCAAGAATCATGATTTTTATGATGGAATAGCTTCAGCAAAATTGAAGAAAAAGCTCTACTGTAACTGATTTGTCTTATTCGCTATTGATATGAGTTCCTTTCTTAATTCTCAGCTGACAATAGTCGAATATACTCTTTTCGACTTAACTTATTGTCATAGAATTAATCATCATTTCGGTACTAAATAACCCTTTTCTACTCAATCTTCTAGCTGTTTCTGGAGTTCTTTAGTTCACGTAATGCTCTTCTATACGAGTTGCCTTAATACTTTCGTACTAGACACCACTCTATATAGAACTGCATTCATGTCGTAGAAAGGTCGAAATATGTCATTGAACTATTTCTGTACATTCTAACCACTGACATAGCTGTCAATTCTAGGTTAATTCTGTACTAGTTCAATATATCGACTAAACTTCTACTGACATTCTTCCACGGTCATCGTGATATAATCAGTACCGAAATAACAAAAATCTAATTTTTGAAACTCATATCATAAATTGCTAGTCATGTCTATTGCTTTATCAGTGCACGGATTCAATCAACTGGTAACTGGTACTCAGTTATTGCATTAATATCTATAATGCAGTCTAGCTTAATATCTCACGTCTGATATTAGCATATTCAATCTTATGTCCTCAAGTCTGCATTTTATCTTCTCTGTCTATCTGTCTAATCATTCAAATGCATTTCTTCTACTCAAAAGCAAAATCTTAGCAAATATATGGAATAAAGGCTCATCAGATACGGATTATAGCATCTCAAATCACTAATCTATGACTGTATGCTATGAAATCAATATATAAGCGATTAACTAGAATTAACTCACTTATCTGTACTATTCTTATATGATACAACTTGAGCCTCATTTTTTGTACTTGCTTCTTGCTTATGACATTATCTGTCATTCAAATTTTCTCTTGATCTGTTTCAGCTGGGGGAGTTATGCTTATATGTCTTCATCTGCTAGCGTTTAGGCTGACTCGATCTTTGCTCTTGTTGTCACTATCTCTTGCTTCATAGCTATATTGCTATGGAAGTTGTAGTGGAGGTGATGATCATAGATTTTCACAATTATAGAGGCGTGAATAAAAATTCAACTCTGCCTCGTACTATCGGTTCATGATTTCGTGTCTCTATTACTGGCTTGAAATCAACTTATGCTTCTATTCTGCAAAGTCTACTGTTCTATCTTCTTTATCATATATGGGTAGAAACAATTCTGTTTACTTACCTGCCAAACAATTTCAGTACTTCTTCTGGCAACTTCATCAACTTCTTGCTAAGTCCTGGAGTTGATATAAAATCAGGCTGGTTCTATGTTCATCTGAATATGCTTCTCTTGAACAACTGATCCAGCTCTTCAAATCAACTTCTTTCTAGACATAGCATATTCTGTATCTTTCTGAGTTGATGATTCATAGCTTTGGAGTTGTTCATCTAACATACTCCTCAGTGCAATCGGTTCAAAACCTTACCTCAACACGGTTCTGTTCTATCTGAGGTTCTCATACTATCTGCATAAGCTGTCTTATTCGATAACAGAAGCAATATATAGGGCAGAGATTATAAAATACAATTTCAGTATAACATACATATAATCTCATGCTTCTGAATAGAACACATACTTGCAAAATATCATGCTTTTTCAAATAATACATGCTTGCAACGAATTCACTTATTCTAATGAATTCAAGAAATCATGCATACATATCAGCATATAAGCATGTAATTCGCATCTCGATAAAGCAAGCAGTGTTCAATCAAACAATCAGAGTCGCATACAATTCTGTAAAACAAGTAAAGCATACGCATGCAATACTATAATGCATGCGACTCAATCTACCCCGCTCAACTTCTAGCTTAGTCCAAGACTTTATGCTCTGATACCACCTGTTGTGGGGACCCGGATTGCTAATCTCATCTTAGGGAACTAAATGATTAATTAACAATTAATCAAACAATACATGAATAATAGACCAAGAGCTAAAACAAAATTTTTTTTTTTTTAAAGAAGGCCCCTCGCTCGATCGGGCAAACTTTACCGATCGAGCGAGCTAAATATTCAAACTCTCGGCCTACACTCATTTTGGCCTCGCTCGATCGGTGGAAATCACCCGATCGAGCGAGCCCAAAAGCTCATTTCTCTGCTTTGGAAATCACAGCCCGCGCTCGATCCGTGGAGTTTACCCGATCGAGCGGGCACTATGTCCAGGAAATAAAAAAATGCAACTTTGCTGTACAAAGTGATTCCAAATCTCATACAAACATCATATATATATCTAAACATGCTTCTAAATAATTTACATGTATTCATACTAATATCAAGTGATCTAGAATATATGGACTCTCAAGTATAAATCAATACTTGACAAAAACAACATATACAACTGTTCTTGCTTTCTAACATGTTTACCAAGGCATAAATACATGTCATCTGCTTAAAACCCGAATCACCACATGCTATCTCTCTTCTCAAGCTATCCAAGCCAACTCTAGCTTGATCATGCCCCAACCTGATGCAATGCACACATACAAACAAAGCAACAGCCGGATAACTCCGGTGAGAATAAATCTCAGTATGAAAGACATGCATATACATCATGAAAGCATATGAAATCTATATGCTATAAAACTCTAAAATCATAAAACATGTAATAACATGTAGATCATAGAATCATCATCGACTCTTAAACTCTTAACGCATAATGATTCATCTAAAGCAATAGCATATAAAGCATAATAAAACATTCATATCTAGAATGTCATATCACAACATGCTAGAATTTATAACTGCATATTCTAAACCATAGAAAACTCTAGGTTAATGCATAAATGCAATGCATGTGCCAAGGAATAGGCTATCAAATTTGATACCAATAAGCTTAGTTCTTGGGATCCCGGGAAATAAAATCTTTAACTAACCACCGACTCTCCCAATCGAGGTGGTGTTAAATATCTTAATTTCCCTGACTTTGGTGCAACTATAGTGAGTCATCTAGCTCTGGATATAAATCTATATTCCGTGCCATGAGTCATCTGACTCTGAAAGTAAATCTACATTCCATGCCACTCACTACAGTTCTCCAAACGTCATCTGCACTCTAGGCCATTCTGCCCTCTGTGCTATTCAAGGTAGGGTTCAAGATGAATGCAACATAATCTGTATGCATTAAATAAGCTAACACATCTTGAACACACCATTCAAACATCATTCAAGGCATAATAAGAAGCACATAAAAACACTTAAACAAGTAAGTATGTGATTTCAGGATAACTCGAAAACCACCACGTTCTCGAGTTGTTCTACCTGGCAAGAATAATGTCAACTCATACCTTTCATCGCGATTCAAACATCTTGAATCTGTTTCCAATGCTGAGTATCTCAAAGCTAGCCAAATCGGTCATCAAAATCTGCTCATTTCAATCAGTGCTACTTGAAGGTGTTTTTGATTCAACTTCAAACACTTCAAGTCATTCGAACTTGAACTCGTCGATTCAACTTCGATAATTTTTAATTCAAATATCAAAACGTAGCACTCGGAGCTGTGATCGCAAATATATGTTCAATTGGAAATTCTACCAGACGGATCAAAAGATATCGGAGTTTGAAAAGGCAAAAATGGCTTAACCCTTCTCTTTTCTTTTCTCACGGTTTCTTTTCTGATTCCCCTCTGAATCCCACGTGAATGAAGTCTAGGAATATGTGAATTTAGATATATATTGGCCTATTTGCAGTTTAGTCCCTGAACTTTGGCCTAATTGCAATTCAGTCCCCAGACAAGCGATATAATTAAATTTCAATCCTAAATAATTTAAGAATAATAGAATTTAATTCTAAACTCTAAATATTCTCAAATTAAATATTCTCGAATTCAAATTAAATTATTTTGGAACTTATCGCACTTTAGTCCTTGAACTATTCAATATTTGTAAATGGGTCCTTGCTCGGCTGTCATCCTCAAATTAAATCCTTGATATTTATCATCTTGGAATTCACATCTTAAATTCCATAAATATCAATTCAAATATTTTTAATCTTTTAATTTAAGAATTCCGGATATCAAAATCTTAAAATCCGAAAATACTCAAATTAAATATTTTGACCCGAAATTGAAATCTCAAATTTCTTAACTTCTTCAAATAACTCTTTTCTCATTTTCGGAATTTAAATCTTAAATCCCGTAATTAAGAACTTAATATTTTCGGGCCTTACAATATCAAACTCTACACTTTATAAAATTCTTCTCTCTTAAATTGTGATTTTCTGCACAAATGGAGAGACCTATTTATAGATCTCATTTGGAGACGATTCCAAAAATTAAATTCATCATTACTTGCATCATTACACACTTAATATTCAACATTCAACTCCAATTTTCATCATTCAACTATAATAATATATTTTCAACACTTTTAATAATTATATGTGTTTCCTTTCAAAAATGAAAAATATATGCACTGCTTCATTTTCCCCCCAATTTACTGTTAGGATTGGAATTCGGAATACTACGCAACATGAGATTTTTGTCTATGTCTTAATTGATTTTGCAACACGACTTGAGACGGGAAAGGAGCATAAAACTTTAAGTCGATATAGAGTTAGACTATGCCTATTATACTAAATTGGTCCACTCACAGTGCTGATGGAATATGACAATCGTCTCTTAAGATACAACGACTTTGTTTTGTAATAGAACAATCCCAAGTTACTAAAAACCCAATGAAAGTGGAAGATGCTTTTTGAAATTTCTGGAATGAAGAATAGAATATCGATGCAACAAAATGATTGTGCACAAAAATCTATGTTTTTTTATCCAATCTGTGTTACGAAAATTTTTATCTCATTCAAACATACAAGTTATATTTATAGAAATGCAACCTTAAATGAAAAGGTACATCATTCAAATGAGACTTTTCATCAAAAGATGTCTAGCATACTACCTCTTACATACACAACCATTCGAGTAATGGATTCTGTTTCGATTGGAATGACCTAACTCACAATTATTCAAATTGACAATTCTCAATGTCTCAAAGAGGAACTCGTGGGCTGTGGCATACATTGACGATGTGCCACTTCAAACCACCAATTCATCGTTCATCATTTTAAATTTGAACTGCCACGAAAAGCAAATCACTTATTTTTATTTTCTTTTTATTTAATTATATGTTATATAATATACCCTTTTTTTACTGATCAATATTTTCATTCGATAAAATCCAAATAATTATTTGTGATACTTTATAATTTTTTATTCACCATAATCGATAATCGAGAATTAATTTTATTACAAATATTTTATCAATTATATTGGGCACACATCCCAAATTTCCAGCCGGTACTACAATAATTAAATTCTATTATATAACTTGTGTTTTTTTTTTCTTACTCCAATACAGTGTAGACAAATCATGTTCTTAAAAGATTTTGAAATCACGCCCATAAAGCAAAAATATTGCACCCAAGAAGATTTCAGACAATGTTCACTCCATAATCTGAGGCATATCCAAAGACCAAAGGTAATTAAGTAAAAAAACCTATATATAATTATATTTAAAGGGCCTGTGTCCTGATTTATTTTTAATGATAAAAAAAACTAGGATTAATTAGTGTAAACAACAAAAATGAGTTAAATTTTTTTATTTTGGACCTACTGAAATTTTGGCATGACCTTCCCGTAAATAGGACATCCCAAAAATTCCAAACAACACAGCAACACATTAATACTCAAAAATAGAGTCATATTATCAATTCACAAACCTACAGCCGCACTGGCAAGGACTAAACACATGCAGATCCGGCAAGGCTCGATCACATCAAAATAGTCCAAAACACAATTAAAACTATCAATACAGATACACGGAACATCTCCCCGACCAACATAAAACTACATAGTTTAATATATATATATGGGAACCAACTCCACACTAGACTCACTGGGTACCACTAGAGATGCTCCAACAGATGTGTCAGATCCCCTGGATAATTTGCTATGGAATCACAAGCAACCACAACATAAAAATAAAACAGGGGTCGGACTCTAGTACGACGAATTAGAAAAATCACGACAGATATAACTGAAATGAAATAAAATCAAGTGAGATGCAATGACATGCAATGCAATGCATGAAAAATATCAATAAAATAAAGGATACCAAATGGAGTCCAAACGAATCGTATTTCAACAAATCTTAGTGGAAACACGTGCTAGGAACGCAGCAGACCGTGAATCATCACTTCTTATCCACACACTAAGCATGAGGGTTCGGAAACGACCACTCGGTCTTATGCGATCATCAGGAGTATCATAGAAACGAGGGTGCGGGTGTGGTTGCGACCCACTTAGCCTCGTGCTACCTCAGGAGTGCAATAAATAATGTCACTCGCTCCAACAAGGACTCAATACATCTCATCGCAATAGATCAATATGATAGCAATCAAAGGAGTCAAGGCTCAACGTGCTATGAAAAACTGTTAACATGACGAATATCTCTTAACATTTTTCAATAAAAATGTGTTTTAAATAAAATGAGATTTTATTTATTTTATAAAAGTCAATAAGGATTATTCTCAATTATGCACTTTAATAATCGATGCAATTTCGTATCATTTTATTTATTTTATAAAAGAAAATAAAGATTATTCTCAATTATGCATTCCAATAATCGATGCAATTTCGTGAATGCAATCATATAATTCTCATAAGCACATAAACATGTTACCACTCATTACAAGATACTTAACATAATCACATGCCATTATAGGCGTCATAATGAAATAGTTCATGCGTACCTCAACTCAGCAATATTTTAAATCCTCAAGAAATACCTAGAAGTGTCAACTCTGACAAATCATTTGAATATCAATTTAAATACCATTATTATCAGATAAAAATCTATTAACCATTTAAATTCTATTAACCATTTAAATTCCATTAACTTTTATAACATTTACTATTTAGGCACTTTAAATTCCTAAAATCTCAATATTTAATCACAATACCTAAAATCAATAATTTCTAGATTAAATAGTCACAAAATAGTATTTTTAGCTTTAACATCGCTAAATTGCTATTCAAGCAACCAATCTAACTTAAAATATTTTTGGAAATTTAACTGATACCTCAAATCAATGCAAAGTTCGAACGAACCTACAATCAAATACACAACAATTATCAATTGTTTGAACCAAAATCCAATCCAAAATCTCATCCAAATTCAAACTCACCCCAAAAACATCCCCTAAATTCGTGATTTAAGGTTTGAATCGAAGCTTACGACATGAGAAACAAAAGCCCTCGATTGATTTTGGAGTTCCGGCAGCGTACGGTGGCGGCACGCGGCAGCGAAGGGCGACAGACTAACCGGAGGTCGCACTGAAACTTCGAAAAATCGACATCAATAGCTAACTCTTGTCTTGAGGATTCCAGAACTATGTGATAAGTGCATTGTGTATGCGTTATTTTGTGTCATTTTTTAGGGTAATTTTGCAAGAATTTATTTTACTTCGTGTGTTTTATTTGCATTTTATTTATTGTGTATGCATTCTACTCTCCTGGTTGATTTTTGTAGGTTAATGGAGCTTTTGGGAGAAAACTGAGCTACAGAGTCATGCGCGGGCGGACCCATAACTCGTGCGTGCACAGAAGAAAGTTCTAGCAACATCGTTTACAGGGCGCGCGCGGGTGAGTTCTTGTCTCGCGCGCGCGCGAGAAGAGGCCAATGAGTTTGTGAGGAAGACTTGCGCGCGCGCGAGGACACTTTTAGGTGCGCGCGCGTGTTTTGACGTCAAAAATATTTTTAGAATTTTATTTCGTGAAGGAAACAAATTGATACGGGATTCGGGCACTATAAATAGGAGATTTTAATATTTTTCAAGGGTTCCATAATTTTCAGAACGTGAGAGGGCGGCTACTACTACCAGGCTTCGGAGAGAAGATTTCTTCTTCTTTTCTTATTTTCTTTTGTTTATTCATGATTAAAAACCTTGTTTAAAATCATGAGTTTATTTATTTAGTAGTTTTCTCTTTCGATCAAGGACATGTGATTGGGCCAAACAATTTATGTAGAAAACTTGATTTGTTTATTTGAGATTTTCAGACTTTATTTTCTTTTATTGATTATCGAATTTATATTTGTCTTGTAAATTTCCTGGCCAGTTATTTAATTGCATGTTAATTGATTCCAATTCGACAGAGGAGGTTTCAATTTTGATCACTTCGATATTCAACATAGTGTAAAACTGATTAGAAATAGAATTCGGTTTTATTATGCAGTTTGGGTGTAAACTGAATTTTCAAAGTTTGTCATGCATTCAAATTTGATTAGAATTACGAAAGATTAATCCATCAATATTTGAATAGGTTTGATTGTTCTAAAAATAGTCCTTTGAACAAATTAGAAAAATTTTCGTGAATTAAGATTAAGTCTGAGTCTTAAATCGACTGCTTGTTACATGAATTTTATGTTACCTACGTGTGTCCTTGATCGAGCTTTTCCCAAATTGAATTCAACCTTTAATCTCTGATGCGTTTTAGTGAATTTATTTTATTTGCAATTTTAGTTATTAGTTTAAAATCTGAAATCACCTTTTTTGATTAGTCTAGATTAAGTAGAAATAATCATATTCTGGTAGTCATATTTATACAGTCTCTGTGGGTTCGATACTTGAACTCTCTGTCCACTTTACTATTACTTGACCTAGTGCACTTGCTAGTTGATACCGATTTAGCCGGTCAATATGCTTTCTTTCAAAAACTGATCAATGATGACTAAGATACAACCATTTAAAGGGACGAGAAAAGTTAAAAAAAAAAACAAGAGGGATCGGGAAAAGAACGTGAAATTAAGAGAGAAAACCATAATGCAGGAATGCGGTCTTACAGATTTTTATGAATGAGACGGGCCAATCTTATTTATATTTATAATAAAAGTAATATTTTTAGTATTAAAAAGAGTTATTTGCACCAAATGTCCATGTGAAATATTGAAAATGCACACTTTTCCTCTGTGAAATTTTAATAGGCATATTCAACTCTGACCTTTTATAAAATTAGCAAACTTGCCCTTTTATATGAGCGATTGTTGCACACACGCTCCTCATGTGACTGGACAAATATTTTGATTTTTTTTTGCACCAAATACCCCTGTGAAATATTAAAATGTCATATTTGATCCCTTGAGAGTATAATTTTTAAATCTTTTCAATTCTTAAGATCCAATTATAAAATATTTATCAAACATTTATATTTTATGAATTTTTATTTTTATTTTTATTTTAAATATAATATTATTAATCAATTTATTTCTAAAAAATATTATTACTTTATCTTGTACATTATTTTATTAAACTTACTTCGTGCTTCCAAATTTTCCATTTAATATGCATTCATAAACAAGGATTTAAATATGTAAAATTAACAAAATATTAAACTAACCCGAATCTGTTCATAATGATATTTTTTGATTTAAGACTATGATACCCAGGAAAATATTCTAACCCGAATCTGTTCATAATGGGTCTGTGAGGAATGACCCAATTATATGGTCATTGTTAAATATTAGGGTCCAACTCAGTCTGGAACATATTAGGTCTTGTCATGATCTGGGCTACTTCTAATGGGCCGACCCTAGCTAGGCCTAATGGGCCGAACTCGCCCATTCTAGTGCAAGTCTGATTCGAATTACATGATATGAGATAGACTTGACCATTTGCAAATATTCAAGGGATAATGATAAGTTTTGCGTATGGACCAATGAGCATGGAATTCTACCTAGACATGAGTTCTACTTGAGCTAGGTAGCTTACCTCTCCCACTCATATAAATATAGGTATTTTTATGATTTTATTCATTCACTATTCACTCTCAATTCACACATTCACACACTCATATTCCATTTTTCATCTTCATCACACCCCTCGCCTTTCGTGCACTGACTTATACATCGGAGGGGTCACACCAAAAACCCTTTCGGCACCACCCTGACCTAGTTGTTGCTTGTGAAGGACATCCTAGTACCCGACCAGACCTGCTTTGAAGAGGGATTGGTGGATCCATTCGACCAGACTGAACCCGAGGGAAATTTTTGACATCATCAATTGGCATCGTCTGTGAGAATTTGAAGAAAAAAAGTTTAGATGGCTGATCAAAACTTAGTAAACCCAGAGTTGGAGCAGTTAATAGCCCAGGTTGTTCAAAGAGCTTTGGCAGAAAGGGATGGTGTCAATCCCATACCTCCCGATCAGAATGCTCATCTGGAGGAAATCAAAAGGTTGAAAGAAGAAATGGAATCACTTAAGAAGAAGCAGGTCATGTACCTAGCCACCACAACTAGGAACATCCATTTCACCCTGGAGATATTGGAAGCGGAACCCCCGAACCATTTTAAATTGACTCACATAGGGGAATATGATGGTAAAGGGGATCCAGAAGAACATTTAGCACGTTTCAAAAATGCTGCGCTGCTGCATAAATATTCTGACCCGATCAAGTATAGGGTCTTCCTCACTACTATTGTAGGGCCAGCTCAGCAGTGGTTTAATTTGCTACGCCCGGGGTAAATAAGGGAACTTAAAGATTTTAGCAACTCTTTTCTGAATCACTTTGCTAGTAGCAAAAAGCATCATACGACCACTTTCAGCCTCTTTGCAATTAAGAAACGCGAACATGAGAATTTGAGGGCATATATTCGCAGGTTTAGTGCTTTGGCCCTCGAAGTACCAATGGCTACTACCGACCTACTCATCAACGCCTTCATGCAAGGGCTTGATACCAAAGACTTTCTCAAATCCCTAATAAAGAGGCCGCCTGAGACATACGGGGAATTACTTGCCCGAGCTGAAAAATATGTTAATATGGAGGAAATACAGGCTGCGCGAGCAAGTGAAAAGAAGGAGCGGCCTAAGAGTTCAAAAATTAATAGATTCCCGAACAATAATCCCAAGACAGAGAAATCGTCTCGACCTGCACTCCTAGGGCAATTTACCTTTTTCACCCCCTTGTGCATGAGCAAGACCCAAGCCCTACAAATTTGTGACTATCAACGACTCACACAGAGACATTCGTGGACGGAGCAAGGACCTCAAAATCGGGAATCAGACAAATATTGTCATTTTCACAAGGAGTATGGGCGTACCACCAAGGACTGCCATCACTTAGAACAAGAAATCGAAAGGATAATTCAAAAAAGCCTGAAATAAAAAATATATTCACTCGCCAAGAAGGATATCGCCCGAAGAAAAAATAGGGAGGGGGATCCGGTTAGCCTAGACAGAGAGCAAGGACTGTCCCTCCGCAAGGAGACTTTGATCGCCCAAATCAGGAACAAGCCAGTAATGACCAGAGACCAGCTCTACTTGCACGAGGAGTTATTAACATAATTTCTGGGGGGCCAACTGATGGAGATTCCAACAGAGCTAGGTAAACTAATTGCAGAAAATTAAAAAATATGGAGATCGGTAATCAGATCGTCCATACCAGCCCGACCCTCTATTTTGAGAAAAAAGATTTGAAAGGAGTTTCTAGCAACCATAATGATGCGCCGGTAATAAGGTCCATGGTCGCAGATTATGATGTGGCTCGGATATTTGTGGTTCAGGAAGTTCTGTCAACGTTCTATTCCAAGAGGCAATAAATAAAATGGACCTGGGGCAATATAAGATGGAACTCGTCGTGACATCGCTATTTGGTTTCACAGGTCATGCAATCCGAACTGTCGGGTTAGTTCATTTGTCACTAAATTTGGGAAAAAATAACTCTCGCAAAACCAGGATTATGAGTTTCATTATAGTAGATGTTCCATCGGCCTATAATGCCATACTAGGAAGACCAGTCATGACCACTTTCATGGCTGTAGCATCGGCTCTGTATCAAAAAATAAAGTTAGTGGGTAGTGAGGTCGACGAAGTACAAGGAGATCAAGTTATTGCTCGCAAGTGTTATGTGGAAGCGGTCAGTATAAAACAAAAAGTGGCCAGGACTGATAATGTTGACCGACCCGGACTCTCTAGTAGGGAACACGTCAATTTGATAGAGGACACATCTGTCACTACTAAAGAAAAAATAGAGGAAATCATGATTTCCCATCCATCTGGGATGGTAAGGATTGCTCGCACCCTTGAAGCACACCTAAAGGAACCGTTATTGGAATGTTTGCAGAAAAACAAAGATGCTTTTGTGTGGTCGGTCTCAGATCTGGTAGGAGTACGGAGGGAGGTAGCGTAACATAAGTTAAACGTAATGAAGGACTGTCGCCTTATTATTCAAAAGAAAAGTCAATTCGGTCCTGAAAAGGATGCAGTGATCCAAGAACAAGTAGAAGAGTTACTCAGAGCTGGACACATCAAGAAAATCCACTTCCCGACCTGGTTGTCTAACACAGTCTTGGTTCCAAAGTCTACGGTAAAATGGCGCCTGTGTGTAGATTTTTGGGATTTAAATAAAGCATGCCCTAAAGATTACTACCCTTTACCTAAAATCGATCAACTTGTCGATCCAACAGTAGGACATGAATTACTCAGTTTTTTGGATGCTTACCAAGGATATCATCAGATCCCTTTAGCGAAGGAGGACAAGGACAAGGTGAGTTTTGTTACCTCAACAAGAACTTACTGCTATGTGGTCATGTCGTTTGGGCTCAAAAATGCTGGGGCTACATATCAAAGATTGATGGAAAAAGCATTCAAGCAACAAATTGGAAAGAACATCGATGTCTACGTGGATGATATCCTGATCAAGACCCGAACTGTCGACCAGTTCTTTACCGACCTGAATCAAACCTTTCAGACTCTGAAGAACTATCAACTGAAGTTAAACCCTAACAAATGCACTTTCGGAGTTTGGGGCTGGAAAAATCCTTGGTTACATGGTTACAAGAAGGATAACTGAGGCTAATCCTGAGAAAGTTCAAGAAATCGTCTCTATGAGCTCTCCCAGGAATATACAAAGGTACAAAGATTAACAAGAAGAATTATGTCGTTAGCTCGGTTTATAAGCAGATCTGCAGACAAAAGCCTCTCTTTCTTTAAAGCACTATGAAAGACAAAAAATTTTGAATGGGACGACGAAAGTGAGAAGGCCTTTCAGAATTTAAAGGCCTTTTTGAAGCAATTGTCTGTGCTAAATAAGCCTGTTCAAGGGGGAAGAATTGTTCCTCTATTTGGCTGTCACACCCCGAGCCGCTAGTTCGGTCTTGGTCAAGAAAGAAGGGGTAACTCATCATCCAGTTTATTTTGTCAGCCACGTCTTAAAGGGAGCCGAACACCATTATTTAACTCAAGAAAAGCTCGCCTTGGCTTTGGTTATCACAATAAGGAAATTAAGACCATACTTCCTCTCACACCTTATCACTGTACTCACCAATAGTGCTTTGGGGAAAATTGCAGCTAACCCAGACACGTTGATTGGCTAAATCATTATCAACTAGCAAGTGCACTAGGTCAAGTAATAGCAAAGTGAACAGAGAGTCCAAGTATTGAACTTACAGAGACTATATAAATATGACTACCAAAATATAATTATTTCTACTTAATCTAGACTAATCAAAAAGAGTGAATTCAGATTTTAAACTAATAACTAAAATTTCAAATTAAATAAATTCACTAAAACACAGCAGAGATTAAAGGCTGAATTCAATTTGGGAAAATCTCGATCAAGGACACACGTAGGTACCAGACAAATTATGTAACAAGTCATAGATTCAAGACTCAGATTTAATTTTAATTCACGGAAATTCTCCTATCTTGTTCAAAGGACTATTTCTAGAACAATCAAACCTATTCAAATATTGACGGATTAATCTTTCATAATTCTAATCAAATTTGAATGCATGAATAACAGTGAAAATTCAGTTTACACCCAAACCGCATAATAAAAACAAATTCTATTTCTAGTTTGTTTTACAATATGTTGATTATCAAAGTGATCAAAATCGAAACCTCCTCCGCCGAATTGGAATCAATTAACATGCAAGCAAATAACTGGCCAGGAAATTCATAATACAAATATAAATTCGATAATCAATAAAATAAAATCAAGTATGTAAATTCTCGAATAAACAAACAAGTTTTCTACATAAATTTGTCTGGCCCAATCACGTGGCCTTGATCGAAAAAGAAAAACTACTCAAAATTTAACATAATTCCCAATCAAAGTTTTTAATCATGAATTGAAAATAAAAATAAAATAAAAGAAAGAAATCTTCTCCCAAGCAGTAGCCTCCTTGCGTGTCCTCTGCTTCTGGAAAATCTAGAACCCTTCAAAAATATTAAAATCCTCTATTTATAGTGTTTGGATCCCATAATAATTAGATTCCTTACGCCACAAGGGATTTCCAAATTTTCAGACTCCAAAACTCGCGCTCGTGCCTGACATAGAACCTGCTCGCGCTCAAGTCTTCAAAACTGTGTCTGGTACTCCTCTCGAGCACACGCGAGATATAAACTCGCTCGCGCGAGTTCTTCATTCAACTATACTGGAATTCCCTTACGCGCTCGCACGCGTCTTCATTTCTTCATTGCACGATTGCCCATCTCCTTTGCGCGTTAGCGCATCACCATGCGCTATTCTCCCTTATGTTGCGCGTTTGCGCTTCTTCTTGAGCTTTAGAGCATTTGCACTCAATGTAGTGCAAACGTTTTGAGCAATAGCACTAAATGTAGTGCTAACATTTAGTGCAAACTTTATTTTTAGCACTTCAATCTTTTTTTTTTCTTCTCTTTTCTTTTCTCTTGCCTTCAAAACTTTTTTAATTTTCATTTTTCCTACAAATAAAACTCGGAGAATGAAAGACACATGAATGCAATAAAACAAATAAAAACACACCAAACAATATGAATGCACAAAAAATAAACATAAAAATATCACGAATTAATGCATAGAAAATATACTTATCAACACCCCATACTTAAACCTTGCTCTCCATGGAGCAAGACATGCAAAAACAATATGCACACAAAAACATAAGGAAGGACGATTCATGAGAGTGCACAACCTCCGAGAAGTTCAATCACAAAAAAAAATCACACACACTCTCAACTTTTCATAATACACCTTCGGTTTAACGTGACCTTGTGTGAACTGTCATTCCAGTTTCATAAACCTTAGACCGAATTAGTTTCAAAACTGCTTACCGACCTATGACAAATTAGTGCAAGTTTCACTCTTCAAGTGCCCATTCCTTCCAACGACCTCTAGACTAAACCCACCTTCCTTGAGATAATGAATTACATACCTCCGGATTTTGCACCCGGTATTGCTTTAACCCCAATAATTACGCGCTGACTTAGCTATAACTGGCTAGGATACAAAAATTTATTTCTTTTTTAATCCCCTCGTCTATAGTTTGGATGGAGCATCAACTCCATTTAATCCTCATACTTAGACATTAATTTAATCTTTTAGGATTTCAATCCTTTCAAGGCTCGGATGGAGTTGTAAAAAAAAAATTTCTCTAGGTGCGCCCAAGATCATAAGTGTAAACTAGAGTCTCATCAAAATTCATAGAACACAATCAAAATCCACAAACCACCTAGTGCCGTGCAATGGTCAAACAGACAGAAACTTCATCAAATCTTTCGTTACAGTCCACTGTTCTAACACAAGTGCTCATAAATATTCATGGTTCAACCTACAGTTTCTCATGTCAAGTAAAGAGCAAATTTTTTTCAAAAATCCAATTTTTTCAAATAAACTTCATCATCATTGGCTATTATGACTCATCCTACTCATGTAAGACAAAACAAACAACAAAAATAGACTAGATGCAAACAAACACAAAACATTACTAATGCAACATAAGCACAACAAACAATAAAATAAACTAGTCTACCCCCCATACTTATCCAAAGCATTGCCCTCAATGCTTCAGAAACAATGAACATAATGCATGAACAAACACACAAATGCAAGATGAACAAAAACACAATGAAAACAAAAATAACACTCCCCAGGTTTATGCTTCATCCTCTTCCTTCTTAACAGTATCATTTGGGACGGCAGCAGCAGAATGGGTATATCGGCAGGCATAAAAAATTGGCATGGGAAAGAAACAAAAATCAAATAAAGATAAAAATTAAAATAAAAATACGCAAAAATAAACTAAAAAGAAAAGTAAAGAACACTGGGTTGCCTCCCAGCCAGCACTAAATTTATAGTCTATAGCCCGACTATATTCCTCTCTTGAGTGGCGACATTCAAGGTGGCTTATGCACTGTCTTGGAAAAATTCAGCCCAGTCCTGCAACTGCACGCTTCACCTTTATAGAAATTTTGCAAGGGACCTTTGCCTTCAGAGAGCTAAACTTGCTGGCATTTCCCAACATCATGAATCACATCAATAAAATTGACAGAAAAGCAATATTTTAAATTTGTGCTATCGCTAGACGACTTAAACATATTAAACACTACTTGCTCATCATTCACTCTATACACCAACTCTCCTTTTTTCACATCAATTAAGGCCCTACTAGCAGCAAGAAACGGACGCCCTAGAATCAGTGGAACCTCATAATCCTCATCCATATCAAGAATAACAAAATCAACGGGATAAATAAAGTGATCAATCTTGACTAGGACATTCTCCACTATCCCTCTTGGATATTTAATAGATCCATTAGCAAATTTGAGAGAGATAGAGACAGGTTCAATATTTTCTATACCTAATTTTTGAGCAAGTGAATAATACATTAAATTTATGCTCGATCCTAAATCACACAGAATATTTTTCAATGATAAATTTCCAATTTGGCAAGGTATAGAAAAACTCCCTGGATCTTGAAATTTTGGTGGGAGCCTATTTTGCAACACTGCCAAGCACTCCTCATTCATTGTTTCTTGCGCCAGATCTTTCAGCTTCTTTTTATTCTTCAGCAAGTCCTTCAGAAATTTTGCATAGTTCGGCATCTGAGCTAAAGCGTCTGCAAAACTTATGTTAATATGCAGTTTCTTGAAAATTTCAAGAAACTTTTTAAAGTGATGATCAAATAATAATTGCTTAGCTCTATGGGGAAAAGGTAAAGTAGAAATATCAACATCATCATTAACTTCAAATTTTAAAGTCTTACCTTTCTTATCTGCCATTGAGGAATTTTCAGCACGCATATCCTCCTTGGAATTTGAATTTTTTGGCCCCTCCATCATCTTTTCTTCGTCCCTCTACTGCTCCTCAGACTGTGCTCGAGTCACGACCATGATAACATTAACACCTCTGGGGTTTGTTTCAGTGTTACTTGGTAAAGCTCCAGCAGGACGAGTTGACAATTGGGTTGCGATCTGACCCATCTGAATTTCTAACTTCTGCAGCATACTTTCCTGATTCTGTAAGCAAGCCTCAGTACCAGCCACATATTTCATCATGATCTCCTCAAAACTCTGCTTTTTCTCCTCTTGCTTGGGCTGCCAGTTTTGATTATAGTTGTTGTTGTAGGAGTTGTACGACTGTCGTCCTTGATTTTCTGCAAAATTAGCCGCTTAAACTTCAAACAGCTGCTGCTCTTCTTGCATATTCCCTTGTACATGATTTAGTGGCGCTACATTCATAAGTGCCACTTGGTGTGTCAGAGCATCAATCCTTGCATTCAAGGCCATTAAAGCATCGACCTCTAGAACTCCAGCCACCTTCTCTTTCTTCACATCCGGCCACCCTTTATTACTCTCTGCCATGTTGCCAATGATTTCCCAAGTGTTTGCTGGCGTCTTCTTGAATAAGCATCCATTAGCAGTAGCATCCAACATGGATCTAACTGATTGATCTGCCACATTGTAGAAGGTCTGAGTCTTCTGGCTTTGAGTAAGATTATGTTGAGGACGCATCCTCAACATCTTCTTGAATCTGATCCATGCCGCATGTAAAGATTCACCCTCCTTTTTCTTGAAAGATATAATATCTGAAAACAATTTTGCCATCTTCGTAGGAGGGAAGTACTTGTTCAAGAAGATTTGAACAAGCTCAGTCCAGGTGGTGATAGATCCTGTAGGTAGATCATCGAGCCACTCAGTCTCTTTACCTTGTAGAGAGAATGGGAATAACCACATTCTCACTGCATCAGAGGTTACCCCAATAAATTTGAACGTGTCACAGATCGATAGGAATTGCTCCGGATGAGCATAAGGATCCTCCATGGAATTGCCTCCAAAACGTGCTTGAAGTTGGATCATGTGAATAGTAGAGAGTTTCAGATCAAAATTGTTCGCCTCAACAGCGGGGCGAACGAGGCTAGATCCATATCCTTCAACAGGAGGCCTAATCAGATCCCAAACAGTACGATTGTCCTCCATCTCTTCGTCTAGCAGATGAGTACCTGAAAATTTCAAAGAAAAGAAGAGATTTTGGAATTTAATAAAATAAATTAAAATACAGTCTAATTTCAAGAGAAACAAAAATTCTGATATCACAAACAGTCCCCAGAAACGGCGCCAAAAACTTGACCGGCTAAATCGGTATCAACTTACAAGTGCACTAGGTCAAGTAATAGCAAAATGGACAGAGAGCCAAAGTATCGAACTCACAGGAACTGTATAAATATGACTACCAAAATATAATTATTTCTACTTAATCTTGACTAATCAAAAAGAGTGAATTCATATATTAAAATAATAACTAAAATTTCAAATAAAATAAATTCACTAAAATGCAACAAATAGTAAAGGCTGAATTCAATTTGGGAAAAGCTCGATCAAGGACACACGTAGGTACCAGACAAATTATATAACAAGTCGTCGATTCAAGACTCAGATTTAATTTTAATTCACAGGAGTTCTCCTATCTTGTTCAAATGACTATTTCTAGAACAATCAGACCTATTCAAATATTGACGGATAAATCTTTCATAATTCTAATCAAATTTGAATGCATGAATAACAGTGAAAATTTAGTTTACACCCAAACCGCATAATGAAACCAAATTCTATTTCTAGTTGGTTTTACAATATGTTGATTATCAAAGTAATCAAAATCAAAACCTTCTCTGTTGAATTGGAATCAATTAACATGCAAGCAAATAACTGGCCAGGAAATTCACAAGACAAATATAAATTCGATAGTCAATAAAATAAAATCAAGTTTGAAAATTCTCGAATAAACAAACAAGTTTTCTACATAAATTTGTCTGGATCAATCACGTGGCCTTGATCGAAAAAGAAAAACTACTCAAAATTTAACATAATTCCCAATCAAAGTTTTTAATCATGAATTGAAAATAAAAATAAAAGAAAAGAAAGAAATCTTCTCCCAAGCAGTAGACTCCTTGCGCGTCCTCTGCTTCTGGAAAATCTGGAACCCTTCAAAAATATTAAAATCCTCTATTTATAGTGTTTGGATCTCATAATAATTAGATTCCTTATGCCACAAGGGATTTCCGAATTTTCAGACTCTGAAACTCGCGCTCGCGTCTGACATAGAACCCGCTCGCGCGCAAGTCTTCAAAACAGTGTCAGGTACTCCTCTCGCGCGCACGCGAGGTATAAACTCGCTCGCGCGAGTTCTTCATTCAACTCTGCTGGAATTCCCTTAAGCGCTTGCGCGAGGACGAAACTTGCTCGCGCGCGTATTTATTTCTTCATTGTGCGATTGCCCATATCCTTTGCGCGTTAGCGCATTACCATGCGCTATTCTCCCTTACCTTGCGTGTTTGCGCTTCTTCTTGATCTTTAGAGTATTTTCACTCAATTTAGTGAAAACGTTTAGAGCAATAACACTAAATGTAGTGCTAACGTTTAGTGAAAACTTTCACTTTAGCGCTTCAATATTTTTTTTCTTTTCTTTTCTTTTCTCTTGCCTTCAAAACTCTTTTAATTTTCATTTTTCCTAAAAATAAAACCCGTAGAATGAAAGACACATGAATGCAATAAAACAAATAAAAACACACCAAACAATATGAATGCACATAAAATAAACATAAAAATATCACAAATTAATGCATAGAAAATGCACTTATCACACGTCAGGAAGACTTATCAGATTGATTACAGAATTGAGCAAATATGACATTAAATTTGAACCCCAAACAGCCAAAAATCCCAAGACCTAGCCGACTTTTGGCAGAGACAGTTCAGTCAGATCAAGAAGAACTAAGGAGGATTTTCGTAGATGGGTCATCATGTCAAACAGGAAGTGGTGTGGGGATCGTAATTGTATCACCCTGGGGTGAAGAAACTAATATATCAATTAGGTTGGACATTTGAGCTTCCAACAATGAAGCTAAATATGAGGAACTTTTACTGGGACTCAAGGCTGCACGGAGTAATGGGAAGTTTGAAATCAAATATGAGAATATGTTGAAGTATGCCAAAGCATTAGACAAAGCTAAAGAAGGATTTACTGAGCTAAACTTAGATCTCATCCCTCGAGCTGACAATATCAAAGCCGACCACTTGGCTCGCCTAGCCAGTGCCTTAGGCGACCAACCTGACCCCATTGTCCCAGGTCAGGAGCTTGTGTCTCAATTGGAAACTCTTGACGATATCATAGCTCAGGTACCAGAAGGGGATTGGAGATACGATATACATAAATACATGACCAAAAAATAATTACCGAGCGATAATAAAAGAGTTAAGAAAGTGAAACAGAGGCCCTGCATTTTGTCATGATCGATCAAATTCTTTTCAAAAGATCTTTTTCCCAACCGTTGTTAAAGTGTTTGGGCCCTGACGTGGCGAATTATGTATTACAAGAAATTCATGAAGGTTCTCGCGGAAGTCACCTAAGAAACATTGCTTTGGCTTGGAAAGCTCTCTTAGCTGGTTTTTTCTGGCCTACTATGCGAAAAGACTCATCAGATCTGGTCAATTCATGTTATAATTGCCAAAGACATGCTAACTTACAATGAAGACCCGCGGAATACATGAAGGCAGTTGTGGATACCTGTCCTTTTGATCAGTGGGGGATGGATATTGTATGTCCATTCCTTGTTAGCGTGGGGTAAAGTAAATTCTTGCTGGTTGCAGTCGATTATTATTCTAAATAGGTGGAGACTGAGCCCCTAGCTAAAATTATAAAGAAAGAAGTGCTCAGTTTTATATGGAACAATATAGTGTGCCGATTCGGGATCCCGTGCAGGTTGGTATCAGACAATGGGAGACAATTCTGTGGAGCTAAAGTTTGATAATGGTGTCAAGAGATGAAGATCGAGCAAGTTTTCACATCTGTAGCACACCCACAAGGGAATGTACAGGTAGAAGTTACCAACAGAACAATAGTTCAAGCTCTTAAAACACGATTGGATACAGCCAATGGTATGTAGGTAGAAGAGCTCACATCAGTGCTCTGGTCTTACCGAACTATGGCCTGATCCGGAACAGGTGAAACGATCCTTTTAACATGATGTACGGGACGGAAGCTATCCTTCAAGCCAAAATTGGACAAGAAAGTGCTCGTATAATGGCATATGGAGGGTGCAATCAAAAGTTATGGGCAATAGATCTTGACTTACATGAAGAGAATAGAACCCGAGAAGATATAAGACTTACAGCTTATCGAAAAAGAATGACTCGGGCTTACAATAAAAGAGTGCATCCTAAGGCTTTCCAGGAAGGAGACTTGGTTATGAGAAAGATCCAACATCAAGGAGAAAGAGGAAAGTTAGACGCCAAGTATGAAGGACCATTCAAGGTGATAGGAAAATCCGGAGTAGCTGCTTATTACTTGGAGGACGCCAAAGGCAAGAAAGGAAAAAGTCCATGGAATGCGCAACACTTGAAAAGATAATCCTTAATAGCTCAGCTCAGGCCTATTTTTGTGATGTAGCTCACTCATCTGGTCTTCAACTAGTCAGTCATCTTTTTGTGTCATTTACTTTTCGTTTAGTTTTAAGAGTCAGTACTTTAATTCTGTTTCAAGAGTCAGTCCTATCATATTGAGTCAGAATATGTTTTATTATAACTTTTGTGGAGCATTCTTTTCTAATTAAATATTACCACTTAGAACATATCACAAAAGTCCACATCAGTGGCATCAAAAATCCACATCACTGGTATCAAAGTTCAGGCAGGTCTCGCATCAAAAGCCCACATCAGTGGAATCAAAAACCCACATCAGTGGTATCAAAGTATAGGTAGGTCTGCCATCAAAAGCCCACATAAGTGGCATCAAAAATCCACATCAGTGGTATCAAAGTCCAGGCAGGTCTGGTGTGGGGACCTCGGGTGAAAATACTTAAAATAATCAATATGACATTTGACGACGCATGCCTTACATTTGGCGACGCAAAAAAACGCCGTCGAAAAATGTTTTTTTTGGGGGATGGAGGCGTGGGCGCGCGGCCGCAGTGCGCATTTTTTTGTGCTTTGGATGCAAGGCCGCGCCCTTATGTTGCGCGGCCGCGCATTGGATTCGGGAAAGTTCAATTTTCTCTACTTTCCTTGCTCCAAAAACACAAAATGTTGATATCTCAAAGTATTGATCAAATTTCACATTAAAAGGATGCCCGAAAATCATTCAAACGAGTATAAAATGCAACAAATTTGAAAACTCCAAATATTCAACATGTCTTCAACATTTATTTAAAATCATTTGATTTCTAGACACGAGCTCCACTTATAATCTCATTTCAAATCTTTAAGGTCCTCTAAGGCTTGACCCCAAACCACAGTCGCAATGCACACACACAAGACAAAGCAACAGCCGGAAAACCGGTGAGTATAAAAACCCAGTATGAATGACAAAAACAAATGAGAATTTAAACATTTCAAATAATTCATGGATGAAATGCATGCTCAAGAATCTGGGGTTATCAATTCTCTGATTCAATATGAATCTCGATCTTAGGGATCCTAAGGGAAAAGAAAACACAACGTCACCACCTACTCTCCCAATCGGGGTGGGCATTGAGCTTCTCGACCTCGAACTTTGGCACTACTATATAGAGTATTCTGGTCATGGAGGTCGCTCTACATTCCATGCCACTCAAATATAGACCCAAACATCCGTTGCAATCTAGGCAAGTCTGTAGTGACCCTTACCCGGATCACCTACTAACAGAACTTAGGCATGCTACTTAAACAGATATCAGAATAAAACTGCGGAAACCATAAACATTATACAATCCCAAGTAAAGGAATCTGTAATTTATCCAAATAATATACAACCAAATCGAATAGCTGTATCAACCTCAAAACAACAGAAATAAAACCTAGACGAAGCTCCCGCTGGTCAACCACTGACTAGCCCCTCTTGGATCCACCCGCCTTGTCCAATCGCAAACCTGCCCCATGCAATAGGGTGTCCAGAAACACAGAGTACGAAACGTGAGCATAAAACGCTCAGTACGAGAGTATGAGTATACATGCATGCAAAGTGAACTCCCTATAAACTCGAGGTCAAGGATCAGATAACAGAGACAGACCGGGCCCTGGTATGTAGCACGTTGTGCCGTCGCTTCAGGAGGTGGCTCCCATACCATAA
This sequence comes from Henckelia pumila, assembly GCF_033568475.1. Taxonomy (NCBI): domain Eukaryota; kingdom Viridiplantae; phylum Streptophyta; class Magnoliopsida; order Lamiales; family Gesneriaceae; genus Henckelia; species Henckelia pumila. The sequence continues at coordinate 82,148,577 of NC_133122.1, read as the reverse complement.
TACCAGTGGATTTACCAGACCCAAAGCCATGGAAGTCCATCCACTAACAGGATAGGGTACAACCCTACTAACAGACATCTCGAAGGAGATAGCTCAGTATGCAAATGAATGCAGCATAAATCAATGACATATAAATCATGCAGTCACATAATACATGCATACTCAGTCAGGATATCTCGAACAGTACTTCCGTACCTCAAATCTAGGCAAGTGATATCAGCCCTAGGTCCACACCTATAATCTTCTATACACTGCCAAATGATACTACTATCATTATAGCGCTCTAAAAGCCTTGACTAATCTATTGCATACTCCTAAATATTTATAGGAAGCAAAAGCTATACCTTCGTCCGTCGTTAGCCCTTTGATGTCGATGCCTCCAGAACTTGGACACAACTCTGCTACGACTATCGAACGCCTCGCCGACCATCGGGTCAAGCTTAGGAAGGCTAGAAAAACTCGAATAGACTAGAAAGGAGAGGGAAATACTCGGAATTGGCAATTGGGAATGAAGCCTCGGTCCTCTATTTATAGACAATGATTGGAACTTCCGATCCTTGATCGGAACGTCTAAACCTCGATCGGAACGTCCGATCCTGCCATCGGAGCTTCCGAAGATCCTGATCTGCCACGTGTCAAAATATCACTTGTTGACTCCGGATAGGGGTGATCGGAGCTTGAAATCCTGATCGGAGCTTCCGATCCTGATCGGAGCTTCCGATCCAACCACACGTCATGCCTGACGTAATATTATCGGTGCCTCCGATCGCTCATCGGAGCTTCCGATCCTGTTCGGAGCTTCCGATCGTGCCTTCGGAGCTTCCGATCCGTCTGATACCCAATTTATTTAATTAACATTAATCCTTTAATTACTCAATTAGGATACGGGCTACTACATTCTCACCCACTTAAGATATTTCGTCCTCGAAATCAGATCTTAAGTACCGAATGCAATACAGAAATCAGAAACATTCTTTATTCAAATCAAACGTTTACAGAGTTTGAAACTGAATACAACTTAAGAATAAAATCAAAACAACTCAGGATGGTCTTCACACATCCTGTCCTCAAGCTCCCAAGTAGCTTCCTCAGTGCCTCGGCGCTGCCACTGAACTAAAACCAAAGGAATGACTTTGTTCCGTAAAACCTTATCGTTATAATCCAGGATACGAATAGGTTTCTCAACATAGGTCAAATCCTTGTTCACCTGAACTTCAGACCGCTGCAGAATATGAGATTCATCTGCCACATACCGTCGCAACAGAGATACGTGGAACACGTCGTGAATACTGGACAGATGCGGTGGTAAAGCTAGTCGATAAGCCAAATCGCCAATGCTCTCCAAGATCTACGGACCGATAAACCTGGGAGATAACTTGCCCTTAAGGCCAAATCTGAGAATCTTGCGGAAAGGTGACACTCTCAGAAACACTTTCTCCCCGACATCGAACTGCAAAGGCCTACGCTTGATATTAGCATAGCTGGCCTGACGATCCTGTGCAGTCTTAATCCGTTTCTTGATCTGATCAACAATGTCTATCGCCTACTGGATAAACTCCGGTCCCTCATCCTGTCTCTCCCCCACTTCTTCCCAGAAGATTGGAGTACGACAACGTCGCCCGTACAACGCCTCAAAAGGTTCCATCTCAATGCTAGTATGATAGCTGTTGTTGTACGCAAACTCGATCAATGGCAAATGATCATGCCAGGCTGAACCAAAATCCATGACGCACGCTCTAAGCATATCCTACAAAGTACGGATAGTGCGCTCTGACTGACCATCAGTCTCCGGATGATAGGCAGTACTCAAACTGAGAGTAGTACCCATCGCACGCTAAACACTCCCCCAGAATCTAGAAGTGAACATGGGGTCCCGATCGCTGACAATGCTCACAGGCACTCCATGAAGTCGAACGATCTCCTGAATGTACAACCGTGCCATACGATCCACATTTTACTCCCGGTTATAGGAAATGAAATGCGCTGACTTGGTAAGTCGATCCACTACAACCCAGATAGCATCACAGTTCCTCGGGGATACCGGAAAATGGGTCACAAAGTCCATTGTGATAAAATCCCATTTCCATTCAGGAATAGGCAGACTGTGAAGCAATCCTACAGGTCGTCGGTGCTCTGCCTTGACCTGTTGACACACCAAACATCTCGAAACAAACTGATAAACACTGCATTTCATTCCTTTCCACCACAAACGAGTACGTAGATCCTTGTACATCTTGTTGCTCCCAGGATGAATACTCAACTTAGTGCGATGCGCCTGAGACAAAATCTCCTCTCGCAACTCTTCATCCTGCGGAATCACAAGTCTACCAGACAAACACAGAAATCCATCTGACTGATAATGAAATCCAGACGAGCTACCCTCGTTTGCTAGACGAGCTAAACGCTGGGTCTTCAAATCAGACATCTGAGCATCTCGAATCCGCGAATACAAAGCTGGCTCAGATAATATTGCAAACATCTGGATACTCTGCATACCTTTCTTATGCTTGAAGGTATAACCTGAAGTACAACAGTAACTGATCGCACTAGACATCGAACAAGTCTGGAGTGCGGATAGTCGCACCTTGCGACTCAAGGCATCAGCGGTGAGATTAGCAGGTCCCGGATGGTACTTTATCTCGCAATCATAGTCCTTAAGCAAGTCCATCCAACGTCTCTGCCTCATGTTCAACTCCGCCTGAGTGAACAAATACTTGAGACTCTTATGGTCGGTGAAGATCTCAAATTTCTCGCCATACAGATAATGACGCCAGATCTTCAAAGCAAACACAATGGCTGCTAACTCCAAATCATGGACTGGATAGTTGTTCTCATGAAGCTTCAGCTGTCTAGAATCGTATGCGATCACATGCCCCTTCTGAGTCAGGACACAACCTAACCCCTGAAGAGAAGCATCCGTGTATACCACATACCCTCCAGATCCTGACGGTAATGCCAACACCGGCGCAGAAGTCAACCTCCGTCGAAGCTCACAGAAGTTCTCCTCACACTTGGAGGACCACTCGAAATCCACACCCTTGCGGGTAAGCTGCGTCAAAGGTCGAGTTAGTTGAGAGAAGTTCAGAATGAAGCGACGATAATACCCTGCTAGACCCAGAAAACTACGGATCTCAGCAACTGTCGTCGGACGCGACCAATTAAGTACCGCTTCAATCTTGCTTGGATCAACAGAAATCCCCTCCCTGGATATGATATGGCCAAGAAATACCACTCTATCCATCCAAAACTCAAACTTGCTCAGCTTGGCGTACAACTGTTCATCTCGAAGAGTCTGCAGTACCAACCGCAAGTGAGAAACATGCTCTTCCGTATTACGCGAATACACCAAGATGTCGTCAATAAGACCACGACAAACTTGTCCAAATACTCCCTGAAAACACGGTTCATCAAATCCATGAATATAGCCGGCACATTAGTCAAACCAAATGGCATCACTAGGAACTCGTAATGCCCATAGCGAGTACGGAATGCAGTCTTGGCTACGTCCTGATCACGGACTCTCAACTGATGATACCCAGATCTCAAGTCAATCTTGGAGTAAACTGACGTGCCCTGCAGCTGATCAAACAAGTCATCAATAAGAGGCAAAGGATACTTGTTCTTCACAGTGACTCGATTCAGCTGCCGATAGTCAATGCACAGCCGCATCGACCCATCCTTCTTCTTCACGAAGAGAACAGGAGCTCCCCAAGGAGATACACTAGGACGAATGTACCCCTTGTCCAAAAGATCCTGTAGCTGATTCTTCAACTCACGCATCTCTGAAGGAGCCAGATGATACGGTGCTCGAGAAATAGGCGAAGTATCCGGCATCAACTCTATGCCAAACTCGACTTCCCTAGCATGAGGAAAACCCGGAATCTCATCAGGAAATACATCTGGAAATTCATCCACAATAGGAATGCTCTCTATCCCAACGCTCTCAGCGGACAAATCAACTGCATAGATAAGGTAGCCTTCCCCGCCAGACTCTAGAGCTCGACAGGCTCTCAAAGCTGATACCAAGAGCATCGGGGTTCGCGCTCCCTCACCATAGAAAAACCAGCTCTCACTCCCCTCCGGATGAAAGCATACTAATCTCTGATATCAGTCCACTGAAGCTCGATAGGTAGTCAACATATCTATTCCCATAATGCAATCAAAGTCATCCATCGCTAGGACCATGAGATTTGCAATCAAAATGTTACCCTTGAACTCTAAAGGGCAACTCATCACTAGACGCTTAGCCAAAGCAGATTGGCCCGTCGGAGTAGAAACAGACATCACTACGTCTAGTGCAATGCATGGTAACTTATGTCTCTTAACAAAACATGCAGAAATGAAGGAATGAGATGCACCAGTGTCAATAAGTACAAGAGCAAGTATACCATAAAGCAGAAATGTACCTGCGATGACTTTCTCATTCTCCTCCACTGTCTGATCATGCCTCAAGGCAAACACCTGGCCAGAAGGTCGTGGCCTCAAATGAGAACTCCCAGCAGGCTGTCCCTGCGACCTCTGCTGAACGGTGGCCTGAGAACCCGATCCTGAACCAGAACCAGAACCAGAACCGCCTCCCCCAGACAGTGGACAATCCCTTCGGATATGACCAGTCTCTCCACAACGGAAACAAGCTCCAGAAGCTCTATGGCACTTGTCGGATGGATGGTTCTTCCCAAGAATACTTTTGCATGCTCTGATACCATAAATGTAGTGACCCTTACCCGGATCACCTACTAACAGAACTTAGGCATGCAATTAACTTACTTAAACAGATATCAGAATAAAACTGCGGAAACCATAAACATTATACAATCCCAAGTAAAGGAATCTGTAATTTATCAATGTAGTAGCCCGTAACCTAATTGAGTAATTAAAAGATTAATGCTAATTAAATAAATTGGGTATCGGACGGATCAGAAGCTCCGAAGGCACGATTGGAAGCTCCGAACAGGATCGGAAGCTCCGATGAGCGATCGGAGGCACCGATAATATTACGTCAGACATGACTTGTGGTTGGATCGGAAGCTCCGATCAGGATCGGAAGCTCCGATCACCCCTATCCGGAGTCAACAAGTGATATTTTGACACGTGGAAGATCAGGATCTTCGGAAGCTCCGATGGCAGGATCGGATGTTTCGATCGAGGTTCGGACGTTTCGATCAAGGATCGGAAGTTCCGATCGTTGTCTATAAATTGAGGGCCGAGGCTTCATTCCCAATTGCCAATTCCGAGTATTTCCCTCTCCTTTCTAGTCTATTCGAGTTTTTTTAGCCTTCCTAGGCTTGACCCGGCGGTCGGCGAGGCATTCGATAGTCGTAGCAGAGTTGTGCCCAAGTTCTGGAGGCATCGACATCAAAGGGCTAACGACGGACGAAGGTATAACTTTTGCTTCCTATAAATATTTAGGAGTATGCAATAGCTTAGTTAAGGCTTTTAGAGCGCTATAATGATAGTAGTATCATTTGGCAGTGTATAGCAGATTATAGGCGTGGACCTAGGGCTGATATCACTTGCCTAGATTTGAGGTACGGAAGTACTGTTCGAGATATCCTGACTGAGTATGCATGCATTATGTGACTGCATGATTTATATGTCATTGATTTATGCTGCATTAATTTGCATACTGAGCTATCTCCTTCGAGATGTCTGTTAGTAGGGTTGTACCCTATCCTGTTAGTGGATGGACTTCCATGGCTTTGGGTCCGGTAAATCCACTGGTATTATGGTATGGGAGCCACCTCCTGAAGCGACGGCACAGCGTGCTACATACCAGGGCCCGGTCTGTCTCTGTTATCTGATCCTTGACCTCGAGTTTATAGGGAGTTCACTTTGCATGCATGTATACTCATACTTTCGTACTGAGCGTTTTATGCTCACGTCTCGTACTCTGTGTTTCTGGAAACCCTATTCCATGGGGCAGGTTTGCGATTGGATCCAAGAGGGGCTAGTCAGTGGTTGACCAGCGGGAGCTTCGTCTAGGTTTTATTTCTATTGTTTTGAGGTTGATACAGCTATTCGATATGGTTGTATATTATTTGGATAAATTACAGATTTCTTTACTTGGGATTGTATAATGTTTATGGTTTCCGCAGTTTTATTCTGATATCTGTTTAAGTAAGTTAATTGCATGCCTAAGTTCTGTTAGTAGGTGATCCGGGTAAGGGTCACTACAAAGTCTGCCATAAAATCTGAATAAAATCTGGCTCAATATGAATGAGATGATGCAATTCAATATATCAAAATCTTTGCTCAAGCTGAGCATCTCATCTCATATATCAAATCATTTAGCATGAATCATATATCGATAATCATCGAATAAAATCAAATTCATAATTTCATGCTATTCAATCAATTCATGTAGTTCAAATAATATAGCAAATAAGTGTGTAATTTTATTGGGCTCGAGAATCTCAAAATCTTCTCAAGTATTGAATCCCAAGCTCTTCATTGTCTATCCATACCAAAATTCCAAGTCCGAAAATGCTCAAGTCTTGAAAGGTACATCAATACAAAGTTCATATCAATTTCTCATTTGATCTCAAAATCGTATTTCAAATCAAAATCGATTCCAACATTGACCAACTCTAAATAACTCGAATTTTTCGAATCAAATTCGAGAATCCTCTATCCAATTCCAAAATGGATATCAAAATTCCCAAATCCAATCCTTTTAATTCTTGTAAATTCAAACATTCAACAATTTCTTCAACATTCAACCCGATGACCTAACGTATAAAAATCGGGTATTTCTAAAATTCTCAACATCAATATTTTCACAATTCCAACACAATATCATCATCAATATCATCTCTAATTTTTGAAAATAATCATCAAAAAATTTTAGAAATTCTGAAAATTCTTTGAAAATAAAAAAACATGTTCAAACGATGGTATTTTCTCAAACCGTCTTGGATATACCATCTCTATTATCTCAAGAACATATTTATACCATCAAAACTCGAATCCAACAATATCTCAAAAATTAGAACTTGGTAGAATTTAGTCATACTTACGTAGAAACGTAGCCCTTGTTCCGAGGATCTCAAAACCATATTCGGATCGAAATTCCACCTGTTGGATTTTATTGGATCGGAATTTGAATGAATAATAATGGAGGAATTTCTTTTCTTCTCTCCTCTCGGTTCCTCTCGGTTCTTCTGCTGAATTGAGAAAATAATTCAAGTGGCCAGCTTTCTTTTCATTTGTTTAATCACCAATTATTTCCAAAATTGTAGTTTGGTCCCTAGGACTTCAAAATTTTCAATATAGTCCCTGCCAAATCTTTAAATCTTAAATTTCAGTCCTCTAATTTATGAAACTTAGAAATTTAATTCCAATCCTCATAAATTATTTAATTGGGTATTTTTGAGGCATTACAATTCCTCCCCTCTAAATCTCAAGTACAACCCAATAAATTACATTGGACTGAAATTACAACGCAACAAATTCAGACAAAAAGCTCAGGATATTTCTGTCTCATATCCTGCCATAATTCCCAAGTTGCTTCTTCAACGCCGTGTCTGCTCCACTGTACTTTAACAAAAGGAATCAACTTATTTCTGAGCTGTTTATCTTTCCTGCCCATAATCTTTATCGGTCGTTCAAAGTAGCTCAAAGTCTCATCTTGTTCTGCCTCATCTGGTTGAAGTACATGGGAAGGATTTTGTTGATACTTCTTCAACGAGGACACGTTGAATACGTCATGAATACCTGATAGAGCTAGAGGGAGAGCTAATCTATATGCTATGACTCCAACTCTGTCTAGAATCTCATATGGCCCAATGTATCTTGGTGATAACTTACCTCTCTTTCCAAAACGGACTGTACCTCAGAAAGGAGATATCTTCAAGAATACACGGTCACCTTGCTCAAAACTCAAAGGCGTGCGTCTGACATTAGCATACTTGGATTGTCTGTGTAGTAGCCCATACCCGAAATCAGTGAGTAAGTGTTAATCAATCATTAATCCTACTAGTTAAGAGAAAACGTGATTAAGGGAACTCTTAATGGGTTAACGGAGTCCGGAATTGGATTCAAAACACTTGAAAATAGTACGAGGGTCGTCGGGTTCGGAGGATCCGTTGGTGAGTTCGGACGGTCCGAAGTCAGGGTTCGGACGATCCGAAGAGTGGTTCGGACGCTCCGAACGTGCTGCCGACAGTCATCATGGATGGCATCATCATGCTGACGTAAGAAATGACGTTATATTGAGTTTGGATGATCCGAAGTCCAGTTCGGACGATCCGAACGTGTTCGGAGGCTCCGAAGTCAGTTCGGAGGGCCCGAACTCCGTTTATAAATAGGGGGTGCCGAGCTCAATTTTGAAGTGCACCAATCACCTCTTCTCTCTCGATTCCTTAGCCTTCTAACTCAGATCTATGGAGTTCTAGGCGTCCCGTAGGGAATCCGGAAGTGGCATAGCAATCCAGGCGTCGTAGCGGAGCTGTGGCCTAGTTTTGAGGCACTCGACATCAAAGAGCTAACGACGGACGAAGGTATAGCTTTTGCTTCCTAAAAATATTTAGGAGTATGCTTTAGCTTACTTAAGACTTTTAGAGCGCAATAATGATAGTAGTATCATTTGGCAGTGTAGCGCGGATTATAGGCGTGGACCTAGGGCTGATAGCACTTGCCTAGTATTTGAGTTACGAAAGTACTGTTCGAGATATCCTGACTGAGTATGCATGTATTATGTGACTGCATGATTTATATGTCATTGATTTATGTTGCATTCATTTGCATACTGAGCTATCTCCTTCGAGATGTCTGTTAGTAGGGTTTTTCCCTATCCTGTTAGTGGTTGGACTTCCATCGATTTGGGTTCGGCATATCCACTAGTATTATGGAATGGGAGCCACCTCCTGAAGCGACGGCACAGCGTGCTACATACCAAGGCCCGGTCTGTCTCTGTTATCTGATCCTTGACCTCGAGTTTATAGGGAGTTCACTTTGCATGCATGTATACTCATACTCTCGTACTGAGCATTTTATGCTCACGTCTCGTACTTTGTGTTTTTGGACACCCTATTCCATGGGGCAGGTTTGCGTTTGGATGAGGCGGGTGGATCCAAGAGGGGCTAGGCAGTGGTTGGTCAGCTGGAGATTTGCCTAGGTTTTAATTATGTTGTTATTGGATTAATATAGCTGTTCGATATGGTTGTATAATATTTTGGTATTTACAGATTACTTGCCTTGGGATTGTATATTGTTTATGGTTTTCTCAGTTTTATTCTGATATCCATTTAATTAAGTTAATTGCATGCCTAAGTTCTGTTTAGTAGGTGATCCAGGTAAGGGTCACTACAGTCTGTCCTGTGCTGCTCTCATTCTGTATTGAATCAACTTTACCTTATCTGACATCTCCCTGATCATATCTGGCCCAGTCACTAGTACTTCTGAAAGATCATCCCAAAACAACGGAGATGTACATTTCTTACCATGTAATGCCTCAAAAGAGCCATCTCAATGCTGGCTTGGTAGCTATTATTGTAGAAAAATTCAACAAGTGGCAACGAATCTTGCCAACTGGTACCAAAATCTTGTACCACAGCCCTCAGCATATCTTCTAAAGTCTGGATAGTCCGCTCTGACTATCCATCTGTCTGAGGATGGTAAGCTGTACTCAAATGCAAACGAGTATCAAGAGCTTCTTGCAAACAGTGCCAAAAGTGTGAAGTGAATCTAGGGTCTCGATCTAAAACAATAGATTTCGGCACACCGTGTAATCTCACTACGTCTCGGATGTAAATGATGGCCATCTGATCATGTCGGTATGTCATCTGATAAGGAATAAAGCATGTAGACTTAGTCAGTTTGTCAACGACTACCCAGATTGCATCGCATCCTCTCGATGATCTCGGTCGTTTTGTGACAAAATCCATGGTAATGTGATCCCATTTCCACTCTGGAATTTCTAAACTGTGCAATAGACCACGCGGTCGCTTTATTTTTGCTATCACCTGCTGGTAGTTTTGACATCGGGATACAATTTCTGTCACATCTTCTTTCTTCTTTTTCCACCAGTATTGACTTTCAAGTCATTATACATTTTTTTCTACCGCCTGGGTGTACACTGAATTTACTACAATGTGCCTCTTGCATAATTTGATGTCTTAATTCTGAAATATCTGGCACAACAATACGGTTATTCACAAACAAAGTTCCATCATCACTGACCTGGTATTCTGACTAATGTCCAGATCTAAAACTTTCTCAACTGAACTATGGATGTTCTATTCGGATTTCTGTGCTTCTTTAATTCTCATCAGTAATTCTGGTTCTGCTGGAATCGCAAAAATTCTGATCGATTGTATATCTGTCTCAAAATCAAAGCCTTTCACAACAATTCTCAAGAAATCTAGACACACCCATCGTAGATAGAGACAAATTGCATACCTTTCTACTTAGGGCATCGGCAACTGCGTTAGACTTCCTGGATAATACTTAATCTCACAGTCAAAATATTTCAACAAGTCTAACTAACACCTCTGTCTCATGTTCTGTACAGCCTGAGAAAATAGATATTTCAAACTCTTATGATCAAAAAATATTTCAAAGGTCTCACCGTACAAATAATGACGCCAAATCTTTAAGGCAAAAATGATGGCTGCCAGTTCAAGATCATGTACGGGATATCGGGTCTCGTGTGGCTTCAACTATCTTGATGCATAGGCTATCACATGGCCTCTCTGTGTAAGCACCCAAACCTCTATGAGACGCATCACAATAAACAAAAAAACCACATATACCTGATGGAATAGTCAATACAGGAGCGCTGGTCAGTCTCTTCTTCAATTTGACAAAGCTTTTCTCACCGGCATCTGTCCAAACATACGGAGCATTCTTTGGGGTTAATTGGGTAATTGGCTTCGCAGTGCTGGAAAATCCCTCAATAAATCTGCGATAATACCCTGCTAAACCCATAAAATGCATATTTTAGGAACAGAAGTAGGTCTAGGCCAGTTAATCACCGCCTCAACTTTACTGAGATCGACTGCAATCCGTTCTCCCGAGACCACATGACCAAGAAATACAACTCAGTCCAACCAAAACTCGCACTTGGACAGCTTGGCATATAATGTTTCTTTTCTCAAAATCTGTAAGATAATTCTCAAATGCTCTGCATGTTCAATCTCATTCTTAGAATATATCAGAATGTCATCGATAAATATCACCACAAACTCATCAACATACTTAAGAAAAATTCTGTTCATTAAATCCATGAACACAGCAGGAGAATTTGTCACTCCAAAAGGCATAACCATGAATTCAAAATGCCCATACCTGGTTCTAAATGCGGTCTTGGGCACATCTGCCTCTCTGACCCTCAATTGATGATATTCAGATCATAAGTCAATCTTCGAATAGATAGAAGAAACCTGCAATTGATCAAATAAATCATCTATTTGAGGCAAAGGGTACTTATTCTTTACCGTGGCTTTATTCAATTGTCGATAGTTGATAAATAATCTCATCGACCCATCTTTCTTTCTTACAAATAGCACCAGAGCACCCCCAATGTGACACACTCGGCCTAATGTATCCCTTGGCTACCAGATCTTCAAGTTTCTCTTTGAGTTTTTCAAGTTCAAGTGGTGCCATTCTGTAAGGAGCCTTCAAAATAGGTAAAGTACCAGGCATCAATTCAATACTGAATTCAATCTCACGGGTTGGAGAAAAACCCAAAATTTCTTTTGGAAACACATCTGCAAATTCCTTCACAACTGGGATGTTTGCTAATTTTGGGATAGATTTCAGTACATTTACTGCATAGAACAAGAATACTTCGACACCTCTCTGCAGTAAACGTGTCATAGTTAACACTGAAATCAAAGAGATCTTAGCTCTAGAACCCTTACCATAGAATTTCCAGTTGTTTGCCATCTCTGGTCTAAATCTGACAACTTTGTGGAAACAATCCACTGTAGCCCTGTACTTTGTCAGTACACCAATGCCAAAATGCAATCCCAATAAGGAACTAAGTACCATGAAAAACTCAATCATAATTTCCCAAAACATCATATTCATTTTCTCATTTAAGAGAAATCGAGGTTCTCCTCGAACATTTCTCAAATCGTATCATCTCAACGATTTAGTTCATAATATCTCATCAAGTCATTTAAATAATAAAACCCAATATATATCACATGTAAGACTCGATCATAACATTAATCTCGCAACACAGTATCGGATAACTTAATAATCAATCCTCGATACAATCGATTGGGCTCTAATAAGATTCTCAAAACATCCTATTAATCAGCTCATCCCAATCCTTAGCATATGAGTGCTCACATTTAAAAATGCAACATCAAGTTTTAATTATATCACATGCTTATATCAATTCTTGATAAGTCAATATGTCATCAAAATCTCTACACGGTAACTCTAAGCAGCATGATATAATTATTCATTTCTCATACTCATAACCCAAAAGACATAATAAAATCAATCACCTTACTGGGTACATTCGGATCTCAAATCATCTCTGCTCTATCCCTTGATATCAACATATCAAGCTTAGCACCACTGTTAAGTCGATTCATTTATCAGGATGGGTGTCTGTAATTCTAGCTTTGGTCTCAAAGTGTTTGCTACACTATCACAAAGCCTACAACCTGTTCCTGAAATTAACGAGTCAAAAACAATAGAATTATAATCTCAAGAATTCTTACCGTATCACTTCTGTATTCTCCTGAAATCCTCAGGCTCAAGGGTTTATCTCTGTCCCGCTCGAGGTTATTTGTCACATTTAGTTCAAATGCATCAAAGCATCAGATCTTACCTCATTCAGTCCCGACCTATCAGGTCTTAGGGAATTATAATTCATCCTCCTTGAGAATAGATTTCATAGCTGTCATTTCAATCTCATGACATCAATATCCAAAATCATTAACTCTTGATATGGCTCTCCCTTATCTATCTCATACTGAATCCTGCATTAAAATCTCATGCAGGCATCAAAACTATCATGATTATTCAGTAAGTAATCAAGATATTCATCTTATAGTCATGATTCAAGTCATCTCAATTTCAATAAATTTCTGCCCTCCTTAGTTTGCGGTGTTTCTACTGCTCAACGCACTTCCTCAGTATGAGGTGCTTTCTCTACTATAGGATTGTTTCTTTTCCTACGTAGAGCCATTTTCTGATAATACAAGATCGATGCATAAAATATTAAGATATCAAAAATATCATTTCAATATCATTCATTCTCTTCTCTTTCAATTCAATCATGCTCAATTTCTTATCTAGAATCATTCTAATTCATTCTTTGGCACTACTATATAGATTATTCTGGTCATGGATGTCGCTCTACATTCCATGCCACTCAAATATAGACCCAAACGTCCGCTGCAATCTAGGCAAGTCTGCCATAAAATCTGAACAAAATCTGGCTCAATATGAATGAGATGTTGCAATTCAAAATATCAAAATCTTTGCTCAATCTGAGCATCTCATCTCATATATCAAATCATTTAGCATGAATCATATATCGATAATCATCGAATAAAATAAAATTCATAATTTCATTCTATTGAATCAATTCATATAGTTCAAATAAAATAACAAATAAGTTGTGTGATTTTATTGGGCTCGAGAATCTCAAAAAGTTCTCGAGGATTCAATCTCAAGATCTTCATTGTCTATCCATACCTCAATTCCGAGTCCGGAAATGCTCAAGTGTTGAAAGGTACATCAATACAAAGTTCATATCAATTTCTCATTTGATCTCAAAATCATATTTCAAATCAAAATCGATTCCAACATTGATCAACTATAAATAACTCAAATTTTTTGAATCAAATTCGGTAATCCTCTATCCAATTCCGAAATGGATATCCAAATTCCCAAATCAAATCCTTTTAATTCTTGTAAATTCAAACATTCAACAGTTTCTTCAACATTCAACCCGACGGTATAACGTCTAAAAATCGGGTATTTCTAAAATTCTCAACATCAATATTTTCACAATTCCAACACAATATCATCATCAATATCATCTCTAATTTTTGAAAATCATCATCCAAAAATTTCATAAATTCTGAAAATTCTTTGAAAATCAAAAACATGTTCAAGCGATGGTATTTTTCTCAAACCGTCTTGGATATACCATCTATATTATCTCAAGAACATATTTATACCATCAAAACTCGAATCCAAAAATATCCCAAAAATTTGAACTTGGTAGAATTTAATCATACTTACGTAAAAATGTAGCCCTTGTTGCGAGGATCGCAAAACCGTATTCGGATCGAAATTTCACCGGTTGGATTTTCTTGGATCGGAATTTGAATGAATAAAAATGGAGGAATTTATTTTCTTCTCTCCTCTTGGTTTTTCTGCTGACTGGAAAAAATAATTCAAGGGGCAAACTTTCTTTTCATTTGTTTAATCACCAATTATTGCCAAAATTGCAGTTTGGTCACTAGGATTTCAAAAATTACAATTTAGTCCCTACCAAATCTTTAAATCTTCAATTTCAGTCCTCTAATTTATGAAACTTAGAAATTTAATTTCAATTCTCATAAATTATTTAATTGGGTATTTTTGAGGCATTACATCTGGCATCAAAAGCCCACATCAGTAGCATCAAAAACCCACATCAGTGGTATCAAATTTCAGGCAGGGCTGATATTCAAAAGCCCACATTAGTGGCATAAAAAATCCACATCAATGGTATCAAAGTTCAGGAAGGTTTGGCATCAAAAGCCCACATCAGTGGCATCAAAAACCCACATCAGTGGTATCAAAGTCCAGGAAGATCTGACATCAAAAGCCCACATCAGTGGCATAAAAAATCTACATTAGTGGTATCAAAGTCCAGGCAGGTCTGACATCAAAAGCCCACATCAGTGGCATCAAAAACGCACATAAGTGGTATCAAATTTCAGGCAGGGTTGGTATGCAAAAGCCCACATCACTGGCATCAAAAGCCCACATCAATGGCATCAAAAACCCACATCAGTGGTATCAAAGTCCAGGCAGTTCTGGCATCAAAATTCCCACATTAGTGGCATCAAAAATCCACATCAATGGTATCAAAATGCCAGGCAGGGCTGGTATCCAAAGTCCACATCAGTGGCATTAAAAAACAACCAAATCAGTGGTATCAAAATTCCAGGTAGAGATGGTATCTAAGGTCCACATTGGGCATTAAAAAACTGCCAGTGGTATCAAAATTATTACGACATTCTTGCCAGATTTTGGTCGGGACTTTATAATTGTATATTTAAAGCGCAGAGTCAGGTTAAATTACCAGTTCTGTAATTATCCTAATGATATTTTTGAAGGAAAAAAAAACGATATTTTTGAAGGAATAAAACAGGACATCGTATTTTAAATTCATTAAATTTATTTGTACAAGAGGTCAGATGCCTAAGTTGCCTTTGAGAAAATGGGTAGCGATTTACCTAGTATGGGTGTGTGTAGGTCGGGTTTCTAATTTGCACTTGGTCAATTTTTAAGTATTGGATTTCATAACACTCGAGGAAATCTTGAGATCGGACTAGATCCGTGTGTAATAGGGTAGCTCGGGAATACGTTTGTCCGTAGATATATGCTACACAAAAAATAAAGGGGTGCAATTTAACCCGGATTGGGACCATAAAAACAAAAAAACAAACAATAAACACACGACGAAAAACATGATCATTTACGGAGAATATTGTAGCAGCCCGACCCGGGCAATGGTAAATCTCAAACGACCACATAGGGCCCCTAATATGAAACATGTTCAGTGATTAAAAAAAAAACAAGAAACAGTTAAGGGGCGGAGTCATCATGTTGCTTGGAGCTCTGATCGGGTTTTTTGGGTCTCTCTGGCTCGGTCTCCTCCTCATCATCTTCATCGGGAATGTCATCTAAAGCCTTAGCACAATCTAGGAAGAGGGCAGGGTGTTCGGTCTCCAAATACCCATTAGCCCGGAACTGGGCCAAAAACTCTTTGAAACCCTCGTCAAAGAAGGCAGCTAGTTGCCTTCACCGCCACTAGATCGCCAAACTTGGAGGAATTGAAGAACTCCTCATTCCCGAGCTCTTTGGCAGTCTCTAGTTGAAACGAACCTAACCTCTAGTTTAATTAATTAAATGAGAAAAAGGAAATTTTGGGATATTATTATTATTATAATTATTTATAGAAATTTTTTTAAAAAAATTTCGCCATGACCTATCTGTAAATACTTAAATCCGACCTGTCTCATTCAGCAGTTCAAAATAGAAAGATAGACCACCAATAATTAAAACAAACATAACACGATAACACAAATATCCGGAGGAAATTAATCCCAACATCAAGGAAAGAAATACGGATAACGAGTTTACATGTCAAGGAACAAGGCAGGGAAACACATCCTGCTAAAACAACTGAAAAATAAACAAGTGTAAGAAATTCTTTATTACAGACAACTCATACTAAAAAGTAAAGGGAAGCAACGGTCATGGGCCAAAAGTTGTCAACCCTGTTGATCCTGCCCCTCAGTCACTGGGTAAGCATCCTCACCTGCACCAAGCATATGTAGTGAGCCTAAAGAATCAACAAGAATATGGGGTGAAATAACGAATAATAAATATACATGCACACACAATTAAAAATATCACATACTGAAAATACATTGTCTTTTCCTAACTGAATCTCTAGAAAAAAGGAGTACTTGAAAACATTGCATGCATGACTGAAACTAACTTACTGAAACTAAACGCAAACTGAAAGGGGCATAGCAAGTCCGAACATGTGAACAGAAAAGAATGACTGAGAACGAATAAACTGAAGTGTAAACTGATAAACTGAACTGTGAACTGATAAACTAAACTGTGAACTGATAAACTGAACTGTAAACTTAGATCATTGATTGTAACCCTCTATTTTTATTGATCAATGACTACAGTATACTATGTTGGCAAGACACCGAGATCTCTCCCGACGAGACATTGCCCCTTATAACTGATTTGGTAGGTGTTCCAAGATTTCTTCCGACCGCACACTACCCGTCGTTTTGGTAGGGGTTCCGAGATGTCTCTCGGCCGCACACTACCCATCGTTTGGCAAGTGAGTTAAGGCATCCTCCAACCGACATTGCCCATCTTGGCACAATCAACTCTCCGTTAAAAATATTTTCTTTCTTGACTTGACTCGAAGACTTCGACTGAATTCAAGAAAATGACCTTCTTTACAAATATTTACTCGATACTCAAACAAATGAAGTAGGATGGTTAACATGGATGGTGATTTAGGTGGCAAACCATAGCTAAGAATCTATACTCTCCTTTTTGGCACTTAGGACGAATCCCGAGCAATCCACTTGTAAATGTTTATAACATACTCATTTCTTTATCAAAACAAATTACGTTTGAAAACACAGTCCCCATGCCCTCTATACTTAACTAGAAGGCCATCCTCGAAGTATCTTTCTTAACCAATAATCCCTGGCAAGTAAGTTCTCGGGTAGCACACTTAACACCTAAATTCTTGCCCCTTAATATTCAATAGCCTAGAACTTAACCCAAAACTTAGCCGAATTAGTTCCCTTTGAAGTGACATTTTCTTAGTATCCTAGGCTAATCTCGAACCCTGCCCTTAGCCAAAACCCGAGTATAACACTGCCCTACTCGACCATAATCGGACAGCCCTTCAATCCGGTAGAAATTTTTTTGTTCGAAATCCTTTTGCCCTCTATGACACCTAGACCTTGATCTCCCATGGCCCAACCCTTGAACTAGGACTGTGGGGACCTCGGGTTGCTAATCTCGTTTTAGGGCAGCTAATGATTAATTAAACAATTAATCAAACAATTAAAGAATAATAAATCAAGAGCAGAAATTTTTTTTTTTTTTAAAAATTTCAGAGCCTCGCTCGATCGGGCAAAGTCAGCCGATCGAGCGAGCAAAAATATCAAGTTCTCGGGTCTGCACAAACATTGGCCTCACTCGATCGGGCAAAATCTACCGATCGAGCGGGCAATAAAAATCACATTTTCTGCCCAAGAATCACAAGCCTCGCTCGATCGGTAACTTTCACCCGATCGAGCGAGCTACCCTCTACTCAAAATATGCTGCTGATCTTTGCTGTCAAATAGTGGAACCATAGCATGATTTCTCAATCAAATTCAAGTCTAAACATATAATAAATTCTGAGAACATGCATACTTTCATATACCAAGTTCCTATCATCAAATCATACATGTATTACATCAAATGAATAGCTTAAGAGATATAAAACTACAAGCTATTCAACATAGCATAAACAACTTCAAATCTTAAGTTCTTGCTATGTTTGATGTTATCACTATACCAAGCTTTAACTTATAAACCCGAGTCCACACTTGCTACATCTCTCTCCCGAGCTATCAATGTTTTCTCAACCAAGCTCCTGCCCCACCTATTGCAATGCACACATACAAAGCAAAGCAACAGCCGGATAAACTCCGGTGAGAAATCATTCTCAGTATAATCAACATATAAATGCGTTAAATAAATTCATATCAACTCTAAGCATATCAACTCAAGAATAAAGTAAAAATAACGCATATATCGACTCAAACTTCAAATCAAGACTCAATTTATATAGCTCGCTTATCTCAAGAATTAATTCTTATCACTTCATTGCCATCAAGATTCGTAAACGATCTTGACATGGATATCCATCTAACGAGTTCGTAAACGACTCGCAAATAAGGTTAACCGCAACCTTGGCATAGAATCAACTCAATATACAATCATATCAAAAGCAATAAAGATCCACTACCTGTGATGGATCGACAATAACATAAGTTCTACCTCAAGAACAAGTATTTAAACAAGTATGTGATTTGTTCGGGATAACTCAAGAATAGTCGTTCTTGAGTTTCACAGTCCCTGACTCGCGATGTTGTCATTATACCTTTCATTCTCGAGTTGACTATGTTTCAAATCTGGATAGGAAGTACAACAACTCCTACACCTGATCATTCAAACCTCAAACCATCTTCAATCTTGATCACTTCTTCTTCGGTTTCAAGTTGAGGTTCTTGAGTCAATAGTCTCCTCTTAAACTCTGAAACATATCATCAAAACATACATATCAAACTTCATTTTATTCAATCATTTCAGAATTGAATCAAAATCATCAATATAGATCCAATCAACATCATTTCAAACTTCAACTTCTTCTTATTCGGTATAATTTGGAGTCTTGCATCGTTCGTCTTTCAAATGTGACTGAAACTGGGAAATATAAATGTTATGTCATCGCTAACATTTCACTAACATCTCAATTCAATCTTTGGTTATCAAAACTGATCCTAAAACATCAACCGACGGCGTAGCGATTAAAAATCGGAAACCGACTCGGTATCAAATTCATTATGAACTTCTTATCAACTTCTAATCACTTCATATCATTCATACTTCAAATATCAGCAGCTATAATCACATGTTAACAAGTCAAAGCCATGCTGAAACCATGACAAGTTCGTTTCTTAATTCATTTTCAATCCGACTGCGATATCGAACGACATACGACTCAAAAACACAAACATCAAGTCATAATCTGATCTCTACCAAATTTCGTTCTTCAAAACATGACGAGATAACAAAATACTTACATCAAATCGAAGGCCTCGTCGCAAGGATTCCAAAACATCTTTTGGAATCAAAATCGGACGAGCGGAACAAAAGTTACGGCGATTTGAACAAATCGAATTCAAAGGAAAAGAAAGAGCTCTCGGCTCTCTGTTCAGAAATCTTCAATTTTGCTAAAGGAAGTCTGATTTCTCCACGTACACATGCTGATAATCTTAATCTAAATCGGATATGTATTGCATAATTGCAATTTAGTCCCTAAAGTCTTCATTAATTTCAATTCAGTCCTCGGCCTTCATTTTAATTAAATTTCAATCCAAAATAATTTAAGAATATTAGAATTAAAATCGAAACTCTAAATATTCCCAAATTAAATATACTCGGATTAAAATAAATTAAATTCGGATTAATTAAATAATCCCGGCCGTTTGCACTTTAGCCCTTGCAACTTCGATATTTGCAAATCAGTCTCTGATCGGGTTGTATCTTCAAATTTTATCGTCGTTAATTCCCGAAACATGGAATTTAATCTTAAATTCCATAAATATTCAAATCGAATATTTATTATTTTAATTTAAGAATTCTCGGAATTTAATTCTCAAAATCCATAAATTCTCAAATTAAATATTTTCGGCTCGGAAATTAAATCTATAATTTCTTTCACTTCTCAAATCGATATTAACCCATAATATGGAATTTAATTCTCAAATACCATAATTAATAATTTAATATTTTCGGGTCTTACAATTCCTCCCCTCTAAGAAATGATTTCGTCATCGAAATTGTATTCATCCAGAATATCAAATCTAATAGACTGAATGATTATCTGAAGTGATTCTCACTTCAATTATCCACTCTGCATTTCGTATCTCACTTCATCTTTCAATCTATTGTCAGATTATTACTTCGAATCTGCTTCTATTCTCTTGTAATCAGTATCTATTCAGTTGTACTTTAAGTCATTGAAACAACTTTGTTCTAAGCTGTTTCTTTCTTCGATCAAAGATTTGTCGAATAATCGACTTAACTCAGAATTTCGTCAATATCTATCTCATCTGAATAAAGTACATACGAAGAATCTACTGATACTTCTTTCACTTAGATACTGAACTTATCCAGCTGAAAAGAATACATTCGTTCAATGAAATCATCAATTCTATCTGACATTTCATTCAGTGAAATTCATCCTTTGGGACGACTTGATTCTTTCTCTATATCATTCTATACAGAGTATAGAAATAAATCAAGTCTACACTGTTATTCAGTTCATCGCTTCAAGATTAGTATTCAACTTCATATTCTGAATCTATAAATTAAACTCTGCCCTTTCTCTATTCTGAATTGAATGATGTTTCAAGAATAACTTTTCCACTTAACTAATCAATTTCAGCTTCAAAAGTTATATCTATCATTCAATTACTAATTCTGGTTCATCTTCTCTGCTTTCATTCCATACAGATTCATATTCATCATCCTTGTGTTTCTCAAATCACATCTGATCTGCTGACAACAAATCATGTCTGATCTGATATCATATACTTCAGTAGTATCATTCCAATACAAAGAAATCTGATTTCTTTTCATCATATCATTATCTCAAAATTGATTCATTAGCTATTACAGGAATTATAATCATCAAGTGGCAACATATCAAGACAAGTAATACCGAATCAGGTATCAAAGTTCTGAGAATATTCTCAATATCCGGAAAATCAACTCAGATAATCCATCAATCGACAAATGGTATAATGCAATCACATATAACCAACTCTCAGAACATCAATCAATCAATCGATGCCACATCTGTTGAATAATTCTAAAGTCTTAATCCTGACAATAGATTGTAATCATTCCTGTAATTCATCATATCTCTATCTTCTTCACAGATCTGAATCGATAGTTGTTATTCACATCTCATACTGTGTATTCTACAAATCTGATTAGTCTATTCGGATTATTTCGTAATCAGAGTTTATGCTGTATTCACAGATTTCAACGTATTCAGAACTGTTGATAATCGGTATCATATTAGATAAAATTTCATTCTCGAAATTCAATTCATCTTCTCTGATTATTCTTCCAATTCAAGGATAACATATTGTACCTAAAAAGTACTCAAAGTCTTCGAATCATCTGTATTACAATGTAATAGTAAACCCAATGTTTCAATCTGAAACATTATTTCTTGGCTTACTATTCGTCTTGCAACAAATCTAATCACAATTCAGTGATTTGATCATACAGACAAATTATCGTATACAGTATTTCAAATCAATATGTTTTTAACTACCACCTGTTTACATCATATAAACGGCTTCATCTTGGTAGTTTCACAAATTACTCTTTCAAATCATGATCTCATTTCAATTTCTGGAGTTTCTAAACTATCACTGAACTAATCTGGTCAGCGATTTTCAACTTCATCAGAAACTCTCTGTACGTTTAACTTCAAAAACATACTAATTCGGTTACTTCTATTTGCTTTATCTTCTGATAAAACAATTATTGGATGAATCTCAAATTCATTGTTGTGCATTTTCTTCATAATCTGATATTTCTTTTCGGAAAGATCAAGCACAATCAGATAATCAATCATAATAGAATTCATTCATTCTGATCTGAGGCTTCAATTCATATCTTCATCTGGCATTCTTTACTGAATTCTCATCGCTTCAGTTACTTTCTGTGTTTATTTCATCCTCTGAACAGTTCTGGCTTACTTCCAATCAAAAATCATTCTGATTGAGGATATATTCATCTGAATATTTAAACCAGAATACACAGAAATCTAAAATCAATTCATCAGATGTCTATTCCATTCCTCATTTCTATCTCTAAGTACAGACAATTCATATCATCTAATCCAAAAATCATGGATCAAATTCAAGCTCTTCTATCAGTTACGAGTCAAAAATCTTAACATACGCTGAAATATCATCAAAGGATCAATAATTCTCAAAATCAAAAGAAATAAATCAAGATTGAGAAAATCCCTCAATCAAGGTCATCCAAAAATCAAATCGTCTGGATAAAAAACTCTGCAAAGTGAAAACAACTCACTTGCATCGCACAACTCAGAATGAGTGAATCAACACAGGCTCTAAACGAAAGCAATGTGCCATGAAAGCCAATCAATATTCAATCATTTCAAGAATCATATTTCCAATTGATGTAATCGATTCAGCATAATCACAGAAAAGACTCAACTGTAACTGATTTTCATATCATCGTCTATCTTCTAAACTTCAAAATCAAAATTCAGTTCATAATCTCATCAAGTCGGTAATTCATAAATTCATCAATTCACTATAGAATTCCAGTTCACAACTGAAACTAAAGTCGAAATCTTACTTGAATATATCTGTCATCTCTATTAATCGGCATATCTATCAATGCTGATTTAGATCTTGAACATATCTAGTGCACCGACTATACTGATTTTGGAATATTTCTGTAATCAAATATCATATATATCAAACCGAAATCACAGAATCTTAATTCGAGATTCTATACCATATCAACTTATTCATATGCACGTTATGTTCTTGCTGATCTAATTTTATCGCTTCTTATCATCAATTCTTCTATTAATCTGTATTCAAATATTGTATCATAATCTATCATGCAACATAAACAGATATTTCAATACGAACAAAAATCATCTTCATTTTCAGTTCATCGAAGCAATAGTTCCATTCTTCCGTTCAATTCACACAGTCTCTTTTCTGATACAGAGGTGATCATATAATAATCTTTCAGCTATCATGAATCTATTGCACCAATAATTAAACAGGTTAAAACAACATAAATTTGTTACCTGTACTTTCATTCTCAAGTGCAATTTCATTCTGATTCTCTGTATACTTCTGGAATAGAAATTGTAGTTAAATACGTGTTTTTCTCACACACCGTAGCATCTTTACAATTTCAGTCCTTTTGCTTCATCATTCAACTTCAGTTCTAGTAACCAAGACTATGTCTTTCATAACATGTTTCAGTCATCAGCATTTATTCAGGCATAATCTTCCAATTCAAGCCATAATGAAACAACTAAAACCCAAGCTTCATTATTATCATTTACAATTCAAAGAATCATAATAGGCTTGAAATCTAGCAATGCATGCTTTCCTATTCAAAGTACTCTTCTTCTGATTGATATATTCTTCTTTTTCTCATCATTTCTATCTGTTGTGTCAAAGAATTGTTAATTAAAACCTTATTCTAAGCACTTAACAACAAATAAATATACCTCAATTCTGTCAGAATTTCTTCATCAAAATCTATCAGCTGATTTCTAGTCTTGAAGTTGGTAGACAGTCAATCTGATACGTCACTCATCTGTCTCTTTCAGTTATCTGAACGATTAATCAGTTCTTCAGAACAACTTCTACCTGCAATACATCTATCCATTCGCTGATATTCTGTTCTGTTCAATCAGAGATATTTCATTCAGCTGAGCAATAATACAGTTCTGTTCAATCTGACCATACCATTCTGTTTAGTCTGGCCATACAACTCTGTCAGTCTGGGGTGCTTACATCACCCAAAGAACAATATTCTCTTTGATTCTGTGTGCTTACATCACCCGGGGAAATTCTTATAATAACATCGATAAGAATTCGAAAATTTACAAATCAGTAAATTAATCAATTTAATTTCAAAGGTAGATCAAGAGCACATGCAATTAGTACATCATCGAATCAAATACTGCATAATCATGCAATACTATAAATGCATATGACTCACTCTACCCCGCTCAGCTTCTATCTCATTCCAAAACCTACGCTCTGATACCAACTGTTGTGGGGACCTCGGGTTGCTAATCTCATTTTAGGGCAGCTAATGATTAATTAAATAATTAATCAAACAATTAAAGAATAATAAATCAAGAGCAGAAAAAAATTTTTTTTTTTTTTTTTAAATTTCAGAGCCTCGCTCGATCGGGCAAAGTCAGCCGATCGAGCGAGCAAAATTATCAAATTCTCGGGTCTGCACAAACATTGGCCTCGCTCGATCGGGCAAAATCTACCGATCGAGCGGGCAATAAAAATCACATTTTCTGCCCAAGAATCACAAGCCTCGCTCGATCGGTAACTTTCACCCGATCGAGCGAGCTACCCTCTACTCAAAATCTACTGCTGATCTTTGCTGTCAAAACGTGGAACCATAGCATGATTTCTCAATTAATATAATAAATTCTGAGAACATGCATACTTTCATATACCAAGTTCCTATCATCAAATCATACATGTATTACATCAAATGAATAGCTTAAGAGATATAAAACTACAAGCTATTCAACATAGCATAAACAACTTTAAGTCTTAAGTTCTTGCTATGTTTGATGCTATCACTATACCAAGCTTTAACTTATAAACCCGAGTCCACACTTGCTACATCTCTCTCCCGAGCTATCAATGTTCTCTCAACCAAGCTCCTGCCCCACCTGTTGCAATGCACACATACAAAACAAAGCAACAGCCGGATAAACTCCGGTGAGAAATCATTCTCAGTATAATCGACATATAAATGCGTTAAATAAATTCATATCAACTCTAAACATATCAACTTAAGAATAGAGTAAAAATAACGCATATATCGACTCAAACTTAAAATCAAGACTCAATTTATATAGCGCGCTTATCTCAAAAATGATTCTTATCACTTCATTGCCATCAAGATTTGTAAACGATCTTGACATGGATATCCATCTAACGAGTTCGTAAACGACTCGCAAATAAGGTTAACCGCGACCTTGGCATAGAATCAACTCAATATACAATCATATCAAAAGCAATAAAGATCCACTACCTGTGATGGATCGAAAATAACATAAGTTCTACCTCAAGAACAAGTACTTAAACAAGTATGTGATTTGTTCGAGATAACTCAAGAATAGTCGTTCTTGAGTTTCACAGTCCCTGACTCGCGATGTCATCATTATACCTTTCATTCTCGAGTTGACGATTTTTCACATCTGGATAGGAAGTACAACAACTCCTACACCTGATCATTCAAACCTCAAACCATCTTCAATCTTGATCACTTCTTCTTCGGTTTCAAGTTGAGGTTCTTGAGTCAATAGTCTCCTATTAAACTCTGAAACATATCATCAAAGCATACATATCAAACATCATTCTATTCAATCATTTCAGAATTGAATCAAAATCATCAATATACATTCAATCAACATCATTACAAACTTCAACTTCTTCTTATTCGGTATAACTTGGAGTCTTGCATCGTTCGTCTTTCAAACGTGACTGAAACTGAGAAATATAAATGCTATGTCATCGCTAACATTTCACTAACATCTCAATTCAATCTTTTTTTATCAAAACTGATCCTAAAACATCAACCGACGGCGTAGCGATTAAAAATCGGGAACCGACTCGGTATCAAATTCATTATAAACTTCTTATCAACTTCTAATCACTTCATATCATTCATACTTCAAATATCAGCAGCTATAATCACATGTTAACAAGTCAAAGACATGCTGAAACCATGACAAGTTCGTTTCTTAATTCATTTTCAATCCGACTGCGATATCGAACGGCATACGACTCAAAAACACAAACATCAAGTCATAATCTGATCTCTGCCAAATTTCGTTCTTCAAAACATGCCGAGATAACAAAATACTTACATAAAATCGAAGGCCTCGTCGCAAGTATTCCAGAACATCTTTCGGAATCGAAATCGGACGAGCGGAACAAAAGTTACGGCGATTTGAACAAATCGAATTCAAAGGAAAAGAAAGAGCTCTCGGCTCTCTGTTCAGAAATCTTCAATTTTTCTGAAGGACATCTGATTTCTCCACGTGCACATGCTGATAATCTTAATCTAAATCGGATATGTATTGCATAATTGCAATTTAGTCCCTCAAGTCTTCATTAATTTCAATTCAGTCCTCGGCCTTCATTTTAATTCAATTTCAATCAAAAATAATTTAAGAATATTAGAATTAAAATCGAAACTCTAAATATTCCCAAATTAAATATACTCGGATTAAAATAAATTAAATTCGGATTAATTAAATAATCCCAGCCGTTTGCACTTTAGCCCTTGCAACTTCGATATTTGCAAATCAGTCTCTGATCGGGTTGTATCTTCAAAATTAATAGTCGTTAATTCCTAAAACATGGAATTTAATCTTAAATTCCATAAATATTCAAATCGAATATTTATTCTTTTAATTTAAGAATTCTCGGAATTTAATTCTCAAAATTCATAAATTCTCAAATTAAATATTTTCGGCTCGTAAATTAAATCTATAATTTCTTTCACTTCTCAAATCGATATTAACCCATAATATGGAATTTAATTCTCAAATTCCATAATTAATAATTTAATATTTTTGGGCCTTACAAGGACCTCGGCCACCCCTTAGACTCGCACGACCTTTGAGACCGACCCCTCGATTCCAAACTAAATTCCCAGCTTGACCAGCCCCTGTCCTAAGCAAATTTCCCAGCTCGAAGCAACCCTGTCCCTAGCCCATTCCCCAGTTCGAAGAAGCCCTGCCCCAAGGCCATTTATCAGTTCAAATCGGTCCCTGCCTAATCCAAATCCCAGCTCGAAACCAACCTCTTTCAACACCCAAGCACCCAACCTACAATCCATTTGCCTCAACCTATGCTAGCCCTTTTCAACCAACCTAGGTGCTACCTGAAAGAGTGGATGCCCTGCTAGCCAACTTTTGGCTGAGGGATTTCATGACTCTTTTTGTAAACAATTTTTTTAAAAAGTAATTTACACTCTTATTTGGCATTTACTTTATTTTTTGTCATATTGTTATGTTGTGACGTATTATACGATGTTTAGATAAAGACCTTGAATATACTAGAGTATATGTAAGATGTGATAGTGAATATGGATGACTATCATGAAACACATCTTATAATCACTGTATATTCTAAATATGTTCCTAGTCAATTGAGCCGTCCACAATAAGGATAAGGATCGCTCGATATTGAGAATAGCATTTGCAATGCCGAGTACCATGTTTTATTGGTATGGAACATGGAGATGTTCAAAGCATGCAAATGGATATTCATTGGATGGATGATCGAACTACCTTATTCGGACTTTCCAAGTGTTTTTCACTAATTGAGTGGATAAGTCTGTGGTTTTGGTTGTACACCATTAGTCCTTACTACTTGAAACAACATGGCACTACAAGAAAAACGCAAAAAGACAACGGATTTTATCCGTTGTCGTAGAAGGTGAAAAACTGTTGTAACTGATGGTGTTGTTAAAAACACGCTCAATGACAACGGATAAAATCCGTTGTCTTTTACCACAAAGACAACGGATTTTTCCTACGACAACGGATAAAATCTGTTGTCTTTGAGGTCAAAGACAACGGATTTTATCCGTTGTCTTTGAAATCAAAGACAACGGATAAAATCCGTTGTCGTTGAGCGTGCTTTTAACAACACCATCAATTACAATATTTTTTCACCCACTACGACAACGGATAAAATCCGTTGTCGTTTTCCATATAAAAAACAAAACAAAATTACAAATAATATACAAATTTCAATATTATAAATAAATCAAAATTTAAAATTTCAAAAATAAAATTTAATATACAATTTTTTAGTATTACAAATCATTCGAAATTAAATTATAATGCAATGCACACTACAGAAAAATACAAAAAAAGTTCAAATCAAATGATTAACGGAAGCCGATAACACTTTCTGACTTCAGAATCTGGGAAAAATCGGACAGAGAGACTAGACGAAGATGTCCCTCCAGAAAAACCACACTTGTACAGTTTTCACTAGCTACATAATCCACATCCGGTGCCCATGAAATTTTAGAAGAATCGATGTAATTCATCGTTTCACCATATGATAAACTCAAGAAACCTGTCCCATTGAAAAAACAAAAATCCTAAATTATAAGAGCACATGACTAAATTATTTCAGGACTTGCAACCAGTTTCTATCTTATCTCTTTCATGTTCTCTACTCTGTTCTCTTATACCTGAGTATAATTCAACATATAACGGTAAATTTCAATGGCCAGCAAAAACAAAAGACACGAAATCCCAAAAAAGAAACAGTAAAAGCAAAAGATCATATAATTAGGTATCAACTTCCATGAGTGATGAAAGAATGAGCAGTGTCATCATTATATTACAGAGAAGAGAAAAGCAATTGAACATATGGATGTCCACAGCCAAAAACCATTACAATAGCGGTAAAAAACTATAGATGATATGCATCAAAGTCAATCCTGGGTGCATCCTCCACCCTTCCTATTATAACAATTATCAAGCAGCCAAAATCATGGCTTTCGTTAGGAGAAGATGAAATATATATAACAACCTACTTGCCAATGAAAGTAAAAAAGTAATCAGATTCCAGTATTCTACAGGGCAAGGGTTTGCAGTTTATCAACATGATAGGGATCCAATGCATCGAGGGTCTATACATAGTTGGGAAAACTATAAAGACCTTATTACCTTAGAGAGAGGGATAAAAATGAACAAGCAGCAGAATCATCTTAAAGTTTGCAAAATAAACATAGAAGGGAAAAACATGAAAGGAATGATATAGTGCTGTCACGAGAATCTGTAATCAAACCAAACCAAATACAGGGGAAAATGATTTACCTGCATCTTTGTAAGCAATCCTTTCTTCTCTTCCTCTAGTTATCTGATCTAGCTTCTAGGAAATTAGAGATGAAGGTATAATAGAACAGAATCATGTTAAAAATTTAAAAACAACAATATCAGGCTCAAAAATAAAATATCAATCATTATAGATGTGCATACCTGTGCAGCTTGATTTTTTGAGAGCTCTTCACCTGAAGTCATGTATCATAGCATGGCGTCTGTCTCTGACAGCAGTAGCATAGCAATAAGAATGCGAAATTTATTCGGGAAATTTGCAACTTTTAAAAAGCACGATTTGACCCCGTAGTTTCTTGGATTCAGAACATAATAGATCAGATTTCATGAGATCTTGGGCTAACATCCAGGGAAGTTTCCGGTTTGTTTCCGTCGGAGTTAGAGCGGTGATGGCGGCTGATTGGCACTGGTCGGTAGTGAAAAATAATAATAATACAGCAACTATACTAACAAAGATTTTAAAGAAAATAAACCTTACTCCTTCAAGTGGACTCGAACTAAGCTCCATGGCAAGGTCATAGCAACGAAGATTGTTATTAATCTGTCATTGTCAAAATCTATCAGAAGAAGACAATCATAAAACAAAAAAATCAACATTTAGTTGTTGCTGCAGCAAGCTGAATCACAATTATGAAGTGTCATAGACACCCGTTTCATTCAGAGTATAACCGCATATACATGTTTGCACGGCCCTAACGAATAACTCCAAATACTCACAAAATTATATATGTGTATGCGATGTTCATAAATACCTCGTGGAGGCGATAAAATTGGCAGGAAGAGAATCGAAAAACTCTGGACAATAATGAGAGGCAACAAATCTACCAAGAAGATATAAAGGAACAAAATGATATCACACAAATCATTCATGGAATGAGCTTTCACCAAGTTATTAAAAACTTTTGAATATAAATTTCTTGTGAAACACTGAAGAAACATGCTAGCTGAAGTTAAATTTTCAAGAAAACATCAAACACAATCCATAAGAGTTTCCAAAAGGGCATATCATACAGATTGAATAGTCTTATTATAACTCGTACGATAATTGTCGTATATGACCGAAATTCTGAAAATAAGGAAGTATCTTCAAATTCATGAAATGTAATCCCAAAAAGAAAATTATTTGCAAGCTCAAAGCCAGATATTGTCCATCGTACATAACAAATACCCAAACTTGTCAATATTTAATCAAAGTGGTAAATACGTACATTCGAGATCAACCAAAATAACAACTTTCAAATACAAAAACCGGAAAAGAAGAGAATGAAAACGAAAAAAAAATAGAAAAAACAATTGAGACCCAAAATCTCGAGCAAAACAATGCATCTGCACATAATCTATTTCAGGTTCGTTCATATGAGGTCTAAGACAGAAGGAAAAGTACTATATAATATAATGAGGCCATAGCTTTAATGGAAGGCTTTGAGCACACAGGAACAGACAGGCAAATCAACCTCGGCACCGCACATGCTGCTCGCCCCTCAGCCACGGCCTGGAAACCATTCCCGACAACAGCATCACTCATATCCTGCAAGATATATTTTTATTTCCAAACCAGGCATGAGATTTGATATTCATTTTTCCAAGCCCAATGCAAACTCCCTTGCTGCTTTACTGAATCTTTAACTAAGATTTGACAGATGCATCAGATGCCAACCTGTTCACAAAAGAAAAACACGATTTAACAAAACTACTGAGGTGCTGTAACATTGGAAACTAGAACCAGAGCTTCATCGGCAAAAAGAACAAACAAAATTGCTTGGGTGTCCAGTGTACTCCGCCATTTGATCAAGCCTTACATAGAGCAGCTCTTACGTCTTAGCTTAGAACCCAAGATAAACATGGAGGAGTAAAAAAACATGGAAATCAGCTGGAATCAAAGCAATAAAAATGAGGGCAAACAGAATATTTATACATATACATTTGCCTCAAGCACTACTTATGGAAAGCCCACATAGCAACATCCTTCTAAACTAAAACTCGAACAGAATTCATCTGTTGTCTATTACCATATTTGTTGTAGTGATGTGTATGGATAGACTGACCAATCAAAATATGGTGAAAAGACAAATGATTTATCACCTGTTGGCTGAAGATGCAAATATGGGAGATGCTACATGGAGTCCCACCATGGAAGCAGATGATAACTCCATCCTGATAATCAGTCAAGTTAAATTCACCCAGAATAATTCTGGGTAAGAAAATAAGACAACATAAATATTACATAAAGCATAAGAACTTTTCAGTAGGGTTCCTTCCAGTTATTGAAACATTGGTAATTTGTTATCTAATAACATGGTTTATTATTTGGATTTTAGCCACATCAATTTGTGTCGTAAGAACTATTAAAAGGTGTGAATTCTGTATACCTGGACACATAATAGGGCACGTTCCAACTAAGGTGGGAAACTCTTGAAGGCCACCGTCATCCTTAATGGCATTATTATCCACATTTTCCCATTTTCTAGTGGTTGCTTTTTCGGTAAAGGTATTCCTCGAGCTATTAGGATTTGGGTGTGAAGTTTTGGAATTTGTAAAGGGTTTGTTGGCAGAATTAGAAAAAGAAGAAGAAAAGTTTTGTGCTTTGACTTGCTGGCGGGGTTGAGGATTCCTTTCATCCATGATTGAAAGCTTGCCTTCGGAATATATTTTTTCAACAACTTGTAGTCGTCTACCTCTGCAACAACCATAGCACAGACTTTAGAATCCTGGTTTTCTGTACGAGATGCTCGAGCTGCCATTAGCACGACAGTATTTGCATCAACGCCTTTTGCAAAAACGAGTAAATTAACAAGAAATGCTCAACTTTTTTGTCTTGATCTTCACATCAATATTCCAATAAAAATGACTAAAACATGGATAAAAACATGCAAATCATATGATCATAGTTATATTTGACCGATCTATGTATAATTAATTATTCACATATAGAAACTTAAATATATGTATCTTAGATAAATATGCACATCACAAAGTAGAAAACAACACATCAGCCAATGTTCAAGAACGATTCAAAATAATGGAGTAAAAGATACATAGAACCAAAGTATAGCACTAGTTAGCTAGCAACTAATTAACTTACATTTTTTTACGGAATGTCTGAACTCAATTTCTTTGTGTTTTTCTGGGCTCTCTCCCTATAGAAGTCAATCCACATATGCAGAACACACAAAATGTTGACCCCAATTCCTGATCCTATGACGAAAATCCAAGAAATCCAAGCCCAAGCAGGTAACACGCCATCACCTAAACCACTGGTGAAAAACAATCCTATCTTTTACGCCCGCAGTGGTCCAATAATCCCCCTCACCACACTGTAGCATGCATAAAAAAACGGTGACACGAACTCAAGCACAGCAGCAGCCTTGGTCGATTTGTTCTTGCGAAATCTAGCTAGGCTCCAGGTGTTCTGGCACGTAGTTGTAGCATCAGCAAGAAGCAACATCCCAAGAATCACGTGTAACAACCAGATCAATAAAATCGTACTAAAAAAAAATAAAAAACTCTAAGTATGAATCAAATAGAGAAATAAAAAAGCTCATTACTCATTTGCTAAATATTAAAAATATTAAAATACTTTGAAAACAAAATATACTAAATATTTTGCAAGGTATCAAGCAAATCTTCAGGAAAACCGTTCAAACAAAACTTATAATACCAAAAGTCAAAGCTAAAGAAGGCTGGAACGGAACAGCAGCCATACTCGCCGGATCGTGATTCATACGGGCTGCAAGAACACAACTACAGATTAGATAATTTCTTAAATTTTGAATCCACGCTAGAACATCAAGAATCGACAGAAAATTGGCGTTGAAACTCACCGGAGAAGAAGTGCACAGAAGCAAGTCGCAGCAACACTTCGGTCGCACGAAAAAAGGGCTCGAATCAGTTGATCTACGGCTCAAAATGAATATTATGTTGTGGGGAACAAAACCCCAAAACGGTTTTTTATGATTCAAGAGAAAGGACGGAGATTCGACGGCAAGAATGGGCGGCTAAGGTTGAGAGATGAAAAAAGAATCGCGATACAGAGAAGACTTGAAATGGAATAAGTGGTGCACGTACAAGCAAAGGAAAATAATATCATTTATAAAAAATGAAAAATAAAAATAAAAATATCAAAGACAACGGATTATTAGATATCGTTGTCTTAGCTTCAAAAAAATCCGCTAAAAGACAACGGTTTTTAAAAACCGTTGTCTTTGAACTTAAAAAAATGCACAAAGACAACGTTTGTCAATAACCGTTGTTGTAGCTCCAAAAAAACCCGCTAATAGACAACGTTTTTTAAAAACCGTTGTCTATGATTAAAAAAATGCTCAAAAGACAATAGTTTTAGTAAAAACCATTGTTAAAGAGTACAAGACAATGGTTTTGACACAAAACCGTTGTCTTTTGAGCGTTGTTGAATTAACATTTTCTTGTAGTGTGGAGACTCTATATGCTAGTACTGTATTTTGACTCGTTTACCAACTCCATGAGGGTCATCAGGTGTCAAGATTGGGTTCAGTTACGACACATATAGGATTCAATGTTTTGTTGTCAAGAATTCACCACACGCTTGCGAGCGTGGATATCCTATGCGATCTTAGGAGATATAAGTGTGACAAATCTCTGGCCAGAGTACATGATGTACTTTAGGTTAACTGGTTTCCTAGTTGCACATGCGATGTCACTATTTGATCTTCAAGATGTATTGCATGGTTATCGAATCTTGAACAACTTTTGATATACCAATAGTTGTTGATTCGATCGGGATATATGGATGAAGGGACCGTACTGTACGCTAACCAAAACCCACTGGTTCTTGCAGGCACTATCAGTGATACCTAGGAAATCGTGGGGCGATGTTGCTAGGCGATCTTACCAGGATTTAATGGGCAAGTCGAAAATTGTTGTTCCGAGTCACAAGGAGTTGTGAGCCCACGGCTAGCTGTATTCCTGAACCATTGAGGGTCACACAAGTAATGGATTTCTAATCCCCGTTGAGATAATTAAATTTAATGAGTTAAATTTAGAGAACGAGAAGTAGGACTTCTTATTGATGAATAGAGGGAGTGAGATTTTTTAAAATGAATAGGGATGCCATTTTTGGAAACCACTGAATTCAGATTCAGAAAATTTTTCTTGACTTTAAAATATGCAGAAAAGGTTTCTGTACACATTGGTAAAATTGGTTTATCAATTAGAGTCACGATGAATTTTATATTAATTTCTGAACATACGGTCTTTGCTTGTCAGGCTTGAACTTATGACTAATGGGTCCTAAGCTGTTAGCAACCCGTATTATAAATAATTTATTCTAGTACAGAAATTACAACACAACACTTCAAAAAATTCGAAAAACCTAAAGAATTTCTCTCTAGGGTTGGCCGACCTCTGTCTCCCATTCTCGAAAATTCAGTCTGCAATTTTCAAAAATTACAGTCTGACTTAACAGATCAGATCTATTAATCTCTTCGTAGAAACTTTTGATAGACTTTCTAGTGCAGTCTATCAGAGGGTTTAGATTTCTGTTCGTGGACCTGATTCAGGAGTTCATTGAGGCATCTGTTCCTGGGATATACAAGAAGAGCAGATTTATCTGTTGGAGTCCATAACCTCAAGTTGAGACTTGAGAGGTAAAATTTAAATCTTGTTTTATTTCACTTAATTTTGTTAATCGTAAGGATCTGGCACCAAATGATCTGGAATCGTTCCAGATCTGAAAATAAAAATTATAAACTTCCATTGCCATGGGTATCAGATCAGTCAGATCCGAGAACGTGTTCCAACACTACCATGTGAGCTAAGTTCTCACCCATGGTAGCCCCTATATCACCATCCAATCAATGAACAAAACTCAAGCAAAGCATATCCAAGCACACGGCAGGAGAAAATCTCAAAATGAGGAGTTTCTATGCATAACAGGGACATCTACTCAACTTTAGCCAACATAGGTTAAATGACATGAAACGACACACAACAAGTACAATACGCCAAATGAGTAATGAAGTTTCGAATCGGCAAATCTCAAAAGAGCAGGGCTCAAACGTGCCATCAAAAACAATATCAGAAAAGGATCGTACAGCTACTATAAATCCAGACAAAGCTCGAATGCAATCAAAGGAACATAAACACATCATAATAATCTACTTGGTGGCCAAAAAGCCCATAAATCTTGCCTTAATCACAGAAATCAGAAAAGAAAGGGGAGGGGAGGGGAAGCTCGGCGAGCTGTGACCGAGACCGAGCTATTCCAGAATGAGCTCGAACAATGAGCTCAGGGGTAGGCCACGCCGGAAAGAAAGATGGAGCTGCTGCGGCCGAGACATTGAAGGGAATGGAAGGAGAAATCTGATGAGGCCGATCGTGAGTGAGGGAAATGGAAATGGAGAGGAGTCTGCTATCCGAATGGCTTGGAGAAGGGGAAATTATAAGTGGGCCGATATTGTGCCTGAAAATTCTTTTAATGGCCGATCCAATTTGGTTTAGCATAATCCTTCACGGGCCGGGTCAAAACATATGATTAAGCGGGTGGAAAACATAATACAAAAAATATAATATGTAGTATTTTATAAGTGTTAGGCTCAAATTCCCCGTAAACATTCATAGTTTGGAAATTCAAGAATTAAATACTTAAATTCTATTTACCCGGTTTAAAAATGCTAATTTTCAATACTTAAACATTTTGATGTTACAACGATAAATAAAATATTTAAATAATAAACAGAGCGATTAAAATAATTTAAACAAACTTGACGAACGATTAAAAGTCATTTAAATAAATACACAAGCGGAATAAAACCTTTAAAATGACTCGGGCAATTAAAAACTTTTAATTAGATAAGCTACATATTTAAAATAATTTAAGGCGGCTAATCGCTAAACTTAAGTTATTTAAAATAAATAAATTGGGCAATCAAAATATTTAAATAAATAAGTTTAATAGTTAAAATCATTTAAATAACTATCCAATAAGCTCAAGTAATTTTAAATAAGTAAACGAAATAGTTAATTTCATTTAAATGAATAAACTAAATAATTAACATCATTTATATAATCATGCTTAAGCCTTTAAAATATTTAAAACCAATAAGTAGTATAATAAAATAATTTAAATGAGTAAACCTAAAAAATTAAAAAATTAATTTAATAGTTAGTAAAATAAATTCCTTTAAATAAATAATTAATATTTTATTAACACGTAATTCAAATAAAGAATTTAAATCAATTAATTATAAAAATAATAATCCTAATATTTATTAAATTTATTGCATGCGATTTAGTAGATTATAATTTTAGGTGCTACAATTTTTTTTCCCCCTTAAATGGAATTTCGTCCTCGAAATTCAACACTTATTGAACTAGGTTCGGATTCAAACAATCATATCAACACTAAATCTTATTACCTTGCACCCAACATGAGTTGACGCTAATTAGCTTTCGATGCGCACTCTTGATGCTTACTGATAGCTATATCATCAAAGATCTGACTAACTCTTACTGAAATATAAAATTAAAAATTCTTAATTGTTCCTAAGTGGGCTTATCCTCGATGAAATTTTATCACTTCTCAAATTTACAACCTAAAAACGTCATCATAACGCAACCGATAAGTTCTACAACCTACTAATCCTTAGATCTTTAAGTTATTGCACATCTTATATATTGATAACCTTATACCCTACGTCGGAATTTCAAGCAATAAAGTCCCTAAAATCGATAAATAATTAATGTCGATCTCGATAATAAATTAAAAGCTTCCTCACAACGAGACTACGCTTAATGTCTATTTACTAATTAAGCTTAACACATATAATATAGAATTGAGCTCTTAAGAAATTCACAAGTCTTCGGAATACTTAGCAACTAAACACTAAACTTTTTTAAATAGGATAGCTAAGGGACTATACAATTCTACATCATTAGACCTCAAGGTATGAGATGGATCTGACTCATACTTCTACAACATCGACACATGAAACCCATCATGTATCACTAACAACTCCGCTCCAGGCCCAAATGGTAAAGAAAATTACTAATCTCCTCAACAATCGCCTATAGAACGTCAAAACGAGTTAATATACCTTTTTACCCAAATCAATAATATTACTGAATGATGACACCTTCCAGAACAACTTAATAACCATCTGAAGTTCCAAAGGCCTACGCCACTTATTAGCAATGATTTTCTTAATGATCCTGGACTATGGTCAATCCCTTATTAGCTACTATAACTCACAACGCTTCTAAGGATGCTTAAAATTCTATTAAGCAATGACTCTAGTTTAGTTATCGTCCAAATGGAGCAAATAAATCTCCTCTACTTAGGATTGATTGACTCATTCCTATAAATAAATCTAATATAATCCTTGATAAGAAAAAATAAACATAAAATGTTGTTCGGTTCCAAGATATTATCTGATAACACAAAGAATCCAAATGGACAACTAAACAGATCTCAATTATTCATTCACCAAATCAAACTTTCTTCTCTTTGGCATTCTTGGTTCTACCAAAAGTTAAATTCTTAGTTAAAATTTTCCAACAAATTTATCCACCTTTCTCTATCTCAAACGCAACGACTAAGAAATCCTTATTTATACTCTTGAAGCCAAAACTTACCCTGAGCCATTAACTGTTTATGGAATTTGATTGTCCCTAAGTATCAAATAATTCTTACATATCACCTGAGGACATATCTCCAACCTCTAGCTCAACTCAACAGCAAGTCTGAAAAATCCAAAAATTCCCAAATTATTATATGGTACAACCTGAATTCATATTTCAAGAACTTGGTATACAATTTGGACACCTCAAAGAGTTTGTAATCCGATTGTAAATTCTTTCTAATTGTTCCTCCAGTACCTTAGAATTTCATCGGTAAGTAAATATACAGCTTATCCAAAAAACTTCCTAAATATTACATTCAATTAATTCACTAACTCGCAGTCTTCTCGCTAGAATTAAATATAATTAGTAGTCATCATTCCTCAGAGTACAACGATAACTTAGGGTTTATCTAGTACTAATACTAAATTCCAATAGTCTAAACACTTACTAAACGGTTACGGGTCAATTCTCTACACAATAAATCGAAATGATAATTGAAATTATGATCCACCCAAATACTCATCATGATAGATCATGAAAGGAAACAAAAATACAAGTAATGCTGCTCAATACGAAATGAAATAGTGCAAGCATTACCAGCAAACAGACTACAGATGAAAATTTGGATAAGTGAAAATAACTCATTCATAATTCAATTCTAGAAGGTGAGTGATTAATAATGTAGGCTCTAAGAACAAAGAATATAAGTCAACAATATATCAAATCTCGGGATCACTCATCCATGGGTAATGACATCATGCCCGAACAATCAAAGCACAATCAAGGCAATCAGCGTGACTTCAGTCGATAGAAGTCCACACAAGTCAATAATCAGGTAAAACAATGGTCCTAAGCCATATTCAGATGTCAAACACAACATAGGTAAATCACCAAAAAGGAAATACAAGGTGAATCTTACTCACATCAACATGTGGCTCTAAAACCGAAGAAAAAATTTTAAGAAGTGTGAAATATAAACAAGATTTTATTAGGAAGTTTACCCAAGATCAAAATAGCAGAATACAACGTTGATTGATGTCATACAATTCCATAAATGCACAAAGAAAGTGCAATGAGGCTTTGGATATTCGAAAGCATATATTGCAATGCATACAAGCACAAAAGGAGAAAAAGGAAGTAATGATCGTAATAATAGTTCATATAATCAAAAGACTCATTAGTAACCGATTCACTATTATCCAAAATACAAATTTGTCACCTGAACAAAAATATAACTTAGGCTATTCATAATATAATACAAAACATGCATCCCAGGTCTTCGAACGAGTTTTGATTCAATAACTTAACTGTTAGAACACACGCCTATCAATTTCTAAACAATCTATGCACTTAGTAGTATCCGATTAAATCCAATATAAGAAAATAACTTATAATAGTACACACAATTAATATCTCATAGTACCCAAGTTTAATATTTTTCGACAACTCCTACCATCTCATCAAAATTATTAACACTTCTCAACTTTCAAGTAGAGGTGTCAAAATGGGATAGGCCCGTCTGGTTGGCCTGCCCCGCCATACAAAATAGGTGGGTTGAGTTGGAAATTTCTCAATCCACCTTAAAGATGGGCCGACCCACACCGCCCCGCCTAATAGTGGGTTGGGGTGGGTTGCGGGTTAGCCCGTCAAAACTTGCCAAATTACACGTAAGCCCGCCGGGTTGGCCCGCTCTGCCACTTAAAATTGGTCGGTTGGGTTGGGTTGGGGTTTTTCCAACCCACCTTAAAGATGGTCGGCCCGCCCCGCCCCGCCCTGCCCCGCCTAATGGTGGGTTGCGACGGGTTGTGGGCCGCCGCGCTCCGCCAGCCTGTTTTGACACCTCTACTTCCACGTACTATCTAAAACTAGAAGAAATATTGGTACACCAACTCCACTTAACTATTAATCGCATGCTAAAAAAAATAATATAAACATTTGATTGGTACACTTTAAACTATTAAAGATATTTTAAACAAAAAATACACATTGAACTACACATTTAAATAAATTAAACACCTAGTTTTGAAAATATTTCTAAAACAAGAAGATGACATCAAAACATTTAAAGTAATAACTCAAATGCGCTTAACATATAAAATTTCTTAAAACTTACAGACTTTGAGGCGAGATCCCCTAGGTTTCAGCAACCGACAGTAGGCACAACCCAAAGCAAGACCGTCTCTCTAATACCAACTGAAACAACCCTAACCTCTAGTTCAATTAATTAAATGAGAAAAAGAAAATTTTGATTTCGTCAGAACCTATCTGTAAATACTTAAATCTGACCCGTCTAATCTCAGCAGTTCAAAATAGAAAGATAGACCACCAATAATTAAAACAAACATAACACGATAACACAAATATCAGGAGGAAAGTAATCCCAACATCAAATAGCGGCAGCAAATGGGAGTGTCAAGGCCAAGCAATTGGTGGCACAGATGATACCAAAAAGAAATGCGGATAACGAGTTTACATGTCAAGGAACAAGGCAGGGAAACACATCCTGCTAAAACAACTGGAAAATAAACAAGTGTAAGAAATTATTTATTACAGATAACTCAGTACTAAAAAGTAAAAGGAAGCGACGATCATGGGTGTGCACTAACGAAAGCTGTCAACCATGGTGATCCTGCCCCTTAGTCACTGAGTAAGCATCCTCACCTGCACCAACCAGATGCAGTGAGCCTAAAGACTCAACAAAAATATGGGGTGAAATAACGAATAATAAATATACATGCACACACAATTAAAAATATTACATACTAAAAATACATTGTCTTTTCCTAACTGAATATCTAGAAAAAAGGAGTACTTGAAAACATTGCATGCATGACTGAAAATAACTGACTGAAACTAAACTCAAACTGAAAGGGGCATAACAAGTCCGAACAGGTGAACAGAAAAAACTGAATTGAGAACGAATAAACTGAACTATAAATGATAAACTGAATTGTGAACTCATAAATTGAACTGTGAACTGATAAACTGAACTCTGAACTGATTAACTGAACTGTGAACTTAGATTATTGATTGTAACCCTCTGTTTTGATCGATCAATGGCTGCAGTATACTATGCCGACAAGATGCCGAGATCTCTCCCAACGCGACATTGCCCCTTATGATTGATTTGGTAGGGGTTCCAAGATTTCTCCCGACCGCACACTACCCGTCTTTTTGGTAAGGGTTCCGACATGTTTCCCGACCGCACACTACCCGTCGTTTGGCAAGTGAGTTGAGGCATCCCCCAACCGACATTGCCCATCTTGGCACAATCAACTCTCCGTTCAAAATATTTTCTTTCTTGTCTTGACTCGAAGACTTGGACTGAATTCAAGAAAATGGCCTTCTTTACAAATATTTACTCGAAACTCAAACAAATGAAGTAGGATGGTTGACATGGATGGTGATCTAGGTGGAAAACCATAGCTAAGAATCTAGACTCTCCTTTTTGGCACTTAGGACGAATCTCGAGCAATCCACTTGTAAATGTTTATAACATAATCATTTCTTTATCAAAATGACTTACGTTTGAAAACACAGTCCCCATGCCCTCTATACTTAATTAGAAGTCCATCCTCGAAGTACCGTTCTTAACCAATAATCCCTGGCAAGTAAGTTCTCGGGCAGCACACTTAACACCTAAATTCTTGCCCCTTAATATTCAATAGCCTAGAACTTAACTCAAAACTTAGCCGAATTAGGTCCCTTTGAAGTGACATTTTCTTAGTATCCTAGGCTAATCTCAAACCTGTGCCCTTAGCCAAAACCCGAGTATAACACTGCCCTACTCGACCATAATCGGACAGCCCTTCAATCACTTAGAAATTTTTCTGTTCGAAATCCTTTTGCCCTCTATGACACCTAGACCTTGATCTCCCGTGGTCCAACCCTTGAACTAGGACCTAGGCCACCCCTTAGACTCGCACAACCTTTGAGACCGACCCCTCGCTTCCAAACTAAATTCTCAGCTCGTCCAGCCCCTGTCCTAAGCAAATTTCCCAGCTCGAAGCAACCCTGCCCCTAGCCCATTCCCAAGTTCGAAGCAGCTGATCGAGCAAATACTACCACGAAAAATCAACGTAAATCTATCTATCAATTAAGCTCGAATAAATCGCAAGTGCATGATTCAAGTTATAATATAATGTACTGAGTACGAGTATCGTCCTCAGGGACTAACGAAAATAATTTGTCTTTTCAATTTTTAACTACACAAAGTATCGAAAAAATGATTTGTGAATTAACTAACATCTAAAATTAAAACTCAATATAAATAAACTTAAATTTCACAACCAAGCCAACAAATCTCAGAGTGAAGAATAACAATTCAAAATGATTTTGTTGGAATTTCGGTTCACCTTTTCCCTAATTGAACTGGACGATTGGAACTTAATTTATTCTTATAAATTTAACAGAAGTTCCTATAACATTGACACTCTCTCTCGAGGTGATGCCAAACTAATAAAATCAGTGAAGTAATTAAATCTCTCTAATTATTTATCACGACTGATTGCTTTGCGTTCTATGAATTCTACAACTTTCAACCTGGTGGTCTATGGTTATCAACATGTACTAAATACCATATCTCTATGCATATTTTAAGTCCATGGATTATATCATTCGTCCTAATTATAAACCTATCTCTCGACAGCAATTCATAATTTATGAATCTATGTTAAGGGTAGCTAATCATCAACATAGAAAGAAAAACATGATAAAATCAATTATAAACATAAATCAATTCCCAATACGTCCGGTGATTCAATCACACTACAGTGTTTCGGGAATAGGATCCCCTCGATTCCAACAAAATAATTGTTTAGCTACTAGAATTCATTACAAAAATTCAATCTCCAAGATGTTCAACATAAAAATTCAGAAGAAGAAGAAAAGGAAAAACTCCCAACGGAGAAGAGAAATCTCCAACGTTCAGCCGCCGGTAGTCTTCTGATATGCGTCCCGTGTAACCCTCAAAAACTAAAGAAATAATTGTATTTATAGTTCCCCAGAATCCTCTCCGAAATAAACTCTCACAATAATAAAAAAATAAAAACTGTG
This sequence comes from Henckelia pumila, assembly GCF_033568475.1. NCBI lineage: Eukaryota > Viridiplantae > Streptophyta > Magnoliopsida > Lamiales > Gesneriaceae > Henckelia > Henckelia pumila. The sequence continues at coordinate 82,105,721 of NC_133122.1, read as the reverse complement.
CGACGCGCCCGAGCGGTAGAAATTGGCCGCTCGGGCGCCTCGAAATTCCTTGCGCTATTGTCTCAAAAATACGTGACCGCGCCCGCGCGGTAGAATATGGCCGCTCGGGCGCCTCCTAAAGTTCAAACCTACTGTTTTTCTCAACCGTGTATGCGTCCGCGTGGTAGATAGTGGCCGCCCGCGCGCCCTTCTTCTTTTCCAGAATTTTGCCTTTCTTCTTGTTCTATCTGCATGGCCTCTACTGTGCATCACCTTCCTACCAAGTATCGGCATTTCTTGGTGATTTCCTGCCATAAAAATAGATAAACCAGAGGAGTGAATACGAACATAATAAAACAAAATAAAGAAAAAGAATGGAAAAGAACGGACAATATGTAAACGAAACGAAAGCAAAACAAACACAAAACAAGCAATAAAAACACATAAAAACGACTCCTATAAACCTCCCCAAACTAACCTTTTGCTCGCCCTCGAGCAAAATAGGTGATAGACTAACATGCAGACACAACAGAACGACGAAACAAGGAAGTGAAATCAATCTTCTTAAGCCTCAGAATATTTTCCACAAAATAAACAATCCCATCAATCAACATGCTGACATTTTGAAAATGTAACACCAACTAGCAAACCTTGCAAACTTCTCCATATTTTGGAATACTCTACTCTAAATTCAATTCACACATTCTAGAATCATGAGGACTTTTTCGGGTATATCAGGATCAAAATTTTGAAACATTCAATAATATACACACTCATGATTGGTATAACTCAATGAAAAATAGTGTGTGCATGTTTTTGATCAAGAATCCACATTCATTAACTGTGTCTATCAACAGTCCATAGGCAAAATTCTCACAACCCCTCTCCACTAGTATATTAGGCAACTGTAACTCGGTCAATAGGTCTTATTCGGCTTATAATGTTAGGCTAGGCTAATGGCTCCAAATGAAGGACACGAATTCAAAGAGGGAGTAAATAATGATCATTCTATACAGACTACTCTTTTCGAATTACAAATTTGCGCTTCTTCTCTTTCATTGATTTCCAGATTTTTCTTTCCTTTCACTTGCCTTTTGCCAACATTCTTCTTTTTCTTTTTCACCATTTTTTTCTCAATATTTTCATATTTTTAAACATATCCCTTCTTTTTTCTTTTCTTCTTGCTACCCCCTTTTGATTTTTGAACAACACTCAACACACCATTCGTTTCTCAACTTTTCAGTAAGAGCATACACATCAATGATCTACATTCAATTTACTCCCAACAAGGTAGGAATGAGTGTTTAAGCTATGAGTAGTAATTGTAGGTTCTTGAAAAATGTCGAATGGGGGTTTTCCACACGTTTTCACGCGTTCCATTCGTTTTCTATTAAGCTCAAATAAGGTACTAGGGACAAAATAAATCAAGGGTAGTTTGAAAGGCACAAACGAAATTCAGAAAGAAATGCCTATATCACTCCTAAATCACAGTATGCCCGTATTGCGCCTCGAGGGATGTTCGAACTTGTTCTAGACAAATCTCAATTCACAGTTAACTCATACAGATCTCAATCAGTGCAGAAAAAAAAAGAATCATCAGTAGTAAGCGATGATTACACTAACATAAAATCCAGATTATGCACCTCTCGTGCTCATATAAATGTGAAGGCTCAATTGGGCATCTAAAGGTAATTCACGAAAGATTTCTTTCTAGCCCAAAGATCAAACAAATTGTCTCAATCATATTCAAGTTTGTGTGTTTCAAATACAGATTCAAGTGTACCTCACAGAATATTTTGACACCTATTCATCGACTTGGTTATACTAGTTCAAAACGATTTGTCAAACAAAGAATATAGTCATGGACTTAAGCAAAAACAAAGGTGAACCCAAAATAATTTTTTTTTTTCATCATTGGCTTTTCTGATTTTCATTCACAAAACTTGCAACCACATTACAAACGACTCAAACGAATAAATAAAACACGAAAAACAAAACTGAAAACAAAAAAGACACACACCCTCCCCAAACTAAAGACAAGCATTGTCCCCAATGCTACTTAACACCACCAAAACTAAAACAAACTAAAAGAAAATAAAAACAAAAAACAATAAAAACTCCCCTGGTACTAATCAGACTCCTCCTCATCCATGTCTTCGGGCAGATCCCGAACCGGTGGAGCATATTGGAACTGGAACGGTGGAGGATATGGCGGTGGTGCAGGATAAACGGCCGGGTCCATCCCAGCATTGGCGAGCAGTCCTCGCATCATGGCATGGGTGGATTCATTGTAGGAGGCGTTTACCTCTTGGCAGTACTGCTCCTGATGTTGCATCCATGCCGATATTTCACTCAATGAATCATGTGTGGTGCGGCGAGCAGGAGGTGGCCGAGGTGCAGTCCGTGATGATTGACCAGGGCCAGAGCTGGCCTGGCCAGGAAGTGAAAACTCGCGTACGCGGAAGGCATGTTTTGCTTTCAGAATTGTGTTATCCATTGCATGCATTGGGTGCAACCATTCTTCTGTGTCCTTGTATGGGACACCAGCTTGCACACACAGTAAAGAAACAATGGTCGGAAAGAAAATTGAAATGTTGGACGTGCGAATGGAAGTGTACAACTCTTGGTTGATAATTTGTCCAACATTAATCGGCCATTGTTTGTGCACAGCATAGAGAAGCACCGCCCTTCTCATTGTCACAACATGTGTATGGGACACCGGCATCAACCTGTGGGTCAGAAAAGCATACCACAAGGCCGGTTCCAGCCGCAAATTTTTTTCCTTAAAAGATATGAACTTCACCGAATCCTTCCACACATTAGCTTCATAGCACAACTCATTCGAAATTTCATTATAATCCGGATTGGCCTTAAAAGCCTGAAATTGGCTATCGTCTACTTTCGGAGTTTGCAATTACGCATTAATAGCAGCGGGAGTAAAAGAAACCATCTTACCCCATACGAAGGTAGTGCTATCGGCACGCTCGGCGGCGTTGGCGTAAAATTCACGGACCAAGGGGACTAATGCCGCGACAGGTTGGCGGCAAAACTCGGCCCATCCCCGGCATCGGCGCCAAAAACTTGATCGAGCAAATACTACCACGAAAAATCAACGTAAATCTATCTATCAATTAAGCTCGAATAAATCGCAAGTGCACGATTCAAGTTATAATATAATGTACTGAGTACGAGTATCGTCCTCAGGGACTAACGAAAATAATTTGTCTTTTCAATTTTTAACTACACAAAGTATCGAAAAAATGATTTGTGAATTAACTAACATCTAAAATTAAAACTCAATATAAATAAACTTAAATTTCACAACCAAGCCAACAAATCTCAGAGTGAAGAATAACAATTCAAAATAAGTTTGTTGGAATTTCGGTTCACCTTTTCCCTAATTGAACTGGACGATTGGAACTTAATTTATTCTTATAAATTTAACAGAAGTTCCTATAACATTGACACTCTCTCTCGAGGTGATGCCAAACTAATCAAATCAGTGAAGTAATTAAATCTCTCTAATTATTTATCACGACTGATTGCTTTGCGTTCTATGAATTCTACAACTTTCAACCTGGTGGTCTATGGTTATCAACATGTACTAAATACCATATCTCTATGCATATTTTAAGTCCATGGATTATATCATTCGTCCTAATTATAAACCTATCTCTCGACAGCAATTCATAATTTACGAATCTATGTTAAGGGTAGCTAATCATCAACATAGAAAGAAAAACATGATAAAATCAATTATAAACAAAAATCAATTCCCAATACGTCCGGTGATTCAATCACACTACAGTGTTTCGGGATTAGGATCCCCTCGATTCCAACAAAATAATTGTTTAGCTAATAGAATTCATTACAAAAATTCAATCTCCAAGATGTTCAACATAAAAATTCAAAAGAAGAAGAAAAGGAAAAACTCCCAACAGAGAAGAGAAATCTCCAACGTTCAGCCGCCGGTAGTCTTCTGATATGCGTCCCGTGTAACCCTCAAAAACTAAAGAATAATTGTATTTATAGTTCCCCAGAATCCTCTCCGAAATAAACTCTCACAATAATAAAAAAAATAAAAACTGCGCAACGCGCCTGAGCGGTAGAAATTGGCCGCTCGGGCGCCTCGAAATTCCTTGCGCTACTGTCTCAAAAATACGTGACCGCGCCCGCGCGGTAGAATATGGCCGCTCGGGCGCCTCCTAAAGTTCAAACCTACTGTTTTCCACAAAATAAACAATCCAATCAATCAACATGCTGACATTTTGAAAATGTAACACCAACTAGCAAACCTTGCAAACTTCAAAATCTCGCAACTCCGTATTTTGGAATACTCTACTCTAAATTCAATTCACACATTCTAGAATCATGAGGACTTTTTTGGGTATATCAGGATCAAGATTTTGAAACATTCAATAATATACACACTCATGACTGGTATAACTCAATGAAAAATAGTGTGTGCATGTTTTTGATCAAGAATCCACATTCATTAACTGTGTCTATCAACAGTCCATAGGCAAAATTCTCACAACCCCTCTCCACTAGTATATTAGGCAACTGTAACTCGGTCAATAGGTCTTATTCGGCTTATAATGTTAGGTTAGGCTAATGGCTCCAAATGAAGGACACGATTTCAAAGAGGGAGTAAATAATGATCATTCTATACAGACTACTCTTTTCGAATTACAAATTTGCACTTCTTCTCATTCATTGATTTCCAGATTTTTCTTTCCTTTCACTTGCCTTTTGCCAACATTCTTCTCTTTCTTTTTCACCATTTTTTTCTTAATATTTTCATATTTTTAAACATATCCCTTCTTTTTTCTTTTCTTCTTGCTACCCCTTTTGATTTTTGAACAACACTCAACACACCATTCGTTTCTCAACTTTTCAGTAGGAGCATAAACATCAATGATCTACATTCAATTTACACCCAACAAGGTAGGAATGAGTGTTTAAGCTATGGGTAGTAATTGTAGGTTCTTGAAAAATGTCGAATGGGGGTTTTCCACACGTTTTCACGCGTGTCATTCGTTTTCTATTAAGCTCAAATAAGGTACTAGGGACAAAATAAATCAAGGGTAGTTTTAAAGGCACAAACGAAATTCAGAAAGAAATGCCTATATCACTCCTAAATAACAGTATGCTCGTATTGCGCCTCGAGGGATGTTCGAACTTGTTCTAGACAAATCTCAATTCACAGTTAACTCATACAGATCTCAATCAGTGCAGAAAAAAAAAGAATCATCAGTAGTAAGCGATGATTACACTAACATAAAATCCAGATTATGCACCTCTCGTGCTCATATAAATGTGAAGGCTCAATTGGGTATCTAAAGGTAATTCACGAAAGATTTCTTTCTAGCCCAAAGATCAAACAAATTGCCTCAATCATATCCAAGTTTGTGTGTTTCAAATACAGATTCAAGTGTACCTCACAGAATGTTTTGAGACCTATTCATCGACTTGGTTATACTAGTTCAAAACGATTTGTCAAACAAAGAAGATAGTCATGGACTTAAGCAAAAACAAAGGTGAACCCAAATTTTTATTTTTTTTTTCATCATTGGATTTTCTGATTTTCATTCACAACACTTGCAACCACATTACAAACGACTCAAACGAACAAATAAAACACGAAAAACAAAATTGAAAACACAAAAGACACACAAGAAGAGAAATCTCCAACGTTCAGCCGCCGGTAGTCTTCTGATATGCGTCCCGTGTAACCCTCAAAAACTAAAGAAATAATTGTATTTATAGTTCACCAGAATCCTCTCCGAAATAAACTCTCACAATAATAAAAAAAATAAAAACTGCGCGACGCGCCCGAGCGGTAAAAATTGGCCGCTCGGGCGCCTCGAAATTCCTTGCGCTACTGTCTCAAAAATACGTGACCGCGCCCGCGCGGTAGAATATGGCCGCTCGGGCGCCTCCTAAAGTTCAAACCTACTGTTTTTCTCAACCGTGTATGTGCCCGCGCGGTAGATAGTGGCCGCCCGCGCGCCCTTCTTCTTTTCCAGAATTTTTCCTTTCTTCTTGTTCTATCTGCATGGCCTCTACTGTGCATCACCTTCCCACCAAGTATCGGCATTTCTTGGTGATTTCCTGCCATAAAAATAGATAAACCAGAGGAGTGAATACGAACATAATAAAACAAAATAAAGAACAAGAATGAAAAAGAACGGACAATATGTAAACGAAACGAAAGCAAAACAAACACAAAACAAACAATAAAAACACATAAAAACGACTCCTATCAGCAGCCCTGCCCCAAGCCCATTTCTCAGTTCAAATCGGTCCCTGCCTAATCCAAATCCCAGCTCGAAACCGACCTCTTTCAACACCCAAGCATCCAACCGACAGTCCATTCGCCTCAACCTATTCTAGCCCTTTTCAACCAACCTAGGTGTTACCATGTGAGCTAAGTTCTCACCCATGGTAGCCCCTATATCACCATCTAATCAATGAACAAAACTCAAGCAAAGCATATCCAAGCACACGACAGGAGAAAATCTCAAAATGAGGAGTTTCTACGCATAACAGGGACATCTACTCAACTTTAGCCAACATAGGATAAATGACATGAAACGACACACAACAAGTACAATACGCCAAATGAGGAACGAAGTTTCGAATCGGCAAATCTCAAAAGAGCAGGGCTTGAATGTGCCATCAAAAAAAATATCAAAAAGGATCGTACAACTACTATAAATCCAGACAAAGCTCAAATGCAAGCAAAGGAACATAAACACATCATAATAATCTACTTGGTGGCCAAAAAGCCCATATATATTGCCTTAATGAGAGAAATCAGAAAAGAAAGGGGAGGGTAAAATCGACGAGCTATGACCGAGATCGAGCTATGCCGAAATGAGCTCCAACAGCGAGCTTAGGGGTAGGCCACGCCGAAAAGGAAGATAGAGCTGTTGCGGCCGAGACATTGAAGGGAATGGAAGGATAAATCTGATGAGGCTGATCGTGAGGGAGGAAAATGGAAATGGAGAGGAGTCTGCTAAAGGGTAAATTATAAGTGGGCCGAGATTGGGCCTGAAAATTCTTTTAATGGCCGATCCAATTTGGTTTAGCATAATCCTTCATGGGCCGGCTCAAAACATATGATTAAGCGGGTAGGAAACATAATACAAAAAATATAATATGTAGTATTTTATAAGTGTTAGGCCCAAATTCCCCGTAAACATTCATAGTTTGGAAATTCAAGAATTAAATACTTAAATTCTATTTACCTGGTTTGAAAATGCTAATTTTCAATACTTAAACATTTTGAAGTCACAGCGATAAATAAAATATTTAAATAATAAACAGAGCGATTAAAATAATTTAAACAAACTTTACGAACGATTAAAAGTTATTTAAATAAATACACAAGAAGAATAAAACCTTTAAAATGACTTGAACAATTAAAAACTTTTAATTAGATAAGCTAAACATTTAAAATAATTTAAGGCGGTTAATCAATAAACTTAAGTTATTTAAAATAAATAAATTGGACAATCAAAATATTTAAATAAATAAGTTTAACAGTTAAAATCATTTAAATAACTATCTAATAAGCTCAAGTAATTTTAAATAAGTAAAGAAATAGTTAATTTCATTTAAATGAATAAACTAAATAATTAACATCATTTAAATAATCAGGCTTAAGCCTTTAAAATTTTTAAAACCAATAAGTAGTATAATAAAATAATTTAAATGAGTAAACCTAAACAATTAAAATAATTAATTTAATAGTTAGTAAAATAAAGTTCTTTAAATAAATAATTAATATTTTATTAACACGTAATTCAAATAAAGAATTTAAATCAATTAAACATTAAAATAATAATCCTAATATTTATTAAATTTATTGCATGCGATTTAGTAGATTAGAATTTTAGGTGCTACACTAGTTCCTTGGTAAGGTCCCATGATTTGCTCTCTAGCTCGATCTTTTCCACCTCCAGATCTGCAATCCTTTTGTTGGTAGCCTCAAGGGCATCTTTCTTGTATTCAATCTCCACCCTCATCTCTGTTATCTCTTCATCGTGTTCAGCTTTCATCTCGCGTGTTTTTTGGGTGAGCTCGTAGATACGTTTGACAAAGGCCTCTTGGATCATGGAATGGTCAGTTCGAGCTTTGATAGCTCGGGTGGTGATCTCCCTGCTCCATTCAAGAGCCTGCAGAGGAAACATGTTGTCAGGACGGGCACTTGGCTGAAGTAATAACAAAAATATAATTACAGTGTACCTACATAAAACTCAGAGCAAAATCTTGTTCGGCATCTGAGTCCGGGACCGCTTGCAAAATGTTTAAGTCGGCTTGGGAAATCAAATTTTGAAGAATTCCTAAACTCCCCTCGGATCCGGTTGTGAGAGGAGGGATATTGCGGGGCTCCTGGGATGAGGGGCAGAGTCCCGAGCCACTTCCTCTGTAGGTGGGCTGAATCCACCACGAGATTTTTTCCATGTGCTCGGGAGGAGGATTCATCCTGGGGCTGTTCGGTCTCGGTCATATCAACATTGTCTTTACCCTTCTTTGAAGTTCTCTTTCTCAGAGGCTAAATCACCTCCTGCTCGGGGTTCATGGCAATCTCCTCTTCGGATTTTTTCCTCTTTATGTTTTTCAGGGAAGCTCTGACGTTGGCAGGCATTGTGGCTGAACGGATCCTGTCATCTGTAAACATGGTAAGTAGAAATACGGTTTATATTATAAATACAAAACGGGTAAAGGGAACCTACCTATATCCCCCAGAATCTCTATCCCATTCCTACTGAAGCCATAGTTGCAAAGCAGGTCGTCCTCAATTAATTTCTCAATATCGAATGTTTGGATGGACATGGTGTTAAGAAACTTGGTGAAATCGTAGGTAGGTAAAGCTGGGGGATCGGTAGTGGTGAAGCTCATCTCCCAGTTAGCCCGGCATTGCCAGGGCCGAGGGTGATTGACAAAGAAGTATCTGTTAGTCCAGCCCTTATGAGATCTGGGTTTACCTCTTAAAAATGGATATAATGGTCTCATGGAAATGTAAAAGCGGCCCGGGTAGATTTTCTTAATTTGGAGGAAATAAAGGAAATTTCCTATGTCCAGGGGAACTCTAAAAAAACAAAATAAGACACCCAACGAGAGAATGGAACTAAAGGAGTTCGGGGGTAATTGACTAGGACAGATGCAAAAGTATTGACATAAGTGTAAAATACAGGTCTGGACGGGAAACCTTAACCCCATTTTTACTTGATCTAAACTAAAGCTTAGAAATCTTGGAGGGGGCTTATGAGCTCGGGCTTTATGGCTCGGGATTATCAGCTCATAGGGGTCTGGCATTCCTGATTTCTCCCTAATGGTTGCGCCCATATCTGGGCCAAGGTGGGAAGCTAATACCTCAAACCATTGCTTTCCTTCGGCGCTTAATCGAGCTTCATCATTCCTAAGACGATATAGCCTTTTAATTTTGGCGTCTCGAGTCCCATATGGACTCGATTCAGGATCGGACTCATCATGGCTTATCAGGTTAGGAATTCTAGGACGGGCAGAAGAGGCTTCAATAAATTCTACTATTTCCCTAACTGATGACTCGTCGGGGGAAGACATGTGAAAGTAATGATTAAGGAGGACTTACAATAAGGGTAATGAATAAAGCAGTCCGGGATGCTCGTACCAAAGTGATCGGGATCAGGTCAGGTCGGGATTGCTCTCGAGATTTTGACAGCGTAACAGTACAAACGCAAAAGGTGAAAGTTAAAAATTTTTACAGCCTATTTATAAATGAAGGGGAAGGATCTTGGACGTAATCAAGCGTTCAGGTCGGGCCACGTTGAGGTGTTAGATCCTCGGGAGTTGCGCCGTCATTAAATCTGAGCCGTCTAGGAGAAACACATGACAAGGATTCAAATCTGGGCCATTCAAAGAAAAAACACATAAAGCTTGGTAATAGACCAGGTCATGATCTAAAATCCATGCTTCTTTTAGACCAGTTCAGGGAAGTACTATTGACACCCAGTAAAATATTCTAATATGAATCTGTTCATAATGGGTCTGTGAGGAATGGCCCAATTATAAGCTCATTGTTAAATATTAGGGTCCAACTCAGTCTGGAACATATTAGGTCTTGTCATGATCTGGGATGCTTCTAATGGGCTGACCCGTGCTGGGCCTAATGGGCCGAACTCGTCCATTCTAGTGCAAGTCTGATTCGAATTGAATGATATGAGATAGACTTGACCATTTGCAAATATTCAAGGGATAAAGATAAGTTTTGTGTATGGACCAATGAGCATGGAATTCTACCTAGGCATGAGTTCTACTTGATCTAGGTAACTTACCTCTCTAACTCCTATAAATATAGTTATTGTTATGATTTTATTCATTCACTATTCACTCTCAATTCACACATTCATACACTCATATTCCAGTTTTCATCTTCATCACACCCCTCGCCTTTCGTGCACTGACTTAGGCATTGGAGGGGTCACGCTGAAAACCCTTTTGGCGTCCCCCTGACCTAGCTGTTGCTTGTGCAAGACCTCCTAGTACCCGACCAGACCTACTTTGAAGAGGGATTGGTGGATCCATTCTACTAGACCAAACCCGAGGAAAATTTTCGACATCATCACACTATATAGTATTGAATCAAAATCTAAATTTTTTAAAAGATGCATCGCACAATTTACAATAAATAATAAAAAAATAAAATGATTATATAATGATAAAATTTACTATTAATTCTATATTTAATTGAATAAAATAATATTTTTAATTAAATAACTATGAAAAATTTTAGTTATTTTATCTTAGTATTAGTTATACAAAAAAATATATTTTAATAGTAAATTTGATCATTATATAACCACATTATTATTTTTATGAATGTTATTTAATGGAAAAATTGGAAACACGAAGTGATTTAATAAAATAATGATATCAAGATAAAGTATTTTTTTTAAACAAATTAATTAATAATAATAAATTTAAAATAAAAATAAAAATTCATAAAATGTAAATGTTTGATAAATATTTTATAATTGGATTTTATGGGTTGAATAGATTTAAAAATTATACTCTCAAGGGATCAAATATGTAATTTTAATATTTTACAGAGGTATTTGGTGCCAAAAAAAAATCAAAATATTGACTTGGTCGCATGAGGGACGTGTGCGCAATAATCGCTCATTTGAAGGGGCAAGCGCGAGTGCTAATTTTATAAAAAAGTTAGGGTTGAAGATGCCTATTAAAATTTTATTGGGGTGAAACATGCATGTTCAATATTTCACAAGGGTATTTGATGAAAATAACTCGTATAAAAAATAATAATTTTTTTTTGGATGACTTAAATAAGAGATCTGTCTCACAAAATTGACTCGTGAGATTGTCTCATATAAATTTTTGTCAATAGGGGTAGATATACTGAAGTCTTAATGTATATCAATTGTTTTCACATGTGTAAATTTCAAATTCTGTGTGTTATTAAGTATTTATTTATATATTTTTTTAAAAAAAATTAGTAGTAGTAGAATCGATGTGTTTCAGTTGGTATCAGAGCAAGGTCTTTGGAGGATATTAGTCTGCTATGTGGAGCTCAAAAGTCGCACTACCAGTCTGTATGTTTTAATTTTAAAGTTTATAAGTATATTTATGGGCCTTAGGATTTATTCTTTAATGATTTAAGTTATGAAAATTTTAAATATGAAAGTTTTTAAATAAAATGCTTAGTTATGCATGGCAGTTACGTAAGAGATTTATGAAAATTACAGCATATCTCCGAATCGTGTTTTACGACAGGATGACCACAAGAAATTTCAAAATTTGGGAATTTGATTATATTTTGTTTGAATCTAAGTTTGATATTTATTATATATGGGTTGACACTCGAACATTTGTATTAATCTATTAATTTTAAGTTAGAATGATTTCATGAGTCAATTATTGGTCAAATTGATCGTGAGATTAGCACTTAGATTATATTATAAATGTAATTATTTAACTCATAGATTGAGATTTTTTTTTGAGGAATTATTTGGGACCAATGATTTACACGTATAAGTTATGATTTTTGGGATTTAGTTATGACAGGGAACATAGTTGATAGGTGATGTTATTTTTGAGTTTGCATGATAAAGCCTTGCTGAGTTAAGTTTATTATAGGAGTTGATATTTTAAGTGTTATGTTTAAATGCCAAATTTGGAAACAAAAATTCGGCTCTCAAATGTTGGGGATATATAAATGGAATGTATAAGCATATATAATCAGTCAAGTTTTGTGATAATGCGATTTTTATATTTGGAAAGATGAGCAGTAGAGTTAATAATTGGGTTTTAAGTATAAGTTGAGGTAAGTATATAGTTGTATTTTCAGTATAGTACTAAAGATTATATAATATGTCAAATTTAAGTTACAATGTGTAGTAAGTAAAATCTTGATAGAGATAAAGTAGACACATGAGACAGATAAAATATGTTGTTTATCAAAGTGCGCAGCGGAAGCATGATTTTTGGAATACTGAAACTTGGGAACTAGGAATGTAAATGAGGATTTAGTAAATTGAATTTTTAGGGAATTCATTATTAGAATTTGATCATTCGAATTTCGAGTCAAAATTCCATTTAAGGGGAGGAGAATTATAATGTCCGAAAATTCGTTTGTGTAAACCCGCATCCAAAACTAAGGAATTTAATGATTTAAATATTATAAAAAGGGGTTAAATGATTTTATGTGCAATTATGTGAATTTATGTGAATTATTTGTATGTTTTAAATATCATTTTTAGCATTTAACCCGTAATTATTTATTTATGTAATTTTTAGAAATAATATTTTTCGATCGCGTAGACGGGACCGTGGATAAATGAGGTATAGGAATTTTATTTCCAATATTTTTACGATAATTTTATAAACCTTAAAATATTATTTTAAGATATTATTTTAATAAAATAGTAGTTTATATATATATGTGTGTGTGTATATGTATATGTATATATATATATATATGGAACCAATTTTCACTAAAATAAGTTATTTTAAAGGCTTTTAAGAGGCTTTTAAAATTATATAAAATAATATTTCGAAAATCATCAGAAAAATAATAATTTTTAAGATTTATATTTTTATATTAAATATGATAAATAATCTCCTAATAAAACTCTAACTTATTAATTTAATAAATAGATGAAAAATACCCTATTTTATTCATTCTTCTTCACGTTGTTTTCTATCCTAGCCGCCATCTCTTTTCTTCTCCCTCACGTTCATCTGATTCCTTTACACGTTCACACACGAATTTTTGAAGATTAAGGCAAAGGATTGTATTCGTTCATCCAGGTGTTCGCCATACGCTTCGTGATAATGTTTTTTCTTCAAAAAAATCAACCAAGGCACGTTTGAATTCTCTCCTTGGCCACCATTTAAGCCATATTATCTTTCATGAGCATGAAAATATTTATTTCGCATGGTAGGATCGAATTGCATGAAGTTTTTGTTGGTATGCGTATGTATCTCACGTTGTTTCTATTCTTAAGGCATAAATCTCACGTTTTTAAGGTATGGATAGGCTATTGGCTCATGCCTAGGAGGGTGTCTTAGGGTCCCTAGATTGGGTTTGGTCAGAATTTGGGGCAAGAATGGGCTGGAGTTGAAGAAATAATTTTTGGTGTGCAGCAGGTTGCGCCTAGGTTAGGGTTTCGGGGAAGAGGGGCTCGTTCTCCTTCCTCAGGCCACAGCTTGGTGTGAGGTTGGATGAGTTGGAACCTCCTAAATGTTGGCTAAGTGTTGGAATTGGTTTTACAGTCAATGGTGGTCAGATCAAGCAGCACAAACGAAAGTTCGGCCACTGCTCAAGTCTGCACGCAAGGAGAGATCTGTCATGGTGCAGTGCATCGTGTGAGCTACACAAGTCACGGTTTGGGCTGGGTTATGGCTTGTTGGAAATGTCTGGAAGTGGGCTAGCTGTAGGTGGTGGTGCTTTGGTCGGCGGTGGCCGGATCAGGGCGGCGACGCCTCTGAATAGATGTTGGTCGTGGTAGCAACTAGGAGAGGGTAAGTACTGTTTTTTTTTTTGGGCTTTTCGGGCTAGGATCGGGTCTTCGGCTCAGGTCGGGTCCGAAAAAGATGTCGGGTAAAGTTAGTTGGGCCCGGGTTGTGTTAGTTGGGCTCGGGTATTTTATTTTTAATTTAATTAAAAGTTTAAGAGTATTTATGGGCCTAATTTGGGTTAATTAATTTATTGAGCTTCATGGGTTAAAGTTATTGAGCTTAAATAATTAATTAAGTCCAATAATTTTTATAAGCCTAAAGCCCATGAAAATTATTGGGCCAGTTTTTGGTAAATTAGGCCCAATGGGTCAGTCTAGGTGATTAATGGGCTTGGGCTTCGATATTGAGCCAGACATGTCTTAATGGGATTGAATAAATTATTTGGGTTTAAATGTAAGTTAATGAGCTTAAGTTGAGTTATTAGATCAGACTAAAAGTTATTGCGCCTAAGTCTAGGGTGTCAGAAGCCTGAACCAATCCATGAAAAATATACACGGTCCGTAAATATATATTTAATTATTGCATGAATATTTTAAGTATGAAAAAGTATTATTTTTTATATTTATATTATTAATTAATTAAATATATATTTACGGGCAATATTTTATAAAAATAAGATCATGAAAATTTTTATGTATGTGCATGATGCTATATGTATATGTGTGATGTTGTGCATGAAAAATATTTTAAGGGAGTTGAAGTGGGGGTGTGACAACCTGCGGGATTGGAGATGGGATTCCTAGGCCCGAAGACCTTTCTATATGACACGAGATTATGGGTCGGGATACTGGGGCCGGATTGCCTTTTCATACGACTATGATTATGATTGCCTACGGATTCGGGGTCATCCTGGTGAAGGGGTCAAGAAGTGGAGATCCCACCGTCATGTACGCTGCTTTTAGATTGATCAATCGACATTATATATCATACTGCATGGATATAACCTTCAGAGTTTTTAAATTATGATATGACCTAAATATGATGCATGATGAATATGTTACGTTAAGAGTATGTATGATATGTTTATGTGATAATCATGAGTTATGAATTTTAAGGACATGAATATATATCTATATATATGTATATATATATATATATATATATATATTATTTATTATGTATTTTGCATGTATTATATGCTGCATGAATTTTGAAGCATATTGTTACTATGAGATAGAACATGATGAGTCTATAGGTTTACTAGACTTAAATGGTGCAGGTGAGCAAGAATACGATTTAGAGAATGTAGCCCCGACTGGTCGTGAAGACGTATGTGTAACACCCGAAAATTTTAATACGTGAATTCGCATGCATAATTAGGGAAATTAATTATTTAAAAATTTATATTTGGGTTAAATGACATTTATGTGAATTATATGCATGATTAAAATTTATTTTTAGCATTTAACCCATAATTATTGTATTTTTAGATTTTTAAGAATTTTATTGAGTGGATTGCGTAGACGGGACCGTGGACGGACGAGATGCCAAAATATTTAGCCAAAAATATTTTATGAGTTTTTGAGCCTTAAAATATTATTTTAAGGTATTGTGTCAAGAAAATTTTAGTATTTAATTATATATTAATTTAAGAATTGATTTTTGGCCAAAATAAGTCATTTTAAGGACTTTTATTAATATTTAAAAATTCCCTAATTTGATATTTCGGGATTTAATATTTTTCCATCAGATTATTATTGTTTATTTAGGGTTTTAAATATTTAATTAGACATGATTTTATTCCTAAATTAATATCCTATTTTTTTTATTCTATTTAATTTTATTAAAACCTAAAACCTACCCTACCAATTTAAACCCATCAGCCGACTTCACCCATCCCCTTCACTCCCATTCTCTCGTTCCAGTAGGTTTCAAGCCCCCATAGCCGATCCAACCAAGCTCCACCTTTGAAGGTTTTTGGTCCGTTCGTCGTCCCGGAGTCCCGTAAACGCATCAATCGTTGTCCAATAATTATCAAAGGCATGTTTAATTCCTTCCTTTAACACCATATAAGCTATTTATTTTTGTTCATGTCAGATTTTTCATTGAGATGTTTGGGTTATGTTCGAAAATGGTTAAGGTTTCATATTGGAACATGTATGACTCATGGGTTTGATTTCGTTTGCATGTCCATCCTCACGTTTTGTTATGGTGTGGGCACGGCTGCTGGTCAGGGGCGCATGGGGGGATTCCTTAGGGTCCCTAGACTGGGGTGGTGTGTCCGGTTTGGGTTGGAGAAGGGGCAGGAAGCAAGCTGGTTCAGTTTGGGTCCAAGGAGAGACAGTTTAGGGTTATGGGGAAGAGGGGCTCGGCTGGTCATGCTAGGCCATGAACCAGCCGAGCACCTGTCGGGTTCGAACCGGCAGGACCCTAGGAAGGTCCTGCCAGTGGCGGTCCGGCCAGTGGTGGCCAGACCGAGGCGGCAGCAGCCCCTGAAAGGCTGCTGCCCGAACTGCTCGCCCAGCCAAGGAAGAAAGGGGAGGGGCTACGGGTTGGGAGTTGGGTTTAGTGTTCTGGGTGGTTCCGGGTCGGGTCAGGGTAGTGGGTCGGGTCATTAGGGTCTAGGGTCGGGTCAGGCAGGTCCGGGTCCGGGCTAGGTGGGCCGGGCTCGAGTATTTTAATTTTAAAATGTTTAATGTTTTAATTTGTTTTTTTTGGCCAATTAATTAAAATAAAATTATTTGGGCTTCCAAATAATTTTATTTGGGCTTTTTAAATTATTTTTAAGTTAACTCAATAATTTTATAGGCTCGTGGGCCCATCGGAATTTTTGGGCTAGTCAGTAATTTTATTGGGTCAGTCTAGGAATTTTTATGAATTAATTAGTTATTTGGGCCCTAAATATTTTTATTTAAACCCAATACATTTAAGTATTTTATTTTAGTAAAAATTATAATTTTTAAAATTATTTATTAATTATGGGCTTTAAGTTAAGAATTTAATGGCCTAGATGAGTGATCAGCAGTCTGGACCAATCCATGGAAAAAAAATAAATAAGTCCGGAATATATATTTAATTATTTTATGCATGAAATTCATATTTTAGTATAAGTATATTTTATGAAAATAAATTAAATATATATTACGGACAAATTTTCAGTGCATGCATACATGAAATATTTTATGATGTGTTTATGATTAAGAATTGAGCATGTAAAATATTTTTATGGAAATTGAAGTGATGTGACAGCACAGAGGTGGTTTACCACCGGCACAGAGGTAGTTATACTACCGGCATAGAAGTGGTTTTACCACTGGCACAGAGGTAGTTTACTACCGGCATAGAGGTGGATTTATCCACCGCCACGTACGATGGTTTCTTTAGACTGATCAGTCGGCACAGTTATTAGTCACATTCATGGATATGACCATACTCAGTTTTTATGTTTATGACATGCTCAATTATGTTATGTATGTTGAAGATTGTTATGTTATGTTTATGATTTATGATTCAGCATTTATGTTATGAAAAATGTTTACATGCATGCTCATGTACATGTATATGTATTAGTATCTACGTGATGCATTATTTTAACCCTTGTTATAAAGGATTAGACATGTTGAGCCTCTAGGCTCACTACGCTTATATGGTGCAGGTGAGTATGATGTAGCTCCTACCGGTGGCGAGGACGTATGAGCGAGCATGGCAGTGGCCCCGTGACCGTCTCGCTAGGATTTTATTTATGCATGAGTTATATATTCAGGATATTTTTATGTTTTCAGTGGTTATGATTAATTATTGATTTTTCATGATTTTAGTAGACATAAGTTATAAATTTTCACTATAGACATTATTTTATCTATTGCATGACTCAAGATTTTATCAAATAACTGTTTATTATTTTTATTTTTGTTAATTAAGCGAGTTATTATTTGTAATATTATTTTTAATGTTTATACATATATGTATGGGCGTATATGTATATAGTATTAAAAAAAAAAAAAGTTTTTCCGCATTTAGTAGTACTAGGCGTTTCAATTGGTATCAGAGCACGGTCCTTGGAGGGTGTCCATCTGCCACGTGAAGCTCAGAAATCCTGCTACTGGTCTGTAAGTTTTAAATGTTTTAATAAGATTTAGAAGGAGCATATGTATTAATTTTAAGTATTTCATGTTCAGTAAGACTTTTGAAACCCTTAGTTATGCATTGCGATTTACGTAAAGAAATATGGGGTGGTGCAGAATGCCTCCGAGACCAGTTAACAGGCGTGGGAGATCCCCCCCTCCGCAGAATCCTCTTTCAGCATTGAAGCAGGCCAATGCGAATATGATGGCTGGGATTACTGCTCTGTTGGAGCAGCAGGCGGCACGTCCGAGGCTTTCACATGATGAGGATGTGGCTGAGCGGTTCCAGAAGAAGGGACCAAAGGAGTTTACAGGCACCACTGATCCGCTCATTGCTGAGGGGTGGATTCGATCATTGGAGTCTATATTTGACTATATGGGGATTACAGATGCTGATAGGGTCAAGTGTGCGGTGTATATGATGAGAGGGGATGCAGCCTCTTGGTGGGAAGGCGCTGTTAGGGGCGTGAACCTACCTACTTTGACGTAGATAGAGTTCAGACGTATGTTCTATGCCAAGTATTTTACTGAGGATGTGCACAGCCGCATGATCCGGGAGTTCATGAGTCTCCGTCAGGGGGACAAGTCTGTGGTGGAGTACATCACACATTTCGAGAGAGGGTGTCGCTTTGTGCCCCTTATTGCTGACAGTGCACCGGATAAATTGAGACAGTTTGTTGATGGGTTACGGGCTGACATTAAGCATGACGTCCGCATGTTGGATGTCGCTACTTATGAGGCTGCAGTTAGTAGAGCATTGCACTTTGAGGAGGGGAGAAGAGATATACAGAAGGAACAGCAGCATAAGAGACAGTTCCAGCTGGAATCTTATCAACCATCTTCGCTACCACCCATAAAGAAACAGTTCACAGGGCCATCTAAGGACCTTAACCAGCAGAGTCAGCAGGGTCAGCAGCAGCAGCAACAGAGGGGCGGGGCCCCTAAGTCAGGAGGAGTACCACTTTGCCCGAAGTGTCAGAAACCACATTCGGGTCTGTGCCTGAGTGGGTCGAATGTGTGTTTCCATTGCAAGGAGCCGGGGCACATGTCCATAAATTGTCCAAGGAAGAAGAACACCACAGGGAGGGTGTTTGTCATGCAAGCAGCTGGGGCAGACCCAAACACCTCTTTGATCTCCGGTATGCCCTAACCTATTCTTTTAAGGGAACTTTGGTGAAGTTAAAAATATTTTGTTTATCAGAGTGCGCAGCAGAAGCATTAATTTTGGGATACCGAAACATGGGAACTAGATATGTGATAATGAGTTTAGTGAATTGGATTTTGAAGAACTCCGTTATTAGAATTTGATCCGTCGAATTTCGAGGACGAAATTCAATTTAAGGGGGGGAGAATTGTAACACCCGAAAATTTTAATACGTGAATTCGCATGCATAATTAGGGAAATTAATTATTTAAAAATTTATATTTGGGTTAAATGACATTTATGTGAATTATATGCATGATTAAAATTTATTTTTAGCATTTAACCCATAATTATTGTATTTTTAGATTTTTAAGAATTTTATTGAGTGGATTGCATAGACGGGACCGTGGACGGACGAGATGCCAAAATATTTAGCCAAAAATATTTTATGAGTTTTTGAGCCTTAAAATATTATTTTAAGGTATTGTGTCAAGAAAATTTTAGTATTTAATTATATATTAATTTAAGAATTGATTTTTGGCCAAAATAAGTCATTTTAAGGACTTTTATTAATATTTAAAAATTTCCTAATTTGATATTTCGGGATTTAATATTTTTCCATCAGATTATTATTGTTTATTTAGGGTTTTAAATATTTAATTAGACATGATTTTATTCCTAAATTAATATCCTATTTTTTTTATTCTATTTAATTTTATTAAAACCTAAAACCTACCCTACCAATTTAAACCCATCAGCCGACTTCACCCATCCCCATCACTCCCATTCTCTCGTTCCAGTAGGTTTCAAGCCCCCATAGCCGATCCAACCAAGCTTCACCTTTGAAGGTTTTTGGTCCGTTCGTCGTCCCGGAGTCCCGTAAACGCATCAATCGTTGTCCAATAATTATCAAAGGCATGTTTAATTCCTTCCTTTAACACCATATAAGCTATTTATTTTTGTTCATGTCAGATTTTTCATTGAGATGTTTGGGTTATGTTCGAAAATGGTTAAGGTTTCATATTGGAACATGTATGACTCATGGGTTTGATTTCGTTTGCATGTCCATCCTCACGTTTTGTTATGGTGTGGGCACGGCTGCTGGTCAGGGGCGCATGGGGGGATTCCTTAGGGTCCCTAGACTGGGGTGGTGTGTCCGGTTTGGGTTGGAGAAGGGGCAGGAAGCAAGCTGGTTCAGTTTGGGTCCAAGGAGAGAGACAGTTTAGGGTTATGGGAAGAGGGGCTCGGCTGGTCATGCTAGGCCATGAACCAGCCGAGCACCTGTCGGGTTCGAACCGGCAGGACCCTAGGAAGGTCCTGCCGGTGGCGGTCCGGCCAGTGGTGGCCGGACCGAGACGGCAGCAGCCCCTGAAAGGCTGCTGCCCGAACTGCTCGCCCAGCCGAGGAAGAAAGGGGAGGGGCTACGGGTTGGGAGTTGGGTTTAGTGTTCTGGGTGGTTCCGGGTTGGGTCAGGGTAGTGGGTCGGGTCAGTAGGGTCTAGGGTTGGGTCAGGCAGGTCCGGGTCCGGGCTAGGTGGGCCGGGCTCGAGTATTTTAATTTTAAAATGTTTAATGTTTTAATTGGTTTTTTTTGGCCAATTAATTAAAATAAAATTATTTGGGCTTCCAAATAATTTTATTTGGGCTTTTTAAATTATTTTTAAGTTAACTCAATAATTTTATAGGCTCGTGGGCCCATCGGAATTTTTGGGCTAGTCAGTAATTTTATTGGGTCAGTCTAGGAATTTTTATGAATTAATTAGTTATTGGGCCTAAATATTTTTATTTAAGCCCAATAACATTTAAGTATTTTATTTTAGTAAAAATTATAATTTTTAAAATTATTTATTAATTATGGGCTTTAAGTTAAGATTAATGGGCCTAGATGAGTGATCAGCAGTCTGGACCAATCCATGGAAAAAAAATAAATAAGTCCGGAATATATATTTAATTATTTTATGCATGAAATTCATATTTTAGTATAAGTATATTTATTATGAAAAATAAATTAAATATATATTACGGACAAATTTTCAGTGCATGCATACATGAAATATTTTATGATGTGTTTATGATTAAGAATTGAGCATGTAAAATATTTTTATGGAAATTGAAGTGATGTGACAGCACAGAGGTGGTTTACCACCGGCACAGAGGTAGTTATACTACCGGCATAGAAGTGGTTTTACCACTGGCACAGAGGTAGTTTACTACTGGCATAGAGGTGGATTTATCCACCGCCACGTACGATGGTTCTTTAGACTGATCAGTCGGCACAGTTATTAGACATTCATGGATATGACCATACTCAGTTTTTATGTTTATGACATGCTCAATTATGTTATGTATGTTGAAGATTGTTATGTTATGTTTATGATTTATGATTCAGCATTTATGTTATGAAAATGTTTACATGCATGCTCATGTACATGTATATGTATTAGTATCTACGTGATGCATTATTTTAACCCTTGTTATAAAGGATTAGACATGTTGAGCCTCTAGGCTCACTACGCTTATATGGTGCAGGTGAGTATGATGTAGCTCCTACCGGTGGCGAGGACGTATGAGCGAGCATTGCAGTGGCCCCGTGACCGTCTCGCTAGGATTTTATTTATGCATGAGTTATATATTCAGGATATTTTTATGTTTTCAGTGGTTATGATTAATTATTGATTTTTCATGATTTTAGTAGACATAAATTATAAATTTTCACTATAGACATTATTTTATCTATTGCATGACTCAAGATTTTATCAAATAACTGTTTATTATTTTTATTTTTGTTAATTAAGCGAGTTATTATTTGTAATATTATTTTTAATGTTTATACATATATGTATGGGCGTATATGTATATAGTATTAAAAAAAAAAGTTTTTCCGCATTTAGTAGTACTAAGCGTTTCAGTATGAGCCTCCCGATAGCCGGCTAGCCCGTGACCTTTGCTCAGTATTTCAGTGATTTTGAAGAATCATAATATATTTTTCTCACAAGTTTTATTTATCTTATTTATGAGTTTATGGATTTTTATGTTGAGAATTTTATGAGAGTTCGAGCGATGATATTTTTATGAAAGATTTAAGTTAAAATATTTTTATGCATGAATTTATATTTATTTTAAAGATATTTATTTGCATGCAAAAATTATGGAATTTTTTTATGTAGAATATTTTATGGAAAGTTATATTTTTAGTTTAAGTAAACTTATGTATTATTAGTATTATTACACGATATATATAATATATATTAAGTGTTTATTTATTTATATTTTTTTTAAAAAAATTAGTAGTAGTAGGACCGAGTCGTTTCAATTAAAGGGATTTTAATTGAATTTTAAATGATTTTATTTTATTTATATATGATTTAAAGGTTATGTTTAATTAAATTATTTTATGTGATATTAATGATTTAAAATTTATGATTAAAAGATTTCATGCTATGTATATTTGCATGAGATTTTATGTTCCAAAGTTGATTTTTTTGGTGTTAAATATATGTTTAAATGTGGTGTTAAATGATTTAATGTTATGTAATTTACCTTGTGTTTAATGGTTGTAAGTTAGTTTTATTGTTTTCAAGTTTGGGATTGATTTTGAACCGGCGGAAACGAGATTAGCCTACGAACAAGGTTAAGCGAATATTTTTTTTATATTTATTTTAAGTTTAATGTTGGTGTAGTTTTATTTTAAATTTATAGGAGCAAATATTAAAAATTAGTATTTGCAAGTGATGAGCCGACATCCAAGCCCATTAGTTACAAAATGAGTAGGCGTCAAATTCTTTCATCACTTTTCTCTCTTAGCAGCCGCCTACTCCATCTTCCCTCTCCCTTTCTCGTTCAGACCCTACACTAAGGAAGAAGAAGGACTTTCAACCTCGTTCGTGCAAGTCTAGGATCGTTACAAAAGTCTTGATTATCCCCAATCAACAACAATTAGGGAAAGTTTAAACGCTTTTGAAACCGCCATTCAAGTATATAGATATTTTGATATGAAAAATTTGCATATTTTTGTGTATGTATTGTATATTGCATGAATTTTGAAGAGTTTTGAAGAGCACGATGTATGATTGTATGTATTCGTGAAACCTAAGTCGTTTTCGACGAGTTTTTGATTATGTTTTGATACTTTACATCTTTTTAAGGGTTTCAAAGAATCCAAATCTGATTTTGGTTGATGATCGAGGTTTTTTATGTGTTTTTGGGTTCAATCTTGGAATGTGATTCTTTAAAAAGAGTAGCTAGATATGTTTCCAAGTTTTTTTTCATGATTGGATGTCGATTAGAATGCATTTGGAAGAGATTTGTAGTGACCCTGCATGGAATCACCTACTAACTGGCAACTAATAGCATGCATTAAACTTAATACAACAAAATACTTAATAGAGTAAAACGTACGGAAACATAATCCATAAATTACATATCAGCTTAGTAAAATATATCCAGGCTTAATACTGTAGAGATACAACCATATCGAAAAAATTAAAATAAACATTATACAGTTATATCGAATCCTGCTGTATAATTAACTCCTCAAGGCTCCTGTTCCCTAATCCTGCCTTAAACTTCCAGCTCCGTCCATTCTGCGACCTGCCCCGTGGAATAGGGTGTCAAAGATAACAAGTAGGACGTGAGCGCTAATTTCCAGTAAATAAACATGAGTGAACATATGTATATAATGCATGCAACATGATGACTGGTAAATGGTCATCTGAAAAGTCATGCTCAGTACCGACGCCACATGAGTTCTGCCACCGCGCGGATCAACCTCTGGGTGCAACCACACTCGTCTAGTACACCAGAGTAGTCAGACATACATGTCCCCGCCGTCGCGGTACTCTCAGTGACAGAATATCGAATATAGAGCTGAGCGGCTCTATAATCAGGTATATCAAGGTATAGGCTCAACGCGTATATGCACATGACATATGAATATGAAAAATGGTAAATCATATACATGCCATATAATAATTCCAAATAAATGCAGCATATAAATATGTATACTCGCTGGCAATCTCAGTCAATGTGTACGTACCTCTAGGCTAGTTCAAGTAAAGTAGGATCCTAGATTCCAAGCCTATATTCAAAAGTTCACCGTATCACTACACAAGTTCTATAAGCCCTAATTAAGCTAATAAGTACTCCCAAAACTTAAATAGATTCCCGGACCATACCTTCGTCCATAGAAAGCCCTTTGATGTCGCTGACTCTGGATAACTATAACAACTTCTTTGTTATTCCAGAATCTCACTATTATCGATAGGGCCCTCAAGTGTATAACTCACACTATATAACTGAAGAAGGAAACTCGGGAATTCGTAATTCAAAATGAACTCCGGAGACCCCGATTTATAGGAAATTTTCCGGTCAAGTTCGGACCCTCCGAACTCGGGTTCGGATCGTCCGATCCAACTCACTGCCTGCATGCGAGACACGTCGAGTTCGGACCGTCCGATCGTCACTTCGGGCCGTCCGAAGTGTCCAATGCTTGACACTTGTCAAAAATCTCGGCTGAGTAATCTTGCCTACTTGGCACAAGGAACTTCGGGCCGTCCGATCCTTCGTTCGGACCATCCGAACGTGCCTTAACTTTGAAGTCAACAAGCCATCTTTGGAGCCCCCGAGTTTCTGAGTTCGGATCGTCCGAAATACTCTTCGGACCGTCCGAACTGGCTCAAATATTTACAATCCAATTCTTGATTCTGAAGCCCGATTGAACTCTGGGATTGGTTAATTACTAACCCTTAATCATGTTTAACATATTATTATCTTAAAATGAAATCTGGGTTACTAAATTCTCCCCACCGTTAGACATTTCGTCCGGGAAATAAAATCTAAAGACAAATCAAGATAACAATATGGAACATCAAACCATGTTTTATTACAACTACTGTAATTACATCTTTACATGGTAATCAAAAGTACAAAGCAAACAACTCAGGATATTCCGCTCGCATACGACTCTCGGTTTCCCAAGTTGCTTCTTCAACGCCTCGACGTTGCCACTGTACCATCACAAGTGGTATAGTCTTGTTCTGAAGAACTTTCTCCTTCCTGTCTAGGATACGGAGTGGTTTCAACAAAAGACAGATCTAGCTCTAGCTGAACATCAGTAGACTGAATTACATGAGATTCATCAGCTATATACTGTCGAAGTAACGACACATGAAAAACATCATGTATATTGGAAAGTTATGGCAGTAACGCCAAACGATATACGACATCTCCGATCTTTTCCAATATCTTGAAAGGCCCAATGTAACGAGGTGACAACTTGCCTTTCACACCAAATCTCATCACCTTTCTGAAAGGTGATACTTGTAGGAACACATATTCACCAGGCTTGAACTGAAGTGGCACTAGTAGAATTTCTAGCTTTTACTTCGTCACCATTTACTTCGTCAATTATTAATTACGAAGTAATATGTAACAATACACTTCGGTAATTAGACTATCGAAGTAAAAAAACACTTTTTACTTCAAATTTTAAAAAACCCGGGCTTCACTTATATTTTTGTGTTATATTTTACTTCGGTATATTATATTTGATGAAGTAAAAAGGTAAAAATATAATATTTATAGTTATATTTGCTGAAATAAAATAAAAAGATAAACCGCATCCTTGACTTGATCGCCCTTTCACCTTTACCTTTCTTATCTTTTCTCTAGTAAGTACAGTGAAAAAAAAACCCATCGCGATGGATCCTCTTTCTTCTTCAACCCTAGCGGCCGCTGCTTTGCATATCCGGCCGTCCACCACCACCGGGAACCGCTCGCAAACACCGTAAATGGAAAGCCCAAGGTCTGAATCCTAGCGGCACTGGCCGCTTCCTCCAGGTTTGATGTTTCCATATGCAGAGATCTATTTCTTGCTTTTCATTTTCTATATTTCTCGCACTGGCCGAAGGTCTGATTTCAGAGGTGTTGTGTGATTTGTTTGCAGATGGAGGTTACGACGGCGGTGGGAGGCTTTTTGCTCGTCTCGCAGCTGCGACGTCCATTGGGTTGCTCTCTGTTGTGATTATGCATCTACACCGCCGCGAGAAACCAGCCGAGTGTGATAACCTCCTTGCTCTGCTCTTGGACCGGATGGGGTCCGGCCGCCTTGCCAAGATCGAAATATTCTCGCATTATCTTGGTAATTAATATCATAACTAAAACGTACAGTCATCTTAATATTATATTGAAGAAAAGTGGATCGATATTATTAAACTTTTCAGCAAGGCAAATGGGATTTGAAGATGGAAAAGAATGTCCGCAGATGGTAAAACTAGCGGAAGAATACTTGAAAAGATCCAAAGGTGTTGACGAGAAGATATATGAGTATCTGAAAAATGAAGCAAATGCTTAGGAATTGTATGTGAAATTAGTTGAAGAATTCGAGAGATGCATTGTTTAATATTAATTCGCTTTTCATTGGAGTCAAGCTCCTGTTATGATAAATCAGGTTTGTTGCTATTTACTGGAAAATTGTTCTTTATTCTTGTATATTTTAGATGTTATCCTCCGGACATTGAGAGCGGATGGAAAGATATTGGTGCCACTAGAAATATCTAGTCGAGTGTTGGAGCTACTTTTAATCCTGGAACAGGTAAGTCAGCCTTAATGAAATTGGAGTTTCTCCATCTTGTTATTATCAATTGGTTATTAAGATTTATATCAAAAGTATAAAGAGTAAAAAAAAATTGCAGTACTCGGAGCAGCACCATTTGACGATTCCCATCTTCTTCCTTACATGTGTCATCAAGTACTGTTTATTATGCCAAGAGTTTTCTCGAGTGGATGACTGATGCATACACGCCACAATGCTTTTCTTTGAAGTAAGATATCTATTTGGTACTTTTTGAGTTAGTTGGGAATAGTTTTGAAAGCATATAGAAAAAGCTGCATGGTGCATTAATTAAATAATTGGATTGTCAAAGATGATTTCCATCTAGTTTCGCGCTTTTGAAATTTCAGTGTGTGCTCAGCATTTTTTATACTCGTTGTCCTGGGAAATTTTGGACTTGGATGTTTTGGTCTTTGATTTAGTCCTTTTGAACATTTACTGACCCTAGCGCTTAACCAATGGCCTATATATAATATTCTTGAATGAGTGATATATAAGAATTTGTGATGTTATAATGGTGTATGTTAACTTAATATATTTTTTATTCGTTAGGTATTGAGTTTTGATTATGATCAGAAAAGGCTTAAAAATTTGGTGCTGGCAGCTACAAGGTTAGTATTTTATTTGCAGTTGATTCTTCTATTTTTATTTTTTTAAAAAATATATTCAAATTATTTTAGTACTCGATAATAACTTTGATCTATTATTTCAATAATGAATTCATATTGATGTTAATTGTTCTTTGCGCCTCTGTAGTTCTTTGTTTGGTTTTCACACCAAACTCGTTAGCCATCTAAATCACACATTTCAATTCATTAATTCGAAACGAATGGAGAGAATCTAGTAAAAGAACCTCGCATCATGGAGCTTAGGAATCAGGTAAAGTGTTTGTTCTGTGAGAGGGCATATACTTTATATTTTCCTTGGGTATTGCAAAATTGATTTTTAGCAATAGTTTTATTTTTAGCTTTTGTCCATCTGTAACCTTAGTATAGATAGTTTTCTATTGCATGTCATATGGAAAGAAGTATCTACTGCATGTCATTGGGATTTGAATAGGTTTCTGAAAGCTCATTTGCAGATGTTCTGCCACCATCATAATAAGAAGGTATCATAAAATATAAATTATCGATAGCACTTCAAATATCCATGTTTTGCATCCATCACTAGTTTTCCCACTCTCATAAATTTTTTATTAGTCTTAGTACAGATGCCTGATGCGTTGAATTGGTTCAAATGGTGCACTTGGGATGCTTTTTATATGGTTGTTACTGCCGTGGGAGTCAAGGAAGAAATAAATAGGTCTCCTTCACTTAAGATAATTTCAGTAATATTTGAAATATTACATCATCTGTGTAAAATATCATGTTTTTGTTTGTTCAAGTAGTCTGGTGAAAGGTGGAACTCCTCCTTGGTTTATAATCATATATGATGGATGGCAATCAGTTGGTAAGGATTCTACCAGCCCTGAAGCCAAATTTGATGACAATGCCAAGTGAATATAACTCCACCCAAATGCTTTTTGAGGCAGTATTTGTGATTGATTTAATACTTCCATGATTTTTGTTTTTTGTTTTTATTTCAGTGAATATAACTTCAATGGATATATGGCGCCGGAATATGCAATGCATGGCCAGTTCTCCATTAAATCGGATGTGTTCAGTTTTGGAGTTTTGATCTTTGAAATTTTGACCGGACAAAAGAATAACTCTTTTAGAAATGGGTAGAAACTAGAAGACCTGCTAAGTTCGGTGAGTAAAATATTGTTTGTTTTAGCACCTAAATTCAAATTATATAAATGTCTCAAATTTTTGCATTCTAGGTTTGTTGCAAGTATTAGTTACTGATAAAGGGTACATGTCTCTGGATTGATTCAGGCTTGGAGGCATTGGTGTGAGGGAACACCTGCAAATATGATCGATCCTATGTTGAAGGATGAATTAATGTATAGTTTTTTTTCCCTAGTGTTTATAGAGTTAGAATTTGATTATTTTTTTTATAGATGCACTTTTAGTTTTGTGAAAATACTTGTGGATATATGCATAATTTTGGGTTATTTTGGTGGATATACTTGTGAATTTATGGATGCTCGTTGTTTTGATATGAATAATTTATTAACCTTGTTAATCTATTTTATGTTTCAAAAATATATTTATATTATGTAATTATTGTATCTAAATTTTAATGTAGTGGAACGACAATTTCACTAATCGACGAAGCAAAATAATTGGCAATTTCACTAATCGACGAAGCAAAATAATGTCTTTTACTTCGTCAATTAGTGTAATTGACGAAGTAAAAGACATTATTTTGCTTCGTCGATTAGTGAAATTGCCAAAGTAAAATACTTTCTTTTACTTCGTCAATTATTATCATTGCCGAAGTATAAGCATATCTTTTACTTCGGCAATTTCATTAATTGACGAAGTACAAGTATATGTTTTACTTCGGTAATTTCAGGGCTACGACTTCGGTTATAACGTGAAGTAAAACAGTACCTATTACTTCACGTGACACTACTTCGGTAATTATTTATCTACGACTTCAGTTAATAATCGAAGTTTTTTGCGACTTTTCTACTAGTGTGGCTTGCGGTGAATATTGGCGTAACTGGTTTGCCGATCTTGAGCAACTTTGATCCTCCGCTTAATCAAATCTACCTTGTCTACAATCTGCTGCACGAACTCAGGACCCTCGACTTGTTGTTCCCCGACTTCATCCCAGAATAATGGAGTACGACATCGTCGACGATATAATGTCTCGAAAGGTGTCATATCAATACTACAATGATAAATGTTATTGTAGGCAAATTCGATCAAAGGTAACTGATCCTGCCAAGATAAGCCAAAATCCATGACAGAAGAACGTAGCATATCCTCCAGCG
The DNA here is from genome assembly GCF_033568475.1 of Henckelia pumila. NCBI lineage: Eukaryota > Viridiplantae > Streptophyta > Magnoliopsida > Lamiales > Gesneriaceae > Henckelia > Henckelia pumila. The sequence continues at coordinate 82,076,014 of NC_133122.1, read as the reverse complement.
TACGAATAGTGCGCTCTGACTGCCCATCAGTCTCCGGATGATATGCAGTGCTCAAACTCAAAGTGGTACCCAACGCCTGCTGAAAACTACCCCAGAAACGTGAGGTAAATTGCGGGTCTCTATTACTTACTATGCTCATTGGAACTATTGGAGAACACGGCGATCAGATCAATTAGGATTGATACCCGGTGCAGCGGAAGTTTAAAATTTTTGTATGGAACGATTCCATAATAGGTATCAACCTTACGATTAAATTGTGTGTGTAAAAATTAAATAACAATTATAAAATTTTTACCTTTAATCTCGAATCGAGATTTTGGACACCAACAGATTTCTCTGCTCTTGTTGTATATCCCTGGAACTGATGGACGAACTGTTCTTCAATCAGGTCCACGAACGGATATTCAATCCCTCTGATAGATTGCACTAGAAAATCTATCAGAAGTTTCTACGAAGAGATTAACGAATTTGATCCGTTAAACCAGACTGTAATTCAAAATCACAGGCTGGATTTTTCTCAAGCAGAGGGAGAGGGGGCGGCGGCCACAATAAAATAAAATTAGGGTTTTTGAAAATTATTTTATGACCTGTTGTGTGTAATTTCTGTACTGCAATAAATTATTTATAATGTAGGCCACTAACAGCTTAGGGCCCATTAGTCATAAGTTCAAGCCCGACAAGCAAAGCCCGCATGTTCAGAAATTAATATAAAATTCATCGTGACTCCGATTGATAAACCGATTTCACCAATGTGCACAGAAACCATTTCTGCACCTTTTAAAGTCAAGATAAATTTTTCTGAATCCGAATTCAGTGATTTCCAAAAATGGCCATCCCTATGTCATTTTAGGAAATCTTACTCCTCTACTCTTAAATAAGAAGTCCAACTTCTTCGTTCATTAAATTTAACTCTTTAAATTTAACTATCTCAACGGGGATTAAAAATCCATTACACTGTGTGACCCTCAATGGTTCAGGGATACAGCTAGCCGTGGGCTCACAACTCCTTGTGACTCGGAACAACAATTTCCGACTTGCCATCGAATCATGGTAAGAGCGTCTAGCAACATCGCCCCATGATTCCCTAGGTATCACTGATAGTGCCTACAAGAACCAATAGATTTTGGTTAGCGTACAGTACGGTCCCTTCATCCATATATCCCGATCGAATCAACAACCATTGGTATATCGAGAGTCGCTCGAGATTCGATAACTATGCAATACATCTTGAAGATCAAATAGTGACATCGCATGTGCTACTAAGAAACCATTTCTTAAATCACATCATGTACTCTGGCCAGAGATTCGTCACACTAATATCTCCTCAGATCGCATAGGATATCCACACTCGCAAGCATGTGGTGAATCCTTGACAACAAAGCATCGACTCCTATATGTGTTGTAACTGTACCCAATCCCAACACCTGATGACCCCAATAGAGTCGGTAAATGAGTCAAAGCACAGTACTAGCATATAGAGTCTCAATGATGTTTCAAGTAGTAAGGACTAATGGTGTACAACCAAAACCGCGGACTTTATCCACTCGATAAGTGATAACCACTTGGAAAGTCCGGATAGGGTAGTTCGATCATTCATCATATGAATATCCATTTGCATGCTTCGAACATCTCTATGTTCCTTACCAATGAAACGTGGTACTCTGCATCGCAAATGCTAGTCTCAAACTCGAGCGATCCTTATCCTTATTATCGAACGGCTCAATCGACTAGGAACAGTTTAGAATATACAGTGACTATAAGATATGTTTCATGATAGACATCTCCATGTTCTACCACATCTTACATACACTATAGTATATTCAAGATCTTTATCAAAACAACAATAGTATATCACAATATAACAATATGAAAAAAGATAAAGTCATTGCCATTAATAAAAGTGTAAATAATATTAAACAAAAGATTGTTTGTAAAAAGAGTCATCAAAGCCCTTAGCCACAAGTTGACTCACCGGGCACCCACTCTTTCAATCTCCCACTTGCCCTAAAGCCAACTAGTCATACTACGTAGACCCATTGCTTCGCGATGTTTGTCAAATAATGGTCCTGGCAAGGGCTTAGTAAGTGGATCAGCGATATTGTCTGCAGAGGCCACTCTTTCGACAGTGATGTCTCCTCTTTCCACAATCTCCCGGATGATGTGGTATTTCCTCAGTACGTGTTTGGATCTTTGATGAGACCTTGGTTCCTTTGCCTGAGCAACGGCACCCGTGTTGTCACAGTACACCGGGACTGGACCAACAACTTCAGGAATGACGCCCAACTCTTGGACGAAATTCCTCATCCAAACGGCCTCTTTAGCAGCAGCTGATGCTGCAATGTATTCTGCTTCAGTGGTGGAATCCGCTGTGGTGTCCTGCTTGGAACTCTTCCAAGAGACAGCACCGCCATTGAGCATGAACACAAATCCAGAGGTTGACTTCGAGTCATCCACGTCACTTTGGAAGCTAGAGTCGGTATAGCCTTCCAATTTTAGTTCTCTTCCTCCATATACCATGAACATATTCTTAGTTCTTCGTAAGTACTTAAGAATGTCCTTCACGGCTTTCCAATGCATTTGACCGGGATTAGCTTGATATCTGCTCGTGACACTCAGAGCAAATGCTACATCCGGTCTGGTAGATATCATCCCATACATGATACTACCTATGGCTGACGCATATGGTACATGTGTCATTTTCTATATCTCTTCATCAGTCTTGGGACACATAGACTTGGATAGAGAAACTCCATGACACATGGGTAGATGTCCTCTCTTGGACCCATCCATTGAAAACCGTTTCAATATGGTGTCGATGTAGGTTGATTGAGTGAGTCCTATCATTCTCTTAGATCTATCTCTATAGATCTGTATCCCTAGAATATAGGATGCCTCACCCAAATCCTTCATCGAGAATCTACCTGATAACCATATCTTTGTTGACTGCAACATCCCTACATCATTCCCAATGAGTAGGATGTCATCAACATAAAGTACTAAGAATGTCACAGCATCCTTAACTACTTTCTTGTACACGCATGGTTCCTCCGGATTCTTGATGAAACCAAAATCTTTTATTGTTTCATCAAATTTTTGGTTCCAACTTCTTGATGCTTGTTTTAGACCATAAATTGATCTCTGAAGCTTGCATACCTTATGCTCGCTTCCCATGGATGTGTACCCCTCAGGCTGCTTCATATAGATTTCTTCCTTAATGTCTCCATTAAGAAACGCAATCTTCACATCCATTTGCCATATCTCATAGTCATACCATGCAGCTATGGCAATAAGGATTCTTATGGACTTGAACATTGCAACTGGTGAAAAGGTTTCATCATAGTCAACTCCTTGTCTTTGAGTATAACCTTTTGCCACCAATCGCGCCCTGTAGGTCAATACCTTACCATTAGGCCCAAGCTTTCTCTTGTAGATCCATTTACACCCTATTGGAACAATTCCATCGGGAGGATCTACTAAAGACCAAACTTGGTTTGTATGCATCGAATCTATTTCCGACTGCATAGCTTCAAGCCATAAATTTGAATCCGCATCAGAAATTGCTTCCTTGAAGTTTCTTGGATCATATCCAACATCGGGTTCATCTTGATCCCTTCAAGAAGAAGACCATATCGAATAGGAGGTCTAGAAGTCCTCTCGGATCTTCTAGGTATAGGCGTGTCCAGCAATGGTTCCTGAGGTGTAGGATCGTTATTTTGTATTTCGGGTTCTTCTCGAATTTCTTCGAGTTCCATCATCTCGCCTTTCTTATCCAATAAGAACTCCTTCTCCAAGAAGGTGGCATTCCTTGAAACAAACACCTTTGTTTCAGCAGGATAATAGAAATAATATCCGATTGAATTCTTCGGATACCCTACAAAATAACATAAGCTAGATCGACTATCCAACTTATCTCCCACTGCCCGCTTCACGTAAGCAGGACATCCTCAAATCCTCAAGTACGAATACTTAGGAGCTTTGCCATTCCATAACTCGTATGGTGTTTTGTCCACTACTTTAGTGTGGACGTTGTTCAACAACAATACCGCCGTTTCAAGCGCATAGCCCCAAAACGAAGGTGGAAGCTCAGTGAAGCTCATCATGGACCGAACCATGTCCAACAAAGTTCGATTACGACGCTCCGATACACCATTAAGCTGTGGTGTCATAGGAGGAGTCCACTGAGAGAGAATCCCATTCTCTTTTAGATAGTCCAAAAACTCGGTACTCAAGTATTCTCCACCTCGATCCGATCGAAGTGCTTTAATACTTTTACCTAGCTTGTTTTCTACTTCACCCTTGAATTCTTTGAACTTTTCAAATGCTTCAGACTTATATTTCATTAAATATAAATACCCATACCTTGAATAATCATCAGTAAAGGTAATGAAGTAGGTGTGGCCATATTGAGTCCCAACTCTAAATGGACCACAAACATCTGTATGGATCAAATCCAACAGATTTTGACTACGCTCAGGTTTCCCCTTAAAAGGAGATTTAGTCATTTTTCCTTTTAGGCAGGATTCACAAGTAGGTAGAGAGTTAATATCAGACATATCAAACATGCCCTCTCCCACTAGCTTATTCATCCTCCTTGAGAAAATATGACCTAGCCTAGCGTGCCAAAGGTTTGCCGGGTTTTGGCTATCGATTTTTCTTTTGTTTGTTGTTGCCGGTTTATCAACATAATTTATTGGAACGTCTTTTAGTTTTAAGTTGTATAGATCGTTTTCAAGTTGTCCATTTCCAATCAAACATTCATTCTTGTAAATATTGCAAATCTCATTCACAAAATTGCAAGAATAACCATCTCTATCAAGCATAGAAACAGAAATAATGTTTTTAATCAAATCCGGAACAAATAAAACATCTCTTAAAAGTAACTTAAAACCGTTCTGCAAAAATAAATAAACATCTCCCACGGCTTTAGCTTCAACTCTGGAACCATTTTCGAGCCTCAACTGGGTCTCACCCATTCTAAGCCTGCGACTTCTTGTCATCACCTGCAAATCATTGCAAATGTGAGATCCACATCCGGTATCCAATACCCAAGAAGTAGTATTAAGTGAAACATTTATTTCAATATAGAACATACCCTTCGCAGTTCGCAACTGCTCTAGATATTCCTTGCAGTTACGCTTCCAATGACCGGGCTTCTTGCAGTAATGGCAAACATCCTTGGATTTTTCCATGTTTGAAGCCTTTGTCTTGTACTTCTTCTCGGGTTCGATTTTCTTGGGTGGGGCAGAACGTTTCTTACCCTTTGTACTTGGCCCCTTCTTAGCAGAAGAAGAGGAGCCCACCAAGAAAGCCGGTTTATCCTTCTTTAATGTGGATTCATATGTCACAAGCATATTGACCATCTCTTCAAGGGAGGCCTCTATCTTGTTCATATTGAAATTTACCACAAATCCGTCAAACGAAGAAGGAAGAGACAGAAGTAGTAAGTCCACGTTGAGTTCATGCTCCAACACCAAATCAAGGGTTACCAACTTCTGTATGAGCCAAATCACTCGTACCCCATGATCACGGACCGAAGTCCCTTCACGCATGCGACACGTCATTAGCTCCTTTACAGTAGCGAACCTTTCAGCCCTCGATTGAGCCCCAAAAAGTTCCTTGAGTTGAACACGTCATTAGCTCCTTTACAGTAGCGAACCTTTCAGCCCTCGATTGAGCCCCAAAACGTTCCTTGAGTTGAACGTGAATGTCAGCAGCATTCATGGTGTCCTCAAATCGCCTCTGGAGTTCATCAGACATCGAGGCTTGCATATAGCATTTGGTCTTGATATCATGGTCCCACCATGTATCAAGCTTGGCTAACTCCTCCGGACTTACGTCAGCTGGTGCTTCCTTCGGAGGAGATTTTTCTAACACGTAAAGCATCTTCTCCGAAGTCAAGACAATCTTCAACTTACGGAACCATTCCGTATAGTTTGCGCCAGTCAACTTATTTTGTTCGAGGATCGAGAAAAGTGGATTACGCGAATTCATCTTATGAAATACTGAAAAGAAACAGACAAATATCAGTGATTGTTTAAGAAATTTACTAAGACATAAAATAGGCGAAATTTATTTTATGAATCTCACTCCCACTATTTTAACGATTTCACTACCCTCTAGTGAAAACGAGAAACTGTTTTCCTTAGTGAGAACATGGAGTCCAATTGACAATCTATGGTCCCGAATAATATCAGCCAACCATAATTTCAAAAGGTAGAGCCCAATTGCTTCCAAAGCAACCTCCATGTTTTTACCTCATGTCCAATAAGGGCCCAATAATATGACGCCGTTTATTGTGACATGTCAAGATGACCCATCAATATTAAGTTGTGATGGACGGTCGCCATGTGGATCCCCCAATAATATGAGCCGATCCCATGGGAGTTCCACCCAACTTACAACATGTGTCGATCCAATGTACAGCTTTCCGACGAACGGGCCCCCCCAATAATATGAGCCGGACCGTATCCGGGGTAGCATCTCATACATTGATCGTTGATGGAAGGTAGGAACATTTAAACAAATTTAAATTTCCTTTATTTATCTTGATATCAATTTTAAATCATATTTAAAATGAGGGATTTTTAATTATGAAAATTTGTCTCATCATTTTTATAATTTTTGTATGCTTGTCGGATTCACACAATTTTGTATAAAACATGCATACAACTATAATATCACATATTATATAGGATGATCGATTCCATTTCTAATCGACCCGTGGTTGCCAATCACGAGTCTTAGTCCAATCCTAGGTAATATGCAGTATGCAATGCAATCCTATTACATTTGCTTCCAATTTACATTTTTTCTGTCTTTATTGTCTGCTGGGCCCACCTCCATCTTCAAATCTTGATCTCCCACTAAATCTAATGTATTTACAATAAATAACAATGACAAGTAGGGGATACATTTTTAAGGGGTGGGAACGGGCCATAAACCAAGCCCACTTTTATTACATATGACATTCATATTGGGCCATAAACCAGGCCCATTAATAAAACCAACAACAACAAAACAAATGTAAATTTCTAACATACACCTACAAAATTGGTCATGACAATCGATCATCCTTATCCAATAACATTTAATTCAAAATTAATTTATTGGATAACATGCAATGGCAATTTAAATTTAAAAGGATAAAATCATATTTCATACATAAAATCTTATTTTACATACAAAATCATATTTTATCTTTTTATCAAATAAAATCATATTTTAACTATAAAATCCAATTTTATACATAAAATCATATTTTACTTAATATATCCATAAGATCATATCTTATCATCAATTGTACCAAAAATAATTAATTTCAAAATTCAATTTAAGGATAAAATATTAAAATTTTCCAAAAATTCAAATTTATCCAAAAATCAATTTTAAAATTTTCGGACTCGAACAATTCGATCCGACGCCTCGTGGACCAATCAAAACAATTTTCGATCGGACCAAAAATAGAATTTTAACATATTAAAATTTAATTTAAAAAATTAAAAATAATTTTTCCCGCGGGCCGGCCGGGACATTCCCGGGCCGGGCAGCCCGGCTGCCCCTAGGGCAGCGCCGTGCGCTGCCCTGGGCAGCGATCACATCGCTGCCCTTGCCTCGGGCAGCGATCCAATCGCTGCCCGGGTTTTTGCCCGAAAAAAAATATTTTTATTTTTAAAATATTTATTTTGTTTCAAAAACCGAGGCCTAAAAATTTTTTGTACAATCGATTAATTTAATCGCTTGATCTGAGCAACCTGGCTCTGATACCACTGTTGGAGAACGCGGCGATCAGATCAATTAGGATTGATACCCGGTGCAGCGGAAGTTTAAAATTTTTGTATGGAACGATTCCATAATAGGTATCAACCTTACGATTAAATTGTGTGTGTAAAAATTAAATAACAATTATAAAATTTTTACCTTTAATCTCGAATCGAGATTTTGGACACCAACAGATTTCTCTGCTCTTGTTGTATATCCCTGGAACTGATGGACGAACTGTTCTTCAATCAGGTCCACGAACGGATATTCAATCCCTCTGATAGATTGCACTAGAAAATCTATCAGAAGTTTCTACGAAGAGATTAACGAATTTGATCCGTTAAACCAGACTGTAATTCAAAATCACAGGCTGGATTTTTCTCAAGCAGAGGGAGAGGGGGCGGCGGCCACAATAAAATAAAATTAGGGTTTTTGAAAATTATTTTATGACCTGTTGTGTGTAATTTCTGTACTGCAATAAATTATTTATAATGTAGGCCACTAACAGCTTAGGGCCCATTAGTCATAAGTTCAAGCCCGACAAGCAAAGCCCGCATGTTCAGAAATTAATATAAAATTCATCGTGACTCCGATTGATAAACCGATTTCACCAATGTGCACAGAAACCATTTCTGCACCTTTTAAAGTCAAGATAAATTTTTCTGAATCCGAATTCAGTGATTTCCAAAAATGGCCATCCCTATGTCATTTTAGGAAATCTTACTCCTCTACTCTTAAATAAGAAGTCCAACTTCTTCGTTCATTAAATTTAACTCTTTAAATTTAACTATCTCAACGGGGATTAAAAATCCATTACACTGTGTGACCCTCAATGGTTCAGGGATACAGCTAGCCGTGGGCTCACAACTCCTTGTGACTCGGAACAACAATTTCCGACTTGCCCATCGAATCATGGTAAGAGCGTCTAGCAACATCGCCCCATGATTCCCTAGGTATCACTGATAGTGCCTACAAGAACCAATAGATTTTGGTTAGCATACAGTACGGTCCTTTCATCCATATATCCCGATCGAATCAACAACCATTGGTATATCGAGAGTCGCTCGAGATTCGATAACTATGCAATACATCTTGAAGATCAAATAGTGAAATCGCATGTGCTACTAAGAAACCATTTCTTAAATCACATCATGTACTCTGGCCAGAGATTCGTCACACTAATATCTCCTCAGATCGCATAGGATATCCACACTCGCAAGCATGTGGTGAATCCTTGACAACAAATCATCGACTCCTATATGTGTTGTAACTGTACCCAATCCCAACACCTGATGATCCCAATAGAGTCGGTAAACGAGTCAAAGAACAGTACTAGCATATAGAGTCTCAATGATGTTTCAAGTAGTAAGGACTAATGGTGTACAACCAAAACCGCGGACTTTATCCACTCGATAAGTGATAACCACTTGGAAAGTCCGGATAGGGTAGTTCGATCATTCATCATATGAATATCCATTTGCATGCTTTGAACATCTCTATGTTCCTTACCAATGAAACGTGGTACTCTGCATCGCAAATGCTAGTCTCAAACTCGAGCGATCCTTATCCTTATTATCGGACGGCTCAATCGACTAGGAACAGTTTAGAATATACAGTAACTATAAGATATGTTTCATGATAGACATCTCCATGTTCTACCACATCTTACATACACTATAGTATATTCAAGGTCTTTATCAAAACAACAATAGTATATCACAATATAACAATATGAAGAAAGATAAAGTCATTGCCATTAATAAAAGTGTAAATAATATTAAACAAAAGATTGTTTGTACAAAGAGTCATCAAAGCCCTTAGCCACAAGTTGGCTCACCGGGCACCCACTCTTTCAGGAACCCCATGTAATCGCACTATCTCCTGGATGTATAAGCGTGCCATGCGATCATAAGAATATTCTCGGTTGTAAGGAATGAAATGTGCTGATTTCGTCAAACGGTCAACAACAACCCAGATAGCATCACACTGACGTGAAGTCAAAGGCAAGTGGGTGACAAAATCCATAGTCACGTGCTCCCACTTCCATTCGGGAATCTCAAGATTCTGCAGTAATCCACCTGGTCGTCGGTGTTCAGCCTTGACCTGTTGACAAACCAAACATCTTGAAACAAATTGATATACACTCCGCTTCATCCCTTTCCACCAGAATCTGGTTCGCAAGTCCTTATACATTTTCATGCTTCCAGGATGAATAGACAATCGACTCCTATGAGCTTGAGAAAGAATATCATTCTTGAGCTCCGCAACATCAGGTACAACCACTCGATTTGATAAGCACAATAAACCATCTGCTTGAAAATGGAATCCAGATATATTAAATCCATTGGCTAGACGTGCCAAACGCTGAGTCTTAACATCAGATATCTAAGCATCTCTGATCCGAGAATACAATGCTGGCTCAGATAGAATAGTATACAAATGAATCCCATTTCTCCCTTTCTTGTGCTTGAGCGTAAAACTCAATGAACAACACTCCTGAACCATATGAGATATTTCACTAGTCTGAAGTGTAGAAAGTCTCACCTGCCGACTCAAGGCATCAGCAGTAAGATTAGCAGAACCTGGATGATATTTGATTTCACAATCATAATCATTCAAGAGATCCATCCAGCGTCTCTGTCGCATATTCAACTCCGCCTGAGTGAATAAATATTTCAAACTCTTGTGATCCGTGAATATCTCAGATTTCTCGCCATAAAGATAATGCCTCCAGATCTTGAGCGCAAATACAATGGCGGCTAACTCGAGATCATGCACCGGATAATTATTCTCATGCGTCTTTAACTGTCGAGAAGCATAGGCAATAACATGTCCATGTTTTGTTAGAACACATCTTAACCCCTGACCAGAGGCATCAGTATAGACAACAAAACCTTTCAATCCAGAAGGTAGAGCTAGCACTGGTGCAGTAGTAAGACGTCTACGCAATCCAAGGACCATATGAAGGTAACATCTTTCCAAGTAAGCTGAGTCAAAGGCCTGGCTAACTATGAAAAATTCTCGATGAACCGACGGTAATAACCCGCTAGACCCAAGAAACTTCAAATCTCAGCAACCGTCGTCATACGAGACCAGTTCAGCAGTGCCTCTATCTTACTAGGATCAACAGATATTCCTTCACTAGAAATCACATGACCGAGAAATACTACCCGATCAAGCCAAAATTCACACTTGCTCAATTTCGCATACAGTTGCTTCTCTCATAACGTCTGCAATAAAATTCTCAGATGCTGTGCATGCTCATCCTTGTCATGATAATAGACAAGAATATCATCAATGAAGACGATGACAAATCTATCCAGACATTCTCGAAATACCTGATTCATCAGATTCATAAAGACTGCCGGTGCATTTGTCAAACTAAATGGCATAACCAGAAATTCATAATGCCCGTATCTGGTCCTAAAAGTAGTCGTAGAAATATCTGATTCTCGTACCCGCATCTGGTGGAATCCAGATCTCAAATCTATCTTAGAGTAGACAGAAGTACCTTGTAGTTGATCAAACAGATCATCAATCCTCGGAAAAGGATATTTATTCTTGATGGTGACACGATTCAACTGCCTGTAATCAATACATAATCACATCGATTCTTCATTCTTCTTAACAAATAACATAGGTGCTCCCCACGGAGAAAAACTCGGACGAATATATCCCTTATCAAGCAGGTCCTGCAACTGCTGTTTCAATTCCCTCATCTCTGACGGTGCCAGACGATAAGGTGCTCGGGATATAGGCGTAGTTCCTGGTACTAGATCAATGCCAAATTCAACCTCTCGAACCGGAGGAAAACCAGGAATCTCATCAGGGAATACATCAGGAAACTCGCTGACAACCGATATCTGATCAATACCCGGACTACTCATGGACATATCAACTACATAAATGAGGTAGCCCTCCCCACCTGACTCTAAGACATGACATGCCTTCAGAGCCGATACAAGTGGCATCAGAGGTCGTGCACCCTCACCAAAAAAGTACCAGCTATCACCCTCATCCGAATGAAACTGTACCAGACGTTGATAACAATCCACAGTAGCGTAATACAAAGTCAGCATATCTATTCCCAAAATACAATAAAAATCTTCCATCGCTAGAATCATCAGATTAGCAGACAATACGTGACCCTCAAACTCTAGAAGGTAACCCATCACTAGACGCTTAGTTACTACTTCCTGCTCCAGTGGAGTAGATACAACTAAATTCATATCTAATGATACATAAGGTGATCTATGTCTCTTAACAAAACGGCTAGAAATCAAGGAATGCAATGTTCCAGTATCAATTAAGACAAGTGCAGGAATACCACATAACAAAAAGGTACCTGCCAACATGCGATCGCTTCCTTCAGTAGCCTGATCCTGAGACAGAGCAAACACCTGCCCTTGAGTTTGTGGACGGTAACCAGAAGAACTCTGTGGTGCTGGCTGCTGACGTGGAAAAGTAGAAGCCTGAGATCCAACATGTGATCCTGATCTACTAGCAGAACCCATACGCTGAGGACAATCTCTCCGCAGATGTCCCTGCTCACCACAAATATAATAAGCACCAGTAGCTTTCCTACATGAAGCTGCAGGATGCTTCCCACCACAGTGGCTGCAAAACTCCTCCTTCTTCTTCTTCTTCCCAAAGCGGAATGTACCTCGTGAGCCACGAGAACAAGACAAAGTAGTAGGAATAGAAGAAGACATAGGTCCAGATTGCACAACAGATTGAGCCCTAGGCCCAAAAGATCCACTAGACTGTTTTGGCATCATCAACTGTACCTGCCTATTGTTGTTCTCCACTTGACGGCAATGGTTCACCAAAGTCTCATAAGATGTTGGATTATCACATACGACAACTTGTAAATAGATATCTTGATTCAAACCCTGCAGAAAGATATCATACTTGGATGCATCACTGTCATTGATATGAGGACTAAAAGGTAGCAGATCAAGAAATCGTTACTGATATTGATCAATAGTCATTGATCCTTGACTCAGAGTCAGCAACTCCATAGATCGTGCCTGTCGAACTGCTGGAGGAAAATACATTTTCTGAAAATGCTGACAGAAATCCCCCCAAGTCACCTGTCCTCTCTCCGTACGTGCCTGAGTAGCCTTGGCATCCCACCATAAGCGTGCTCGATCCTCTAGAATGAATTCTAGAACTTCCAGTTTCTGCTCCTCAGTGCAATCGAAAGCTCGAAACGCACTCTCGAGTTTAGACATCCAACCTCTTGCCTGTTCAGGATTCTCACCTCCCACCAAGGGTTTCGGTCCTACTTGCATGAACTTATTAATAGAGTAGAGACGTCTACCCTCATGAGGACGATATCGATCATCATGATGGCGATGATGACAATGATGACCACCTCCCTGGCCAACACTACCGTGACTCTCGTCAGCCATATCCTGAAAAGAATTGCACATTAAAATCCCAAATGCGCAAGAATTACTCAAGACTAAACTAAATCCCAAATACTAGTTCCCAAAATATATGCATGCTCTGATACCAAAAATGTAGTGACCCTGCATGGAATTACCTACTAACTGGCAACTAATAGCATGCATTAAACTTAATACAGCAAAATACTTAACAGAATAAAACGTACGGAAACATAATCCATAAATTACATATCCGCTTAGTAAAATATATCCAGGCTTAATATTGTAGTGATACAACCATATCGAAAAACTTAAAATAAACATTATACAGCTATATCGAATCCTGCAGTATAATTAACTCTTCAAGGCTCCTGCTCCCTAGTCTTGCCTTGAACTACCAGCTCCGTCCATCATGCAACCTGCCCCGTGGAATAGGGTGTCCAAGATAACAACTAGGACGTGAGCGCTAACGTCCAGTATATAAACATGAGAGAACATATGTATATAATGCATGCAACATGATGACTGGTAAATGGTCATCTGAAAAGTCATGCTCAGTACCGATGCCACATGAGTTCTACCACCGCGCGGATCAACCTCTGGGTGCAACCACACTTGTCTAGTACACCAGAGTAGTCAGACATACATGTCCCCACCATCGCGGTACTTTCAGTGACAGACTATTGAGTATAGAGCTGAGCGGCTCTATAATCAGGTATAGGCTCAATGCGTATATGCACATGACATATGAATATGGAAAACGGTAAATCATATATCATGCCATATAATAATGCCAAATAAATGCAACATATAAACATGCATACTCGCTGGCAATCTCAGTCAATGTGTACGTACCTCTAGGCTAGTTCAAGTAAAGTAGGATCCTAGGTTCCAAACCAATATTCAAAAATTCACCGTCTCACTACACAAGTTCTATAAGCCTTAACTAAGCTAATAAGTACTCCCAAAACTTAAATAGATTCCCGGACCATACCTTCGTCCGTAAAAAGCCCTTTGATATCGCTGACTCTTGATAACTATAACAACTTCTTTGTTATTCCAGAATCTCACTATTACCGATAGGGCCCTCAAGTGTATAACTCATACTATATAACTGAAGAAGGAAACTCGGGAATACGTAATTCAAAATGAACTCCGGAGACCCCTATTTATAGAAAATTTTCCGGTCAAGTTCAGACCCTATGAACTCGGGTTAGGATCGTTCGATCCAACTCACTGCCTGCATGTGAGACACGTCGAGTTCGGACCGTCCGATCGTCACTTCGGGCCGTTCGAAGTGTCTAATGCTTGACACTTGTCAAAAATCTCGGCTGAGTAATCCTGCCTACTTGGCACAAGGAACTTTGGGCCGTCCGATCCTTCGTTCGGACCGTCCGAACGTTCCTTAACTCCGAAGTCAACAAGCCATCTTCGGAGCCCCCGAGTTGCTGAGTTCGGATCGTCCGAAGTCCTCTTTGGACCGTCCGAACTGGCTCAAATTTTGACAATCCAATTCTTGATTCTGAAGTCCGATTGAACTCTGGAATTGGTTAATTATTAACCCTTAATCATGTTTAACATATTATTATCTTAAAATGAAATCTGGGTTACTACAATATTGATGCGTGTAGGTTCAAGGGTTTTCGCGCAGAAAATTTTCTACACAACCGACGCTAGGAGGGACGCAAGCGTGCCCCCGAGCCTGGGTAGGTTAGTAACTTTTAATTTTTTTATAAAATTTTAAGGTCCTAAATTCAATTTTATGGTCTTTTAATGTATTTTAAACATTTTTAAGATGTTATGGAAAATGTTTTAAGTTTTGACGTCTAGAACTGATAGAACGAAATACATGAATGGAGTTAGCTATGTATTGCATGTAGATGCTATATTTCTTCACGGAAGCTATATTCTTTACAAAAAACATGAAGTTTTATGAATTTTAGGTGTTGACTCATTTCATTCAAATAGCATGCATGATTTTTAAGCACGAAATATTTCAATGACATGAAATGTTTATGTAAGTTGATGAGAAGTTTTTATGATGAAGAATTTTATGAATGATGATGCATGAAAAATATTTTGATGGTGTATGTGTTTTTGTAGTAGCAGTACGAGATTGATACTTCGGATTGAGCCTCGGAGGAGCCCTTCCAAAGAATAAAAGTTTAAGCGGCCAAGGTCGAGATGAGACGCATATTGACCAAGGTCAGTATGTTCTATATGCTTGTTATACAACGACCATGATCACGGAAATCCAATGTGCTCATAAATGGTGGTTACCAAAATTGCATGTATTTTAGTTAAGATTATGCATAATGTTTTATTATGTATCAACTATGTAATGAAAGTTTTTTGTTGAGTCTTTAAACTCATTATACTTGTATGGTGCAGATGTAAAAGAAGAATTTAATAATTTAAATGAGACTGAGTAGTCGAGGAGGCGAGAATTATTTGAATGACACGGATGTCTAAGAACCTTTTGTCAAGCATGTCCACGAAAGCTTGGGAATTTTATTAGTTTTATGCATGTTTATTTGAATTCATGTTTTAGCCGATCATTTTAAGATCAAATTATATTTTAAACACGTTATTTTGAGATCGCATATTTTATAGTTTTAAGTTTTGCAAGTATGAGAAAGTTTTGGCGTGCCCTTATGAGTTAGCATCATTTTTGTTAAATGATAGTTAAAACGAATTTTGAATCATGAGATTTTGAGTTACGTTGGTTGAACTTAATTTTTTATGCATGGTACTTTGTACCTACGAGCACGATGAACGTTTACAAAAGAAACAAAATTATCCCGTATTTTTCGCATCTTAATTCTTGAAAATATAAAAAAAATAATAAAAATACGGGAGGTTAAATTTTCAGTAGACCTAATGTTCTATTAACCAAAATCACCAAAACTCAAAATACTCAACATATATACATACATATATATATATATACATATACATATACATATACATACATATACATATATATATATATATATATGTATTTATTAAAAAAGTGAAATCAAGTTAATGAGAATATTGATATAATTGTACCTTTTTTTTTTTAGTTACAAATATTTTCATTCAATTTCTACCATTTATTTTATATTACCAATAATAAGATTGGAATCAAATTGACACTATTCCGTTTTTAATTCCCTGCGGTATCAAACCATGGACATGGAGTCTAAAATACCATTCGATTGGTATTTTGATTCAATACAATAAATTTACAGGCTTACCGTCTAAAAAATATATTGATTTCATTCCCTTGTCTCGTTCATTCGTATCACTCATGCCATTAGTGTTTATGAAAAGATTGCATCTTTCCGTTGTTTGCGTAAATTATCGATCAAAATCTCGGTTTTGTTGAAGATTATTGTTTTTAATGTTGCGCTCTTATATAACTGGTGAGTTTTACTTCCTTTGATTTATTTTCTGGTTTCTTTGTTGGTGGTAATATGTTAAATTCTTTATGCCTGAAATCTTTTCTCTGAGTACAAAAATTTGATTATTGTGTTTCGAGGAAGTATCCTTTTGTGGGTTCTTTCAGGAATTGATTGTTTGGTGTTTTTATGTCTTCGATTGCTTTTGGAGTTGTTCTTTCTTGAATCCATTGTCATTGATTATGCTAAAGCTGTGTTTATGGTTGTATACATGTCTAAGTACTTTAGAGTAGAAGGAATGAAGGAGTGAGGACACAGTTGGTTGCTCGATTATTCTCGGAGAATATTGATCTGAGTTGCAGATATGCCTTTTATTGATAGTCGTAATTATCTTATGCAGAAAAAAACATAATTTAATTCAAAAAAAATTCATGTCTGTCTGTGGTGTGATTCGTTTCAAGTTCGGTGTCAGTTTTTTTAAATAAGTGGATCATAGATTCACGGCAGGGTGTGCAAGGGGTCAAATTTGTCTGTTTTTTGTGAGCTAAATCCTATCAAGTGATTTCTTAGATGATTTTTGAGCTTTTTTTGTTGCTTTGCTTAGTTAAATTTTGGTTCTTGTGTTTCGAGGAAGTATCTTTTTGTGGGTCCTTTCAGGAATTGCTTGTTTGGCGTTTTTATGCGGCGGATTCTGGGTTTTGGAGTATGGAACGAGACGTCGTCGGATGAAGGTATGCTTCTACTAAATCACTTTTGAAGAAGTTGTTTCTTGATTGACTCAAACCTCTTACTATATTTGCACTAAAGGTGTTTCCTCAGGTTATTGATCATCACAAGCATGGTATCGATGTAGAACAGAAAGAAGATAGGATTAGTCAATTGCCGAATGATCTGATTTCGTCGATTGTCTCGCGATTACCTATGGAGGATGCTGTTAGGACAAGCGTCCTATCAAGGAGATGGAAGCATGTTTACACCTTTATCTCAGAAGTCAGATTTTCTTGTTATAGGATGTGCAGTAGTTATCCTTCTTGTTATATTCGTAACGGCGAAAAGTTGAGCCAATTGCAAAGAAAGTTTGTCCAAGTAGTAGACAACTTTCTACAACATCATTCTGGTTCTAAAATAATGTCCTTTGAATTGGCTTCTTGTTTTCGTGGATGCATCTTGGACAGTTTTAGAAGATGGATGGATTCTGTTGGCAGATTGAGAGTGGAACGGCTAACCCTTGTATATTATTTTCCTAACCATCAGCTCCAGAGCAACCCACCTGTTTTCGATTTTGATTTTCTTCCTAAAGCATCGTCGGTGAAATGTCTACGTCTGATTTGTGTTTCTTTCCGAATATCAAACCAATATGCTCTCAAAGATCTTGAGTTGATTGCTGCTGCTTTCACTTCTGAGGCAGTAGAGTGCATTTTATTGAATTGTTGCAGCCTCCAGTCATTAAAATTCAGGGCTTGTATGCTCCCTTCCAAATTACATATTCGTGGTCCAGATCTCCAACTGAAGAATCTGACGGTGATTAATTGTTCAAATGTTGTCGAGATAGACTTGTCTGCTGTAAATCTAACTACCATTGAATTATGCACTTCAAAAATGCTGACATTATCGTTTTCCAACGTACCGTTGCTACAAAATTTCTTCATCGAGACTTTGAACCGCGATGTGGCTCCTTGTGCATTTGAAAAAGTTGCCAAAGATCTACCTCATCTTAAATGCATGTTTTTTTGTACTGATGCCAAATTTTTTGAGGTGCGATGAATCTCTTTTCACCATTTATCCATTATTCATTTCCCTAGGAGTGAAGAAATATTAGAAATGTTTTATGGAGTAGTTTGTGCATTTTGTCTCAGACGTGTGAAATAGGTGGAGTTAACAACCTTAGCAACCTCAGACAGTTGGCTTTATTGTTAGTTTTCCACAGCAAGCTGGATCTGCTAGCACTTGCTACAATCCTGGATGCGTGCCCTCTTTTACAAAAGTTTCATCTATCGATGGTATTTATCACATTAGACCTTGCTCCACAATGATTAATTTTTTTTAATGAATACATGTGGCTGATATTTTTATCGGCTTTATGAATGCAGGGACAGCCATCGACGTTTAATGGAGAAAGAGCAGAGAAGAGAGTTTTCAGGCACCACGCACAATTGAAAGAGGTGGAGTTTAGTGGATTTAGTGGTACAGAGAATGAGTATAGTTTTATTTCGTACATCTTAGAAAATGTGGTCTCCCTTGAACGATTGTCAATCTTTATGGGATTTAGAATCTACGATGCAAATCTTGAATGTTGGAGAGGTATAGATCCAAATGGAATAGATGACAAGAAGAAACGGGGAATTATTCGCGAGCGGTTGCAAGGACTGACTGTTTCTAAGAACGTTGAGATTATTATCGTGTAAGCAAACATATATAATTTAGAAGTCGAGTTCAACATTCTTTTCATACTAGATTATTGTTGTGATGATCGGTCCTTGAGTTCTTTTGAATTTAAAGAAATTGATTCCAGATAATTGCTTATATGTGAGGTCAAGCACCGAATTTCTCTCGCCTGTTGGAGTATATTTTCCATCGGACGCGATTAATTTTTTTCACTCGTCCGAGAATCGATTTCTACGTGATTACGATCAATTTATTTTTTCCCTCTTAACTTAATTATTAATATTAATTATTAAATATATTGAAAAAATGATAAAAACAAATTTGAACATCTATTAAATTAAATTATTAAAATGAGCAAATCTAGTTTCTAGAGTTTAATATTGCAAGTAAATATATTTTGTTAATAGGGGCCGGGTTTTCCCCATTTTCTATACCAATGATTTAGAACCTTAAAACTTAAAGTATAGTTTTGTTTTTTTATAAGCTATTATAAATTTTGTAAACTTTGGAAAAGTTATTTTATAAAAATAAATTCTAACAGATTATACTATATCAACATTACATATCCCGAATAAGGGAGACCGAAGTGCTAACCCCCCTTTCTGAATCTATTCTAACGGTTTGATAGCTGAATAACATTTCTGTGAGATGGTCTTATCCGTGAGACGGGTCAATCTTATTCGTATTTATAAAAATAAGTAATACTTTTGTCATAAAATGTAATATTTTGTAATGGATAACTCAAATAAAAGACCCATCTCAAAAAAATTACCCTTAAAATCGTTTCACATGAGTTTTTATCTTGCTATAGTTATATGATATATAAATTAAACAGTTTGTTCATCCCAATTCCCCACTTAGTGTTTTAAACTATCAATTAACATTTAAAGATTTAAAATATAATCATAAATCCTATTATAGTTTTTATAAAGCTTTAGCCTCCAAATATAATTTTGTCGAAAAAAATTTACTTTCATTATTTTAATAATATTATATGCCTTTTCATAATTTATATTCATCTATATATATATATATATATAATAACTGAGTTTTTGCCATTTTTGGCAAAATCCCGCCAAAATCGTATTGATAAAAACGGAAATAAAAAATTCCATAACTAAATCGCAATATTCATTTAATTAAAAATTGCATAATTTTTGCATATTTTTATATACATATATATATATTTGAAATATTTTTTTTCCAAAAAACATTGAAAATCATGAATTATTTAAAAAAATTTCCAAAGATTCGAAAAATGTTTAATCTATCTATATATATATATATATATATATAAATGATATGGTGAGCAACCATCGTGAGCACTCATTGAGCACCTACCGACGTAACATCATGCACATCTAATAGGTGAGTGACACGACAGGTGCTCACATGAGTGCATTCTATGTTTTGCCAGTTTTAGTAAAATCTCATCAAAACTTAATTATTAAAATAAGAATTTTTTTCACCAAAAACGAAAATACAATTTGTTTTAAGAAAAAATATACTTAGTTATTTTATTCAACATATGACTTGTTTATATATGACATTTTTATATATAGATGTATATATATATAATTAAAATTCCAAAAACTATGTTGTTAAAAAGAGAAATATTTTGGCAAAAAATAACACCATTTTAGTTTGTATATTTTATTCAATACTAAATGTATATTTAATGTGCCAAAATTCGTTTTAAAATTTGTTCCCTTTAGAATTTGTCGAAATTTACTCTATTTAACAATATTTGATTGCTCATGGTGGTTGCTCACCATAGCAAGACTATATATATATATATATATAATATCTCACATTTCACGATCAAATATCCTACA
Organism: Henckelia pumila; assembly: GCF_033568475.1. Taxonomy (NCBI): domain Eukaryota; kingdom Viridiplantae; phylum Streptophyta; class Magnoliopsida; order Lamiales; family Gesneriaceae; genus Henckelia; species Henckelia pumila. The sequence goes on along the minus strand of NC_133122.1, from coordinate 82,055,263 downwards.
AACCAAACTGTTTGCACACAAAAATTGGCTTGAGCGGGTTGATTGCAGGCGTGCCAGACACGTGAGTGCCAAAAAGATAAAATTAAAAATAAAAATCTAACTTCTAAAAACCAAGCAAAGGATAAGTCTCGGTTTCGTCGTCGGTCTCAAGTTCACCGATAAAAACGCAAAAGAACTAAAACGAGATAAAAGAGGAATTATTCATAGTAATCGAAAATCGATTCTTTGATACTGAAAATTCAAAATAACAAGGGTTTGCCATAATAATTACAAAATAAAATGCTGTAATAGTTCGAGAAATCCAGCAAAACAAGCTAATAATGTATTGCGAACTATCTGGAAAATAACAAGATGAATATACAAAGACTTTTTGTTGCAGAAAGATAGTTATAAATTTTAGAGCTTTTTGAGGCTTGAAGTGTTGTTGTTGTCATGTTTTTGTCCCTCTTTCTTTCTTTTGTTCCTGACTAGGCAACTCCCTCTCCTCCAAGAAAATGGGCCACGTTCTCCATGCCACTTTTCTTGCAACCAACTTTTGACTTGGTCCTATATATTTCAATTTCATTCTTCTCATTTTTGCCGCTTCTTAGACCTGATTTTGGGCTGCATTTTTGTGGGCCTCATTCATTTGTGTCTACGTTCTTTTGGGCCGATAAAATAATTTATTTTGTGGGGTTAACAATTTCCCCCAGTAGGTTGATGGCCCAACGGGCCATCGAAACTAGATTATGGGTCTACTTCCATCTTTTGAACACCATGAAATGTTTGGACGAGGCACATAGGCTTGTGATTTTGGCCATGGGTTTCATGCGAGGCGAGATGATAAAAATCAAATCTAGTCGAGGATCTGTTCCTAAACTCACCATATCTTTGGAACAGACAGTGAACTCGAAGAATGTAGTGACCCGTACCAAAATTGAGTGATTAAGCATTAATCATTAAGTTATTATCAAACTAATTAGGGTTAAGGAAATCTCAAGAGAGTTCAAGGAAACCTAGGATGGACTCAGAATAATCGGAAATGGCCCGAAGGGAAACCCAGAATGGAAGCCACATTTGGAGAATGGAAGCAACATTCTGGTCAGCTGCTGTAATCCATGACGTCAGCAAGATGACGTCATTGCTTACGACCTTGATGTGACTTCGTTGGCAACGAAGTGAGAACGAACGCAACGATTGAGAACGAACGCAACAAACCCCAAACGGATGCAACGTTCACCATCTATAAATAGGGGTTCCGAGACTCATTTGCAACTCGCACCTTCTCTATTCTCTCTCGTTTCCTAGGCCTACTAACTTAGATCTAGGGAATTCTAGGCGTCCTATTGGGAATCCAAAAGTGGCATAGCAATCTAGGCGTCGTAGCGGAGTTGTGGCCTAGTTTTGAGGCAATTGTCATCAGCGGCTGACGATGGACGCAGGTATAACTTTGGCTTCGTAAAAAAATTTAGGATTATGGAATAGCTTAGTTAAGGCTTTTAGAGCTTCTTTAATGATGCATGGGTATTTGCATTGCAGTCGCCGTAGTGTTGACTTTTAGGCGTGGGATCTAGACCAGTGTTGCTAGGATTTGGCTGCAGTATTAAAGGTACGTAAGTACTGACCGACATAGCAGACATGATATATATGCTTATATGTTGCATGAGTATGTGCTATATTTTTCCATGTTTTACTGCTTTAGCACAACACGTTTTTACACTGGAGTGCATCTGGTATGATGCGAGTCATGACAATTTCCATTGGTGATGAGTTACTCCTTATGGATTCGTGTCTGGGAAGGTTCAGCCCCTGGTTTTGCTATCACTAGGAGCGACTACGACGGTGGAGTAGACGCTATAGTAGATAGGGGAATACACGAGTATCCCACAGAGTCGCTTTCTTAGCACGGTACTGTGTATTAATGGCACTTTGAGTAGACTATTTTACCCAGTATTTAAAAGTCATTTTTTTGTTGCATATTAGTTTATATATCATTGCTTTTGTATTGAGCGTTGTCGCTCACGCCCTTGTGTTGGTGGTTTGGGATACCTTCTGGCAGGGCATGTTTGAGGGTGGACGGTCCAGGTGACTCGCAGTAGGGTTGAGTTTATTACCTGTTGCAGTGAGAGTTTAGCGGTAGGGCTTGTGATCCTAAAAACTTTTGATTTGGTTGTATAAGAGTACTTATACACTTTTGTTATCGTCGGTTGTATTCTGCCGATTGGATTTATTGTATTTTAAATATTCCGCTCTTTACGCTATAAGTATTAATTCATGCGCTTAATTAACTTTGATTAGGTAGTATATCTAGGTATGGTCACTACATTTATTGGTATGAGAGCGCATTGCAACTAGAAATTAAGCAAAGAGGATCAATACATTATCTGTTATTAATTGACAGATGAAAGATTACGACGAGAACCACGATAGTGGAGGTGATGGTCGTTGGGACGGAGGAGACGGTCGTCGACATCGCCGTGGCCATTGTGAGGATCGAAATCGAGTCAGCATGCATAGATTTATGCAAATGAGCCCTAAGACATTAGTAGGAGGCGAGACCCCAGAGGCTGTGGAGAACTGGCTAGAGGGGATGGAGCATTGGTTCAAAGAGTTCCGTTTCACAGATGAGGAAAAGATGGAGACTCTTGGTTTCTTGCTAGAGGTATGAGCGAGTAAGTGGTGGATATCTACTTCCGCACTATTTATTGCAGCGAGAGGAACAACTACATGGATTGAGTTTCGTACTGCTTTCCAGAGCTTGTATTTTCCTCTAGCTCTTCGGCAGGCGAAAGCTAGTGAGTTGCTTGGATTGCGACAGGGGACGATGACTATTGAGGACTATCAGCAGAAGTTCTTTGATCTTCTACCTTATTTCCCACATATTGCTGAGAGTTCTGTGGCCAAGTATGATCATTTCCTTTAGGGTCTGAACCTTGAGATTCATCAGATGGTAGCTGTTGGTAGCAACATGACCTATGAGGGTTTAGTGGACCATTGTCATAAGGCAAATGACAGTATTCAGAGGAACGGGTCTATGATTTCTTCCGCATCTAGACCGACTAGTTCTTTGGGTCCGAGGGGTCAGTCTTTCAAGAAGCAGAGAGGCAGTTCTTCTTCTTCTTCTTCCGGATCTAGCGGAGTGCATCGTTTCGGTAGCCAGGGGGGTGAGCCGATGTCGTCAGTGTAGGCGTAAGCATCCCCCAGGCCCGTGTCCTCGATCGATTGGAGCGTGTTTTTATTTTGTACATGAGGAGCACATGAAGAGAGATTGTCCCACTCTTATGGGAGGGGCTAGTGGTTTTGGAGGATCCCAGGCATCAGTATAGCAGTCGCAGCATCAGAATCAACAGCACCCTTCTCATCAGCAGCGCCAGCAGTCGCAGCCCTCACAGTGACAGACTTCTTCCCGTGGTCATTCTTCCTTACGGCCACGTGTTTAGGGGCAGGTCTTTTTACTGAACCAGGATCAGGCGGAGGCAGACAGTGACCGTATGATTGCAGGTACGTGTAGTTTATGTGGTTTTCCTGCATATGCATTGATTGATACGGGTGCATCAAACTCATTTATCTCAGCACATTTTTCTAAGAGGTATAGATTATCGTATATTTCTTTAGAAGTGTTGCTAAAAGTATCGACTCCGATGGGTCAAGAAGTCTTGGCCAAGCGTATAGTTGTGGGATGTTTTTTTATTTTGAGGGGCATCAGCTTAGTGCTAACCTGATGATTTTAGCCATAGAGGATTTCAACTGTATTATCGGGATTGATCTCCTGACTACCTATAGGGCTATAGTGGATTGATATCAGCGGTTTGTTTAGTTTCGTCCAAAAGATGGCGAGGCATGGTATTTCTATGGTGAGGGAGCGACCCCCGATGCCTGTGGTTTTTCTCTGAAAGCCCGATGTGCTTTAGAGTTTGGCGGGAAAGGCTACCTTATCTACGCCATCAATGCATCCTTGGAAGGGCCAGACATCCAGGAGATACCCGAAGTTCGTGAATTTCCCGATGTGTTTACGAAAGAGATTCCAGGCTTACACCAGTAAGGGAGATCAAGTTTGGCATTGAGTTAATGCCAGGTACAGCGCCGATTTCCAAAGCTCCGTACCGTTTAGCACCTTCAGAGATGCGAGAGTTGTAGAATCAACTTTAGGATCTTCTTGATAAGGGCTACATTCGGCTGAGTGTTTCGCCGTGGGGAGACCAGTCCTTTTTGTTAGGAAGAAAGATGGGTCGATGCGTCTTTGCATAGACTATCGACAGCTTAATCAAGCGACGGTGAAGAATAAGTATCCTTTTTTGCGGATAGATGATCTGTTTGATCAATTACAGGGTACTTTTGTTTATTCGAAGATCGATTGGCGATCGGGATATCACCAGTTGAGGGTTAGAGAGGAGGATATCTCCTAGACATCCTTTCGTACGCGGTATGGTCACTACGAGTTCTTAGTGATGCCGTGTGGTTTGACGAATGCTCCAGCATTCTTCATGGATTTGATGAACAAAGTGTTCCGTGACTTTTTGGATAAGTTCGTGGTAGTGTTCATCGACGATATCCTGGTGTATTCTTGCAGTATGGACGAACACGTTTTCCATCTCCATGCAGTATTGCAGATACTGAGAGATAGACAATTATACGCTAAGTTGAGCAAGTGTGACTTTTGGATTAACCGAGTTGTTTTTCTTGGTCATATGATTTCACGAGACGGTGTTTCCGTTGATCCTAGTAAGACGGATCCATTTTGAACAGGTCGCGTCGGACGACAATTTTGGAGATTCGTAGTTTTCTTGGGATGGCAGGCTACTACCGTAGATTTGTGGAGAACGTTTTCTAGACTTCTAAGCCATTGACACAATTGACGAGAAAGGATGTGCCTTTCGTTTGGGCGTCAGAGTGCAAAGAAAGTTTTCACGAGTTGCGGCGCCGTCTGACTACAGCTCTAGTGTTGGCTCTACCGTCTGGATCAGGTGGCTTTGTAGTTCACACCGATGCTTCTCTCCAGGGTTTAGGATGTGTGTTATCCCATAGAGGTCATGTGATTACCTATGCCTCTAGGCAATTGAAGACTCATGAGGAGAACTATCCCGTACACGATTTGGAACTTGCAGCCATTGTCTTTGCTGTTAAGATATGGCGTCATTATTTGTACGGTGAGAGGTTTGAGATCTTCACTGACCATAAGAGCTTGAAATATTTGTTCACTCAGACCGAGTTGAACATGAGGCAGTGACGCTGGATGGACTTATTGAAGGACTATGATTGCGAGATCAAGTACCATCCAGACTTTTCTAATCCAGTTGCGGATGCTCTTAGCCGCAAAGTATATATGAGTTCACTTCGTACCAGCTCAGTTGCGCGAGTTGTAGAGGGGTGTTGTTCCTTGGGTTTCACTTTTCTACACAAGAAGGAACAACAGGGAGTTTGCGTTTCTTCTGTACTTGCCGAACCAGCGTTGTATACGCGTATACGTGAGTCGCAGGCCGTTGATCCGAAGATGCAGAAGTTAGCCCGATTGGTTCAGGATGGAAATACTTCTAGTTTTCACTTATATGATGATGGTCTGTTGTGTCTCTCTGGACGTGTGGTAGTTCCTGATGATTCCACATTTAGGGAGGAGATTCTGTCTCAGGCTCACCGTAGTAGATTCTCTGTGCATCCAGGCAGTATGAAAATGCACAAAGATCTACGTACGATGTTGTGGTGGAAAGGGATGAAGCGCAGTGTTTATCAGTTTGTATCTCGATGCCTTGTGTGTCAGCAGGTCAAGGCAGAGTTTCGACGACCCGGTGGTTTGCTTCAGAATTTAGAGATTCTTGAGTGGAAGTGGGAGCATGTGACAATGGACTTTTTCACCCACTTGCCGATGTCTTTCAGGAATTGTCATGCTATCTGGGTTATTGTTGATCGATTGTTGAAGTCCACTCATTTTTTGCCTTACAGTCGGGACTTTACTTTTGATCGGATATCACGTTTATACATGCTAGAGGTTGTTCGTCTACATGAGATTCCGTTGAGCATTGTCAGCGACAGAGATTCGAGATTTACCTCTAGGTTTTGGGGTAGCTTCCAGCGAGCTCTTGGCACTACTCTGAGTTTGAGTACAACTTATCACCCAGAGATCGATGGACAGAGTGAGAGGACTGTTCGTACACTCGAGGATATGCTTCGAGAGACAGTGATGGATTTTGGACCAGCGTGACATGACCATTTGGCGTTGGTAAAATGTGCTTATAATAATAGTTACCACAGCAGCATTGGCATGGCACCATTCGAGGCTTTATATGGCTGCCGCTGTCGTACGCCATTGTTTTGGGACGAAGTGTGCGAGCGTCAAGTCGAAGGTCAACGGATGATTCAGTATATGATCGATGCAGTGAAGATGATCCGTCAGAGGATTAAGGCAGCCCAGTATCGACAGGCTAGCTACGCTAACAGTCACCGCAGACCGTTGCATTTTGAGGTGGGGGAACATGTGTTCCTGTGAGTGTCAACTTTCTGGAAGGTGATGAGATTTGGACTCAAGGGAAAGTTGTCGTCGAGATTTATCGGTCCGTTTGATATTTTGAGAATGTTGGAGACGTGGCTTATCGTCTCTTTGCCACCGTATCTTTCCAGCATCCATGATGTGTTTCACGTGTCCTTGTTGTTGCAGTACGTGGTGGATGAGTCGTATATCTTGCATCCGACCGAGGTGAAATGGGATCAGGACCTGTCCTATGTGGAGAGACCCCTCAATATTCTTGATAGGAAGGACAAGGCGCTTCGCAACAAGCGCATACCTCTAGTGATAATGCAGTGGCAGCGTAGGGGGACTGAAGAAGCAACTTGGGAGCTAGAGAGCCAGATGCGAGCTGAGCATCAAGAGTTGTTTTGTACCTTTCTTTGTAAAAAATTTGTACTTTGTAATGTTCAGTTTTAATAAAGAGCATTTGCTTGAATTTTTGTGTTTTACTCTAGACTTAAATTTCGAGGACAAAATTTCTTAAGTGGGGGAAAATGTAGTGACCTGTACCCAAATTGAGTGATTAAGCATTATTCACTAAGTTATTATCAAACTAATCAGGGTTAAGGAAATCTCAAGCAAGTTCAAGGACACCTAGTATGGACTCAGAATAATTGGAAATGACCCGAAGGGTAACCCAGAACGGAAGCAACGTTTGGAGAACGAACGCAACATTCTGGTCAGTTGATGTCATCCGTTACGTCAGCAAGATGACATCATTTCTTACGACCTTGATGTGACTTAGTTGGCAACAAAGTGAGAACGGACGCAACGATTGAGAACGGATGCAACGAACCTCGAATGGATGCAACGTTCTCCGTCTATAAATAGGGGTGCCGAGGCTTATTTGCAACTCGTACCTTCTCTCTTCTCTCTCGTTTACTAGGCCTTCTAACTTAGATCTATGGAATTCTAGGCATCCTATTGGGAATACAGAAGTGGCATAGCGATCCAGGCGTCGTAGCAGAGCTGTGGCCTAGTATTGAGGCAATTGTCATCAGCGGTATGATGACGGACGCAGGTATAACTTTGGATTCCTAAAAATATTCACGAGTATGAAATAGGTTAGTTAAGGCTTTTAGAGCTTATTTAATGATGCATAGGTATTTGCATTGTAGTTGCCATAGTGTGGACTTGTAGACGTGGGATCTAGACCAGTGGTGCTAGGATTTGTGGTAGCACTAAGTCATGTCACGCCCAAATTACCCAACTCAATCAGATAACCACGATAATGTAGTAGTGTGAGTAGGGATCATTCTCACGAGGAAAGATAAATTTAATGTGTTCTAAATAAACTAAAGGGGGGTTTTGAATTTTGGAGCTTAACTACTAAAATTTCAAACGAATAAAATTAAATATTATCAATATCATGCAAGATTGAGAATTAAACTGGAGAAATCAATAAAAGACAAGCCTTGGTATCGGTCGACTACACCCTTGATATTCATTCATTCAATCATCGATTTCCTAAAAATAATTAATCCTATCGAATATTCATTATTGAAAATCAAATTCCCGTTTCACCTTAAGCTTAGTTAATTAGACACCAGCGTTCTAAATTAACCCTTACCAATAAATTAACCCGGATTCCAGCGATCTAGATTTAAATTTAAGGTAGCATTCAAATGAGTAAAACTGACGAATCTAGACAACACAAACACCAGCGGTTGTATTTAGCCTAGTCAATAGTTGTTCCTACGAATTAATAAATTCAACAGCAGAAAATATCACACGTAGTTGCTTCGCAAATTAGTTGATTCAAACAATTACGGATTTAAATTTTAATTTAGCTATAGTTTGCATAGTAAGATCCTAAGATGGACAATCCTAAAATCTCGCATACAAACATGAAATAAAACAGATCAACTATCGATACTCAATAAGAATTAAACACTAAAAATCGAATCTCATGAATAAATTATATCAAGGTTTCGTCTTCCTCAACCAAATATAAAATTTTTAGCTACAACGATTCGTCAAAACTCAAGAAAAATTCAAAAGAAAAGAAGAAAACTTGAGAGAGAGTTGTAAGAACAAAACCTAGCCGCCTTAGAGATTGTAAAAGTCTGATAATAATATCCCAAAAACGGAATAAAAGCCTAATAAAAACTAGAGTCCAAAATAAAAGAGTTTCCAAAATTACAAATTTTTTTCCGAACAGACTAGCTCGCTCGATCCTATGAGTTGGCCGGATCGAGCGCATGAAAAGTTGCAAAACTATTGTTTTGAATTTCCTCGACCGCGCTCGATCGCGTGAGTTCCTTGGATCAAGCGCATGAAAAATGTGATGCCTACTGCATTGATTCTTCAGAAGTCGCGCTCGATCCTCTAAGTACGTCCGATCGAGCGCATGCAAACATCCGATTTCTTCTTAAAACTTTAAACTTCCTACGTACACATTAAACCCGGGAGTATGTTATGTAGCTAAATTCATGCATAAAACAAAACTAAGATAAAACATGAACAAAGACAAATAAATGAATGCAAACTACTAACAAATTAACATTAAAATATGCAAACAAAACACGACTATCAATTTGCCTGCAGTGTTAGAAGTAAATAAGTACTAATCGAGATAGCCAACATGATATATATGTTTATATGTTGCATGAGTATGTGCTATATTTTTCCATGTTTTACTGCTTTAGCACAACATGTTTTTACATTGGACTGCATCTGGTATGATGCGAGTCATGAAAGTTTCCATTGGTGATGAGTTACTCCTTGTGGATTCGTGTCTGAGAAGGCCCAGCCCCTGGTTTTGCTATCACTAGAAGCAACCACGATGGTGGAGTAGATGTTATAGTAGATAGGGGAATACACGAGTATCCAGCGGAGTCGCTCTCTTAGCACGATACTGTGTATTCATGGCGCCCTGAGTAGACTGTTTTACCTAGTATTTAAAAGTCATTTGCTTGCTGCATATTAGTTTATATATCATTGCTTTCGTATTGAGCGTTATCGCTCATGCCCCTGTGTTGGTGTTTTTGGGATACCTTGTGGCGGGGCAGGTTTGAGGCTGGACGGTCCTGGTGACTTGCAGCAGGGTTGAGTTCATTACCTGTTGTAGTGAGATTTTAGTGGTAGGGCTTGTGACCCTAAAGACTTTAGATTTGGTTGTATAAGAGTATTTATACAATTTTGTTATCGTCGGTTGTATTATATCGATTGGATTTATTGTATTTTAAATATTTCGCTCTTTACGCTTTAAGTATTAATGCATGCGCTTAATTAACTCTGATTAGTTATTGAATCCGGGTAGGGTCGCTACAAATAAAACTGCTGAGGAAAGTCATAAACCCAAAGAAGGTGGATGATCCAGTAGAGGTTCCCCAGCAGGCGATACCCACCGCTTGGTAAATCTCAATGAAGAGAATGATGCTGATCGATACACTTCACCATCCAAGAGAGAAGAGAAAGTGTGCAAAAGAACTCCTCAAAATGTGAAGTATAATAGTAAGATTTTAGTTTTCAACATTTTTTTGTCATTGACCAAAAGTGTTCTGCAGGGTAACAGGGAACCATCAATCGAGAACACAATTTTATGAATGCTCGGGGGGCACCATATCTCCCTCAACCTTTGGTTATCACACACTTTTTGTACAGGTACAAAAGTAAGTACAAAGTGTATCAAAGAACCACTCGATGGCCGAGGAACCCGCTACGTCCTGGGGTAACCAAAATACTAAGGTCGAGGAACTACTCGCATACTGGAGGAACCATGGCCCACGAGCCAAGGAACATTTTATATCATTGTAAAAATGTGGCATCAAAGAACTGATCATATATATGGGTAGGAACCATGGCCCGAGGGCCACAAAGGGATACTTACCAGCAAAGGAACAACATTTCAAAATCAAGGAACAAGTTTTCTCCAGCATATTGTCCGGATGGGCCAAAATCTTGCGGGAAACTCAGCTCAATGCATGGTATTATATACAGGCATTGGCCCATTGGGCCACACTTCTTTCTCTCTTTTGTGAGTGGAGTGCACCGATAAACATCATTATCTTGATTGAGATTTACCAAGCGGTGTGTATCGCTTGCTGGGGAACTCCCACTTGATTTTCCACCTTCATTAGGGTTACGACTTTCCTCAGCAGTTTTCTTCGGGTTCACTGTCTCTGCTTGAGAGATGGTGATTTTAGGAACAAATTCTCCACAAGATTTGATTTTGCTAATCTCAACTCGCATGAAGCCCATGGCCGAAATCAAAAGCCTATGCGCCTCTTCCATACGTTCCATAGTGTTCAAAATTATTTTCATCATCTCCAATTCCATAGAGTTGATGGAATCAAGATGAACTGAATAGATCCTCGCACTTTTTGATTCATAATATTTTGGTGGTTCCTCGGACTCTTCTTCCTGTGCAGAAAAATCGTCACCTCCTTTGTTAATGCTTCCTTTGGTTTTCGATGTCATTGGTCCCACTGTACGTGCCAAAATTATGTCTGCACACAAAAATTGGCTCGAGCGGGTTGATTGCAGGCGTGCCAGACACGTGAGTGCCAAAAAGATAAAATTGAAAATAAAAATCTAACTTCTAAAAACCAAGAAAAGTATGAGTCCCGGTTTCGTCGTCGATCTCAAGTTCACCGGTGAAAACGCAAAAGAACTAAAACGAGATAAAAGAGGAATTATTAATAGTAATCGAACATCGATTCTTGCTACTAAAAAATCAAAATAACAAGGGTTTGCCATAATAATCACAAAAGAAAATGCTGTAATAGTTCGAGGAATCCATCAAAACAAAGCTAATAATGTATTGCGAACTATCTGGAAAATAACAAGATGAATATACAAAGATTTTTTGTTGCAGAAAGATAGTTATAAATTTCAGAGCTTTTTGAGGCTTGAAGTGTTATTATTGTCATGGTTTTGTCCCTCCTTCTTTCTTTTGTTCCTGACTGGGCAACTCCCTCTCCTCCAAGAAAATGGACCACGTTCTCCATGCCACTTTTCTTGCAACCAACTTTTGACTTGGTCCTAGATTTTTCAATTTCATTCTTCTCATTTTTTCCGCTTCTTAGGCCTGATTTTGGGCTACATTTTTGTGGGCCTCATTCATTTGGGTCTACGTTCTTTTGGGCCGATAAAATAATTTATTTTGTGGGCTTAACACAAATATTTGTAGACCCCACTGATATTTTATTACTCTTAATTTATTTTTCATTCAAAAATAATTACCAACATTATTTTATAACGGCTACACGGTGATGATACAATTAATTTAGAAGGCTAAATTTATTTTAATAAAATATTTTTATATTTGAATTAATTTAAAATTGTCATTTTATCATTTATTTATTTATTTTAAGTAATTTAATTTTTAAATTTTCCATAAATTTAAAATATATTATTATTGCATTTATTTTTATTTTAATTAAATATTTATTATTGAATAAAAAATTTTAAAATAAGTTTGAATCATTTAAAAAAATTAAATAGAAATGTCCGGACACTAATCTATGTCCGGACATTTCCTACAAAACACAAATGTCCTCCCTACAAGGGAGGACATTTGTGTTTGGAGGACATTTGGAGAAATGTCATCTTCAAATGTCCTCCATTGTGTATGCCCTAACACAAACGAGAATTCCGAGTTTGTTTCGAAAAAAATGTTATGTGAAAAAAGGAAAGAAATATGTAAAAAAGGAAAGAGGAAGTAAGTAACACTGTATATATAACAGTAATAACATTGAAGCAATTTTAGCTTGGAAATTTGCTGAGGTTCAAATTAAAAATTTGAAAATTTAACCAAATATATTCGAAAATATCAATAGATTATATATATATATATATATATATAGAAATTTTCAGCTTCCAACCAATGATGCCCAACTCGTTTCCGACCACTAAAACTCGGTACCGTGTTTTAGTTATACGAAAAAAACAACTAAAATCCGATACAAGGTATATATATATATATATATATATATATATATATATATATATATCGATTTTACCAATTAAACTTTGATTGTTACGATATGCATTCAAAATCTCAAGTTTAAATGTATATTTTATGATGTTGATGTATTTTTGTCTCATGATATCTATCTATATATTTATAAATATGTGAGTACGATATATGACCAAATCGATGATATTTTTCTTCAAAGATGTCTGAGCTCAATAGCTTCAAGGATGTGAAGAATTGGGATGTTGTTGATGAAACATTTAGTAAGTTGGTTTTTTTCTTAATGTTTTTTAGATTGATCCTATTATATTGCGTTTTTTGTTTACTTCGGATTTTTTATTAAGTAAATTATTTTTATTTACGTTTATATGAATCTAAAACATTTTTTTCCCTAATAAGTTTTCCTTCAGATGTCATAGACAAAATTGTATCAAAAGAAATAGAGAGTTTAGTGAACGTGCTACAAAATTTATTGATTTTGTCATTAGAGATTTAGATTAAAGACAATTTCACTTAACTTTGTTAAGTTACTTTTTAAATTTAATATTCTATAATTTTGTTATTTAGAAACAACAAATTGCCTTGTACTTTGTGAAAAACTTTGATGATGACCTCATCACATATTTGGATACGACTAGTGAAGAGTCCGTTGTTGTAATTCTTCAAATGCGTCGTGAAAAAGATTAAGATGTGAAGTATGTGTTTCTAATACGTTTTATATAACTAAAGATGATATAAAATAGTAACTTTGATGAAATTCTTGAATTTCAGAGCAGGTATTCCTAAATTATTTCATTTTTTTAAAATTTTAATTTATCTTTTGGTTATTTTATAATGGTAATGGTTTTATCGAATTTAAGATGATTTCGGATTGTAAGACTCCAATAATTTTTATATGTAATCACAACAACCAAATTCAACAACAAACGTTGTATTTAATGAATTTTTTAAATTTTGTAAGATAATTTGTTTGTTTTCTAATTGTACGATATATAATTCGTTTACTAATTTGTATTTTTTAATTATTTATTTAAATACTCTTACTTACTAATTTTTATCGTTAATTATATAAAATAACACCCGTGCATGACACGTTCGGGTGAAATACTAGAATATATAAAAATAGAGTTTTTGTTAAAAATAACAAGTTTTCGCCAAACACAATATGCTACAAAAGAAATATTTATTGGAATATATTCTATATCTTGAAATATATTCTATATTATCGTCTGTATATTTTGTAATTATATTTTTTCTTTTATCTCTTAGGCTTTCTAGTTGTATATAAAACGTTCTTGTATTCATTCTTGAGAATATATCAAAAAAATATTATTCCATCAGTTTCTACATGGTATCAGAAGTCTTTGGCCTACGCCACTAAATTTTCCTAACACTACTACACGCAGTCGCTGCCGCTGCCGCCGTCCCTCTTCATCGTGCCGATTTCCGCTGCTTCCCATTGCTTCCACCACCACTCGTGCTGCTACTCCTACAACTCCGATCTCCTTCAATGTTGCTGCTCACGCGCCCTTGAAGCTCACCTCCTCCAAATTTCTCTCATGGCGACTGCAATTCACGACCCTACTTACTGGTCATGATCTTCTTGGATTTGTTGTTGGCTCTCATCTCTGTCCGCCCAAATTCGTCACCACCGCCACCACTACCACGCTGAATCCTTAGTGCACCGCCTGAATTCGTCAGGATCAACTGATTTTGAATATTATCATTGGATCTATGTCTCCTTCACTGATTCCATTTATTGCCACTGCCACCACATCTGCAGACTCTTGGAACACCATCACCCTTACTTATGGCAAGCCCTCTCGGGGGCGCATCACTCAGTTAAAGACGCAGCTTCGGAATCCCGTAAAGGGCTCTCAGTCCATAACCGAATTCATGCAGTTCATCAAATCCAAAGCTGATGAACTGGCTCTCATGAACTCACCGGTTGACATCGAGGATCTTACGATCAAAGTTCTACATGGTCTGGATGATGACTAAAAAGAACTTGCTCATGCTATTCAGGCTCGTGATTCTGCAATCTCGTTCGAGAAACTGCATGATAAACTCATCAATCATGAAGCGCATCTTCATGCTCGTCGGGAAACTAAGATCACCCTTTCGGCCACCGCCAACATATCAGCCAAATCGAGTGGCGGCTAGCGCCGTTCGTCGCCTGTCCAGACTTCATCTGTCGTCCCGCCAACCCAACCAGTTTGCTCAACTGGTGGCTGGTACTCACAACCACGGCCGCCGTCACACCCATCGGCGAATGGGCAACGTGTTCCCTTCCCTTATCTTGGGAGCTGTCAGCTCTGCGTTCGTAAGGGGCATTCCACCAAATGCTGCCCGGATTTCAATTATCTTCCAGCTCCTACAGCATCTTCTGGGTCGTCGTACTCTACCTCTGGACCCTTTGCTTCACCAGCCTCTTACTCACTTGCCTCGCCTTCTCCGTATGACTGGATTCTTGACTCCGGCGCCACTCATCACGTGGCCTTTGATCTTGCCATTTTTTCCCTTCATGACCCTTACATGGGTTCTGATGGTGTAATTGTTGGTGATGACACTGGTCTTTCCATCACCCACACAGGTTGTCTCTCACCACCCTTTAACCCTGCTTCTCTTCACTTTACTCATGCCTTGTGTGTGCCCTCCATTACGAAGAATCTTTTATCTGTTTCACAACAGTGTAAATCTAATGACGTCTTGGTTATGTTCTCCTCCTCTACTTTTCAGGTGAAGGACTGTCGCACCGGGGCAATTCTCCATCAGGATCCGCTTAAGGATGGTGTCTACTCCTGGTTTGAGCCTCCATCATCATCACCACTAGATTTTACTTCTTTTGTTGTGTCCCTGCCTGTCTGGCATCATCGTCTAGGTCATCCGTCTAATCGAGTCATGCGTCAATTAGTGATGTCTAAGTCATTGTCGTCGTTTAATACTCCACTGAGTTATTTCAATTGTATCTCTTGCAAATGCAATAAAAGTAATAAATTATCTTTTCATGATTCTTCTTTATCTTCCCAGTTTCCTCTTGAACTTATATTTTCTGATGTCTGGACATCTCCTGTTATCTCCTGTGATGGCTATAAATAGTATGTTATTTTTGTTGACCACTACAGCAAATATATCTGGCTTTACCCTTTAAAACGTAAGCCGGATGTGCTCTCTGTTTTTCGGTGTTTCAAGTCACTTGTTGAAAAGCGTTTTGGTCGTCCTATCCTCACCCTCTACACTGATAATGGTGGTGAATTCCTCGCTCTCCAAAAATTTCTCAGTCTACATGGAATTTCTCACCTGACTACTCCTCCCCATACTCCCGAACACAATGGTTTCTTTGAACGTCGTCATCGTCATGTTGTTGAAACTGGTCTAGAGCTTCTCCATCACATGTCTGTCCCCACTAAATTTTGGCCTTTTTCCCTTGCCACCGCGGTTTACCTCATCAATCGAATGCCTAAAAGCAACCTATCTTACATGTCCTTTTTTGAGTGTCTGCTCGGTGTCCCACCCCATCTCTCTAAACTTTGTATATTTGGTTGTCTTTGCTACCCCTGGCTTCGACCATATTCTCCCCACAAACTTACCTCACAATCATCCCCTTGTGTCTTCCTTGGTTACTCTCTCACCCAAAGTGCTTATCTGTCTTGTAAACTCTCATCTGGAAAAATTTTCTTCTCGCGTCATGTTGTCTTTGTCGAGTCTGCATGTACCTTTGCTAGTTGTGCTCTGATGCTGGCTCGTCTCTGATTATGCCGTCTGTTGTGCCGATGGAGGATTCCCTGGTTGTTGATCCTTCACTATCCTCTCCCCCTCAGCCATGCCCTGCGCCCCCATCTGCGATCCTGCTACACCAATCCAGACCCCTCCCCATCCCACGCCCGACTCACCACCTCTACCCACCCAAAAGACCGAGCCCCCTACACCCACATCCACCACACATCCTATGGTTACCCGCTCCAAAACAAAATCGTCAAACCAAACCCATGCTTTGCCCTCGCTGTCATTCCTGACTCCACTGCCTCTGAACCCACTACCTATACTTCTGCTCTCAAAGACCCACGCTCGCGTGCCGCCATGTCTGAGGAGTTTGATGCTCTTTTTCGTAATCACATATGGGATCTTGTTCCCTCTGACGTCTCTCAAAATGTGGTTGGTTGTAAATGGGTGTTTTGGATCAAACGAAATCCGGATGGATCTGTTGATTGCTACAAGGCTCGCCTTGTTGCCAAGGGCTTTCATTAGCGTCTTGGTCTTGATTACTCGGACACTTTCAGTCCTGTAGCGAAACCCACTACTCTTCACATTTTCTTATCTTTGGTTGTCTCCAATGGGTGGTCTCTTCGTCAAATGGATGTTAATAATGCTTTCCTTCCAGGTGATCTTGCCGATTGTGTTTATATGGCGCAACCGCCTGGTTTTGTTGATAGTTCGCTCCCCTCCTATGTATGTAAACTGAACAATGCAATATATGGTCTCAAACAGGCACCGCGTGCTTGGTACACGACGCTTCGTCGGTTTGTTCTAAGTGTTGGCTTTATTTGCTCTCTTGCTGACACATCTCTATTTGTTTTTCGCTCTGGTGGCATTACTATGTATCTTCTTGTATATGTTGATGATCTCATTCTCACCGGAAATAATTCTGGTGCTCTCCAGACCTTCATCGATCGCCTAAGCAGTCGTTTTTCTGTCAAGGATCTGGGTGTTCTTTATCTTATTTTTTAGGTGTGGAGGTTGCTCCCTATGCAGGGGGCCTTTTCTATCGCAGAAAAATATGTACTTGATGTTCTCACCATGACGAACATGACAGACTCCAAACCAGTTTCAACTCCTCTTGCCACGTCGGTGTCTCTCCACCTGCTGATGCTATACTGTATCGTCAAATGGTGGGCAGTCCGTAGTATCTCTCTTTTACTCGTCCTGACATTGCCTTTGCTGTTAACAAGCTATCCCAGTTCATGCAGTCGCCTTTTTCCTTTCACAGGGGTGCAGTCAAGCGTCTCTTGCGCTATTTAAATGGCACACGCTCCTATGGTCTTCTTATTCGAAAAACTTCTTCTCTGACTTTACATGCTTACTGTGATGCAGATTGGGCTGGTGATCTTGATATTTTCACTTCCACTATATTGTGTTCTTGGGCTCGACCCCTATCTCCTGGAGCTCCAAAAAGCAAGGGACTATTGATCGCTCATCTACTGAAGCCGAATATCGTGCCATTGCATCTACTGCTGCCGAAATTCAATGGGTTCGATCGCTTCTTCAAGAACTCGGGGTTGCTGTTGGGTCTTCCCAGTCTATATCTACTGTGATAACATTGAGGCTACATATCTCTGTGCTAATCCAATTTTTCACTCTCGCATGAAACATATTGCATTGGAGCTGGTTCAGAGTAAACAAATTTGTTGTTCTCATGTCCCTTCCTTTGATCAACTGGCTGATGCTCTCACGAAGCCGCTTCCGAGTGCTCGACTGCGTCTACTCTGTTCCAAGATTGGTGTCTCTATGAGCTCACCATGGCATATTGAAATATATTCTATATCTTGAAATATATTTTATATTATCGTCTGTATATTTTGTAATTATATATATATTTTTATCTCTTAGGCTTTTTAGTTGTATATAAAACGTTCTTTATTCATTCTTGGGAATATATCAAAGAAATATTATTCCATCATTTTCTACAATATTTATCACATTAATTAATATATTAAATATCTCTACCTATCGCATTGAATTAATTATTTACAAAATCAAATGTTGAAGTGATAAGATCTCAAAAATCTTGAAATAAATTTATAAGATTTAATTAGAATCTTATCCTAATGCAAATACAGATCTAATGATATTAAATAAAACTGATTCACCATTCATCTCATATGAAATTAATTTTTAAGTCAACTGTGATAATATATATATCACACATACTAGCGCGTATATGTACGTTTGCATGCATATATCAAATAAAAATTTTGTGTTATTTTTTTTTATTTTTTATTTATAAATATACGTGAACATGCTAATCGAAGAGAATATTTTGATCCGCATGAGATAAAAAAAAATTATTTAATAAAAAGATACATATTGTATTGGATAATGCAAACTAAAATTTGTGGATAATGGAAATTCCAAAATTTGAATTAAATAATGTGTAAATAGCGCACATTGCAGGATATTTATGGAATATTTGAAAAACAGTTTCACCATCATACCAAATCGGTCGGTAACAACTCATTAACATTAATAATAACTAGCGACTCGACCACACACGTGTGTAATGAAATAAATAAGTATTTGTTATGTTTGTAATTTTTGTAAATTTAAGATTAATTCAAAACTTAATTTCAGTACTTTGTTGATTGCATAAACATATCTGAAATTGAAAAGCACAATAATTTAATCTCAAATTGCAAATGATTACGAGAATAAAATTTAAAATTTATGTCTATCAAGTAATAAATTAGATACATGGGAAATAAACTCCAATAAGAAAAATTAAGAGTCATTATTTAACCCAAACTGCACTGAAACTTTTGCAAATTCACTGCATGGAATCCCACGACTTTTGAAAAAAAAAACGAGTTTCCCTCTTAAATTCAATAGCTCTATGTTAGTGAAGGTTGCAGCCAATTGAATCTGGTTGCATATCCTCAATTCGTTGAATGTGTTTGAATTTAAAACAATGGAATCTCAATATATTAGTGCAAATTATATTTCTGGCTACCATTCATCATTTCAGTAGTTCAAGCAACAATTTCACCTTCAAAATATCAAAAAAAAAATGAAAAGAAAGTTTAGCCTAGTAACAAAACTGCAAATAAAGCCTTCCAGAAGAAAGTTTTTGTCCGTAAACATACATTAATCCAATTATATTTCCATCAAACAATCTATGTGATTATTACTTGGACAACGAATTATAATCACCACAACTCATTAGAACTTTACAAGATAAACACATCAATTAATTAATATATCCAATACCCCAAATTAACAAAAGAATAACGCAAAATTTGAAATGACGGAATATTATAGGCTCAGTCCATCAATCTGGAATCGATGTTGGTAGCAAAATTCGTTCATGCAACTCATACTTGAAAAATGTATGAAAATTGATAATATTAAACCACCGTATCGATTACAAAAGTAGAAATAATACAGCTAGTCGCATAACAATGACATCCAGTAAATATTAATATAAAAATAAGTTATATTATAAAATTATATATTATTTAAAAAAATAAAAAAATTATCCACTTAACAATGAAGATATTCAATCTGACCTCATATTTTATCCGATTTTTCCAAATCTAGTGAACAAATCATCTATTTCCCAATCACGAGAAGAATAAATATTTTAATAAACGAACCACCTATATCTAGTTGCAATATTGCAAATTCAGTTAAAAGAAAATATATAACTTTTTCCACCAAATCAATTCAAGACTAGATATAATTTATTTTCATCAAATTTATAAGATAAATGACGTTCAAACATAACCTGACATTGAAAAATTTAGAATCTGTTCACTAACCCTTCTAAGCCATTAGATATCTCGAAATAACTCATTTAGGATTTAACTCCAGAATCAATAAAAAATTGAAATAAAACAAAATAAAACAAAATACAAAAAATAACACTTAAAAAAACTACCATTTGCGATGGTGGAACTTGTCTTAGAAGGTAACTTGAATGATTTAGCAGCAAATTTCATAATTGCGGCTCATGGGGATGCTTCTGATACGCTGAATTTGTTTGCAATATTTTCTGAAAATTTTATAAAATGAAAATAAGTAAGCATGAAAGTATATACATAAAAACAACTCTTACAAAATAATGAGAAACTGATTCTATTTTCTCCAGAAGGAAAAAATATAATAACGCTAAAAAATGTGGCCTAATATAAAGGGTTTTTTGAGCCAAATACTCATGTCCCCAGACCAACTAAATTTTTTTTTCCTCCAACATGCAACCGTATGCCTTTATAATGCACTAGTGATTCCCTTCTATAGTTTAAAATCCAGTCCATCATTCATGGATGATGGATCTTTGCAAGGTCAACTGTAACTATTAAGTCATAAAATGATCTAAATTAACTTATCTTCAATATAATTAAGCACTTAAAAATTTTTAAATGGGTTTAATACGTGGTTTTTCCCTGTTAGAACTGCCGTGCTGTCCCGACATCGATAAGGGAGATTTTATTCCAAAAGGATAAGAAATTACTTGCGAGTTCTTCCTTGTAGCTCGGCAAAGACTCGGTTCGGGCGGTTAACCAAACCATGAACACCCCTAGCAAAGAGTGTTGAATGAAGTAGGGGGAGTGGTTTGATTTTGCACCCTTCCGCTGGTCTTTCGTCCATTGCCTATGGTCTCCGTCCATCTACTGCTAGGTCTGGGAATAGAGAAATGGCCCGTGCAAGCACGAACCAAAGGAAGGCCATGAACTTTATACCCTGCTCCTGGTAATCTAAAGAGCTTTCCTTCGTAGGAAAATTAAATTCTCTTTTTCAGTACGATAAAAAAATAAAACCAATAAAAACTCAACGAATGATATATTGTTTTTAGTGTTGAAAAAAAAAAATGTATGAAAAAGATTAGACAAGATGTTGATAGAAACTTAATATTGATGCAAAGTCATATGGATAGCATTGTAGACCTAAAATTGGTATGTCGCATTTGAGAGTGACTCTAATGTAAATAGTGGTAGTACATTGATTCTAACCCATCAAGTATGCTTTGTTTTGAATATATATTTTTGATTTGTCACCGCACTGATATGTTTAGTTCCTGCTATAAAATAACAAAAAAAATAAACGAAAAGTAAAGAAAAAATGCAAATAAAATTTGTTAACAACAATTCTAACCCCTCAAGTATGATTTGTACGTTTAAAAAAATATCTTTGATTTGTCACCCCACTAATATATTTATTACCTGCCGTAAAATCACAAAATTTAAAAAAAAAAGAAATTAAAAGAATAGAAAAAGAAGAAATGCAAGTAAAATTAGTTAACAACGTATTACTGTTTGAATTTTACTTAATCTATTGCATATGTTATTTGATTTCTAGCATTTCAAGTATGTAATAACTGAGTCATTATCTGTGTACATTAAGAACCTCTTCCAAAAAATAATATGCATTCAAAAACATAAACGAAACCCAAAACTGGTACAACGGAAGTAATTGCCTTCAAATTTTTCTTGCGACCTGCGAAAAATATCAATTGAGAAAGGTAAATTTAAAAGAAAAACATTAAACATAAAAAAAATCATATAGAAGAAATTCACGGCAGAGAGCAGAAGATTGAATGGATGCATTTGTTTTGGAATAACTGAACCAGATAGAGTTCAATTAACAATCTACGAAGAAGTCTGGGAAATAAAATATTAACATTCTACAAACATTTATGCACAGGGGAATTAGAAATAATATGAAAAATACTCTTTCATGTCCTTGAAAACTGAATTGCAAAATGGATTAGAGGACTTTCATTTGCGAATAAATTAGCATCACTTGTAAGCAAAAATATAAAAATGTTTCCACTAAGGGGGTGCCCAAGTTGGTGGAGTAGGTGAACTATTGGTCATAAATTCGATTTCCCCTGCCAATACCTTTTTGGACTAGCCTGTCATACATGACTTGCTTAGTGTGGTTTACCTGACTAGCGTAGTTTGCAGGCTATTGCGTTAGTCCGGAGGGTTTATCCAGAGCGCACCGAAAGGTAGCGGTTGCGGGTTCCCACGTCACAAAAAAAATATATAAAAATGTTGTGTACATGCCTCTATGTGTAAAAAAGAGCAAATGAATTCGAAAATTACACGTGAATCTAAACTCAATTTGAAATAAAATAAATTCAAACTCACCAAAAGATATTTAGTTCGTTACTGTAATAATAATAATCTATTCACTATTTAAAATAGAAATAATGTAATGTTTTTTCATCATTTTCTTTCAAAATCGTAATTCGTGACTATGTGAACAGATACACACTAAGAACAGATATTCATAGAAAATGTTAAGGAATTTATCCAAAATTTCTATGTGACATTTATCAACCACGTTATAGGCATAAATTATCTACTGTAAACACACCTCTTGCAATTGCAAAATGTTGGGAACGATGGAAAATTTGGCATGAATAGTTCAAATAAATCAAGAAGTTTACTCAATGTCTGAAAATGAATTTAATAACTGCTTGGAGAAAATATAGGAGAAATGTGGATAAGCTATGGAATCCTGGAATCAACAATTAACATGTTAAGGCTGCGTTTACTTAGTTGGATAGGATTACATATGAATAAATAATATCAGGACTTGTAAAATGACTTTTAAGGATTTGGAATAATAATGGATAAACAGTAACATGTTTACTTTGAGTTATTAATTTTGGAATTGAAATAATGATTGAAGGATGAATTACGTTTTTACCCTCCACCTATATATGATAAATAATTTTATGTTTAATTTTGTATTCGTAAAATTTTGATAGGATTATTATTGAATTTTTTAAATTAATTATTGATTCATATGTGAGACATTTTCATTTAAAAAAATTATTGGGTATGAAAAAATGTATTTTTCATAGTTACATAAAATTGATAAATTGAAGGAAAAAACAAAATTCATCCATCAAAGCACAAAAAAGTTCCCTCGGATACTATATAAGATACAAAATTGTGCTTTTGAAATTCCTACCTAAGAATTTAAACATCGTCTTCAACCAAACTACTCCAAATTTCATGGTATTTTGGAATTTTAGAAACAATCTTCCCTTTATTTTGAATTTATTTGACACTGATAACTCCACAAAATTTACCAAATAAAAAACCCCACAAGAAGCAGTCAACATTCTCCGAAGTTTTCAACTTGTTACCATCGACAACTAAAAATATCAAAAAATTTACAAATTCAAACAAAAAATTTATAATTTACTTGGATGAACCCAGAAAATATCTAAATCCATGTAAAAATTATTGAAGAATAAAATATTAAACAATCGTGAAATTAAGGCCAAATAAAAAAAATAAAAGGAAAAAAAAGAAAGAGACCTTGCTTGTATATCTCACAGAAGCCGATGAATTGGAAGAATGAACTTCAGTGACGGCAAATGGAGCCATAAAATAGGAGAAATTGAGAGGGAACAGAAGGAATTGGGAGAGAAATGAAAAAACTGAGAGAGAAACAAAGAAATTGCCGAGGGTAGATTAGGTTTTATGAATTCTTTTTTACTCAAATATAGATTAGGATACGCAATACCATGTAAAATGGAGGATGAGAAATATCGGGATAGAAGGTTTGAATGACGGGCTTCAAGATTTGAACAAAATTGATTTTTTTTTAAGTAAACAAGGGATAAGAAAGGATTAATAAACTAATCCTATAGTTATTAAGCCAAGTAAACGCAGCCTAAATATATAATGTAGTATTATCAAAGAAACATAAAGTAATTATGAGAAGATCGAGAAGTTGGTAACATGTTCAACATCTCTTCTTCCATTATAATCTGATAACGTAAAACATCAGTAGCATCATATAATTTGTCTAAACAGAATCATGGCAGGGAACAGATAAGCACGCAAAACAAAATTGTTAAGTATGAGAACTTCATTAATGGTTTGTTAACTTTAATAACTTTACTTTGCATTCTCTCTTTCCAACTGTTGGAATTTTCATCAGAACAATTGGATTATAAGTTGAATGCAGATTTTTGTAAAGAAACTGAAAGTTGCCTTAAAACGTTCCAATCAATAAGCTATGGTTATGCACGGAAAATTAAAGAAAGAAAAAAAAACAGAAGATCTGTTCAACTAATTTAGTACAAATGTAGCAAGCACATAAAAAATATTCACTCCTTTACAAATTCTAATGCACGAAAACATATCAAAGTAAGAACAAACATTTACTTCATATTTCAAAATCCTTGCATTGAGGAAAACACATCAAACGAAGAACAAAAACTCACTTTGATTTTTTCGTAAACACTTAGTGTGCAGCCAACAAAAATAGGCAATCCTTCCTAAACAAAACAATTAAATAAACATGCTCCATGGTGTAGGAAACAAAAAATAGGGCTCACGAAAGAGTGAGATTTCAGAGTAATTAAGGCATGTAATTAGAAAATTTCCTTTAGTTAGCTTCCAACGCTCAATGAAATCGAGGCTAGTAATTATTGAAATTGAATGAGATACCCGAAATCAAGAATAAAAAATCTAGAAGATCATCACTTTTGGTGTATTAGTTTGTATCCCACATCAGTTGGCTAAATAACCTGGGACCCTTTATATAGACAAGGGCAACCCTCATCTCTTTAGCTAGCTTTTGAGGTGAGTTTGGTTCAAGTTTAATTTTTAACATGGTATCAAAGCCCGGGTTCCCGTTATGTGTTGGACGGCCCATAGTTGGCCTCACCTGTCCCATAGTTGGCCACCCGTTAATATCTTCACGCACCAGTCGTTTCATTCTTGGGCATGATAAGGGTGTGTTGGTGTATTAATTTGTATCCCATATCGGTTGACTAAATAACCTGGGAGACCTTTATATAAACATAGGCAATCCTCACCTCTTGAGCTAGCTTTTGAAGTGAGTTAGGTTCAAGTCAATTTTTAACATTGTTTCAAAACTCGGCTTCCCGTTATGTGTTGGACGGCCCATAGTTGGCCTCACCCGTCCTATAGTTGGCCACCCGTTAATATCTCCACGCACTAGTCGTTTCATTCTTGGGTGTGAAAGGGGTGTGTTGGTGTATTAATTTGTATCCCACATCGGTTGGCTAAATAACCTGGGAGCCCTTTATATAAACCAGAGCAATCCTCACGTCTTGAGCTAGCTTTTGAGGTGAGTTAGATTCAAGTCAATTTCTAACATGGTATCAAAGCCCGGGTTCCCGTTATGTGTTGGACGGCCCATAGTTGGTCTCACCCATCCCATAGTTGGCCACCCGTTAATATCTTCACGTTCCAGTCATTTCATTCCTGGGCGTGAGAGAGGTGTGTTGGTGTATTAGTTTGCGTCCCACATCGGTTGGCTAAATAACCAGGGAGCCCTTTATATAGACAGGGGCAACCCTCATCTCTTGAGCTAGCTTTTGAGGTGAGTTAGGTCCAAGTTTAATTTCTAGCAATCACGATTCTGAAGCAAATGAGGCGAACTAGTTTGAAGTTAGCGTGAAGCATCCATTATCTCATCCACGTTCGAGTTGTATTAGTTCTCCTTATTTTCTTGAAAAGAGCAGTTTTTTCCTAATTTTATTGTTTGAAAGAAAAAGAAAAGCAGCAGTTTTGATCTGTAAAAATGACATACCAACGTACGAACCATCAGTGTGGTAGACAGAAGTTAATAGAATGGAAAAATATAGTAGTTATATTAGTATCCATGGCACACAAGATGTGTGTCCACAAAATATTAAATTAAATATAATAGAATTTTATAAAACTATAAAACAATAAAATCAATTCTTATTTTCGGTGAATTTTTGAGTTTTGAATGATTTTAGGAATCATAGTTATAAAAAAATTTTGAATTAAATAATGTGTAAATAGTGGATATTGCTTGGTATATATGAAATATTTGAAAATTAGTTTTACCATCATACCAAATCGGTTCGTAACTTTAATAATAGTAATAGTTATATTAGTAATCATGGCTGTAAAAGCCCGGTTCTATTTTACAAAATTAAATTGTTAATTATGTTTAGATTTAATGAATCATGATTAAAAGATTTTAATATGATTTAAATGGATCAATAAATCGGATTCAGAATGTCCAAAATAGTCCGAAAAGGGTCCTAAGTTTAAGGCAGATCAGATGATCCAAAACCTAGATCGGACCATCCGAACCAAGAGAGTTCGGAGGCATGATTTGAGTTTGGAAGGAGGGAGAGATCGGACAGTCTGAACTCCCTAAGGACAGGTGTCCCAATATCGTGTAGAGGATGACGTCATGACTGATGTCACATGGCTCGATCGGACGATCTGAGGGGTAGGATCGGACCATCCGAAGTGTAACCCGGATAAGTGTCAAAGGAAATTATACAAGTGTTTTGGATACAAGAGATCGGACGATCAAAATTAGGATCAGACCGTTTGAACTTGGCATGCATGCAACGTGGATATCATGCAAGGATCGGACCGTTCGAACTAGGGATCGAAAGATCCGAACTCCGCATATAAATAGGGCATCCGAGGCTCATTTCTAAATTGCCAATTTAAAATTCTTCCTCTCTATTCAGTATATTTGGGGCGATTTCCAGCCTTCCTAGGCTTGGTCCGGGAGTTGGCGAGGTGCTCCGGAATTGCAGCGGAGTGGTGCCCAAGTTCTGGGGCAGTTGTCATCATCGGGCTGACGACAGACGAAGGTATAGCTCTGGCTCCTTATAGTAAATAGTAAGTATGCTATAGTTTAATTAAGGCTTTTAGAGCATGATAAGAGATGTTTGGCATGCTAGTTAATGCATGGTTATTATGTATTGTAGTGCTACATGGTAGGCTTGGAACCAAGATGGGAGCTTCTAGGATCTGCCTTAAGTAAGGTACGATAGTACTGTTCGAGATACCCTGACTAAGTATACATGTATTATGTGTTGCATTATTTATATGTCATGATTTTATCTGAATATATTATGACATGTTATTATGTTGAATGCATGATCATCTTAAGCTTGTATTCTTGTGATATCTATAGTAGGGTGGTTACCCTATCCTGTCAGTAGATGGTTGGACATATAAATCGTGTCCGGTCACCAATATTGGTTGGACACGCAGACTTATGTCAGGTCACTATCAGTTGGGTATGTAGGTCACCTCCTGAAGCGACGGCACAATGTGCTACCTACCCAGGGCCCAAGTCTATTCTTGATCAGATATTCTTGGCCTCATTTCTTGGTACCCGTACACTTGCATACATGCACATATAATTTTGTAAACTCATAATTTTGTACTGAGAGTTTTATGCTTACGCCCTCGTACTATTGTTTTTGAACATCCCATTCGACGGTGCAGTTGCAGGTAGTCCTCCTAGGGATCTGGAGATTGAGTGGTGACCAAGGCAGGGTTACAGGTCAGCTACTAGGTTTTACCATGCTGATATTTTAGTTATTTTAGTTTTGCAGTTTATCTATGATTATGATTGATTATAGTTTAATTGCATGTTTAATCTTCTGATTAGTAGGTGATTTCGGTGCGAGTAACTACATTTATGATATCAGAGCATGCAATAAGATTCTGTTATGCCTTAAACGCATACAAATCTCATACACGAGATTAATGTTTTTAATGTGATAACTTATTTTGTTATGATATTTACAAAACTACGTTATTTTTACTAATCATTTACAATGAGATTTTTCAGATTAGATTTTCATTGACAGATAAAATCTTGAAAGTTATTTCATAGCTAAAAATGAGATTTTGAAGTCTTGTAATGCTCAAAGAACGGAAGAAACGAAGTCCAGATCGGAAGCAACATTCATACCTAAAACAAATCACAAAAATCATAGAAGTTGACGCTGAACGGATGCAACGAACAGGAGAACGGACACACGATCTCAGTCAAAAGCATGATCCAAAAATTAAGGAAGAAATTTGTCCGACCAAAGCTGCAGTACGCCAAATGCACGCAACGATCTCAACCGAATTTGCACTATAAATAGAGGCATTCCGATGTCATTTGGAATCAAGAAACTCACCTTTGAGTCTCTCATCCTTTAAGCAATATTTGAGCAATCTTTCAAGCATTTGAAGCCTATTTAGAGTCCCTCAAACTATATTTGTATCGAGTTGTAATAAATGCTTGAAATTTGTTGTATTCACTCGAGTGTGAAGCCAGAGTTGTTTCGAGTTGTGAGGCTATCCTTGGAGTCCTTATGGCCAAGTGCGTTGAGTTTTATCGGCTATCATTGGATCAATCAAGGCGAAGAGATGTGGTGATTGTGTTGTTGTTCGAGCTTTCAAAGTGATAATGGATCCTTGGTTAGTCGACCTTAACCAAGAAGGGGAGACGTAGACGATTTATCGTCGAATTTCCATAAACAACTCTTATCTCTTTACCGCTTTATTTACTTACCGCATTTATTTATCGCATTTATTTTGATTTCTTTATAGTCTTTCGCTTGCGTACCTGCATAATCGCTTTAAATGGGTAAAGTTGCCAAAAGAACCTAAATCCCCCCTCCCCCATTAGTTTATCAAAAGTGGTATCAGAGCCACACTTTTAAAAAAATTTCAAAAGGTTCTAATGGAAAATATAGCGAGTGATTATGCTCAATGACAATCAATCAATCGTTCTCCTCTTTTCAATGGCATAAACTACGGCTATTGAAAAAATAGAATGTTATTATATATCCAATCCGTAGATTATGTTCTTTATAAAATGATAGTGAAAGGTACCTATACACCTATAAAAACAGTTGATGGGATTGAAGTTTCTAAGGGAATGAATGACTTTTCAAAAGAGGATATGAAATTAATTTCTCAAAATGCTAAAGCTATGAATATTTTGCATTTTTCTTTAGATATGAATGAGTACAACCGGATCTCGATATGCTCCTCCACAAAAGAAATATGAGAAAAATTGAAGATATGCCACGAGGGAACCAACCAAGTCAATGAAATGAAGATTGATCTTCTACAACTAAAATACTAGACAACTGAGATGGATCCCAATGAAGATGTGGATACAATGCTCCGGAGGCTCACCCAAATTATCAACGAGCTAGCCCAACTTGGAAAACAATATCCATCCAAGCAAGTTTGGAGGAGAGCTCTTCGCGCCCTACCCAAGGAGTGGGATGCAAAGAGAACGACCCTCATTGAGTCTAACAAAAGCGACACCACTTCCTACGATTTAGATCAACTCCATGGGACCCTAAAAACCCATGAGTTAGAATTATCCACAAGGAAGGAAGTAAAGAAGGAGGATGAGAAGATCCAGGCAAAGGAGATTTCCTTATCCAGCCAAGTTGAAGAAGAAGATGATGATGACATGGCACTCTTCGCAAGGAAATTCAAAATATTTATGCGAGAAAACAAATTCAAAAAGGAAAAGAAGCCGGATAAGGAAGTGACATGTTACAACTATCAACAGTAAGGGCACTATGCAAATGAATGCCCTCTCAAGAAGAAGATTGACTAAGGCAAAAAGAAAGCCCTTATAGCCACTTGGAGCGACACTGATGATGATGAGGAGTAATCTAACATATGCCTTATAGCTAGGGATAATGACATCATCTTCGAAGACGATGATGAGGTACCTTCCTATGATGAATTAATACATGCATATAAACTTATGTTTGACATGACTAAATATCTTAGAAAAGAAAATAGAAATCTTAAAAATGAATTAGAATCTAAGGAGCATGAAAACCTAAGATTAAAAGATGATATAGTTCACTTAGAAAAATCATTTGATAAATTCAATGTCACTAGTAATAAATTGAATAATCTACTAAGCATGCAGGAATGTAGCTTTGATAAAAGTGGAATAGGGTATGGTAAGAAATCTATAGACTTAACTAGCCTTATTGCTAAAGCTAAAATGAGATCACCCCATACATGCTCCTACTGCTGTAAAATTGTTCATGCTAGACATAAATGTAGATCTTTAACATATCAATATGACAAAAAGAGCTATATGAAATGGAGGCTTAAGAGTACTTAACAACTCATGAGTTGGAATAATGGGAACATGATCTAAGGGAGTTCTTCATAGACAAGTTTAAACTGTCTTGACTTGCGAATGGTCTCCCTAATGAACGATGCTTTGTCTAAGAAAATATGTTTTTATAGAGGCCTTAGCCCTACCTACTACTGGGAGTACCCTTGGAAAGTGTCGATGATATTTCTATGAGAGACTGAACTCTTAAAAATCTATTTTATATTTCTCTTTTCTAACAACTGTGGACCCAAAGGAACTAAAGAGTACCAAAAACAATTTTTGTAGGGAAATAGGAAAACTGTTCTCCCTAGTATATGGTATCTAGAAAGTGGATGTTCTAGACATATGATGGGGAACAGGGAGCTACTCCAATCAGTCAAAACAAAGGAGAAAGGAACTGTCACCTTTGGAGACAACAACAAAGGAGTAATTGAAGGAATCGGCTCAATAGGTATATCTAAATCCTTCTTGATTGATGATGTACTCCTAGTGAAAGGACTTAAGAATATCTACTAAGCATAAGTCAATTGTGCGATAGAGTTTATATAGTCAAATTCACTCCCCAACACTGCACAATAACACTCACATCTGAAAAATCCATAAATTTCAAAGGATATAGAAGTGAAAATGTTTACAAGGTTTCTCTGAATAATTTATCTTTGACAAATATAAAAAGTCTTGTATCCTTGAATGTTGATGACAACATTCTTTGGTATAGACGATTAGGTCATGTTGGTCCTAGTACCATTGAAAAGATTTTTAAACTTGATCTAGTTGTCGGTATGCCAAAGCTCAATTTAAAATTAGATCCTGTTTGTGATGTGTGTCAGCTTGGAAGACACACAAAAGAATCTTTTAAAAGCAAAAAATTTGTATCTACTTATATGCCCCTTGAACTTCTCCACCTATATCTATGTGGTCCCTCAAGGAACGCTAGCCTAGGAGGAAAGTTTTATGCTTTTGTTATTGTGGATGATTTCTCACGTTTCACGTGGACATTGTTTCTAGCCCACAAAAATAATGCCTTTGATTATTTTAAAACTTTTGTCAAACGTGTTAAAAATGAGAAAAATCTTTCAATAAAACAGATCCGTAGTGACCACGGAACTGAATTTCAAAATGAAAATTTTACAAATTTTTGAAGAGAAAGACATCTGTCACAATTTTTCTCGTCCTAGGACTCCTCAACAAAACGGTTTTGTTGAGAGAAAAAATATGACACTTGTGGAGATTGCGAGAACCATGATATGTGAGAACTCTCTACCAAAATATTTTTGGGCTGAAGCAATGAACACTGTCTGTTACATCATCAATCGTGTATCAATAAGGCCAATTCTCAAGAAAACTCCATATGAATTATGGAGAGGGATAAAACCTAACATTTCATATTTTCGGGCTTTTGGATCAAAATTCTATGTCCGTAATAATGGTAAGGACAATCTCGTTAAGTTTGATGCCAAGTCCGACAAGGGCATCTTTCTCGGGTATTCTACTTCAAGTAAAGCTTATAGAATATTTAATAAACGTACTTTACTTGTTGAAGAATCTATGGATGTCGTATTTGATGAATCTATAGCTATAGTTTCTCGTAACAATAACGATGATGTAGAGTTACTTGAAGAAGAGGTGACCTCCGCAAGCCTTAACAATGATGTCACTGCAAGTGAGGACACATCACATCCAAAGGAATGGACGCTTCACAAAGATCATCCAATGGATCTTATCATTGGAAGTCCTTCAAATGGAGTAACCACTCATTCATCTCTTAATAATATTTGCAATCATCTTGCATTTGTTTCTCATGTTGAATCTAAGTGTATTGATGATTCTTTATTAGATGATGCCTGAATTATTACTATGCAAGATGAACTAAATGAATTTAAACGTAATGATGTATGGTTTCTTGTTCCTAGACCGCATGATAGATCAATTATTTGTACTAAATGGGTTTTTAGGAATAAACTTGACTATCATGGAACTATAACTAGAAATAAAGCTAGACTTGTAGCAAAATGATATAGTCAAGAAAAAGACATTGATTATGATGAAACCTATGCGCCTGTTGCTAGACTAGAATCCATTCGCATGCTAATTTCTTTTGCTTGCTCTAGAAATTTGAAGTTATTTCAAATGGATGTTAAAAGTTCTTTCTTAAATGGTGACTTAAAAGAAGAGGTTTATATTGAACAACCTGATGACTTTATTGATAATTTATTGTATGATCATGTTTTTAGACTAAATAAAGCTTTGTATGGTTTGAAACAAGCTCCTAGAGCTTAGTATGAAAAATTATCTACTTTCCTTCTTTCAAATGGTTTTTCAAGAGGAAAGATTGACATTATTTTATTTACAAAAAATGTTAAAAGATGATCTCTTGATTGTGCAAATCTATGTCAATGATATAATTTTTGATTCTACTAACCAAACTCTTTGCCAAGAATTCTCCATGCATATGCAGGATCACTTTGAGATGAACATGATGGGGGAACTTAATTATTTCATTGGATTGCAAATCAAACAGTGCAAGGATGGTTTCTTTGTAAATCAAGGCAAATACATTAAGGAGATTCTAAAGAAGTTTGGGATGAAGAACTCAATACCATCATCTACACCAATGAGCACATCAATCATACTCGACAAGGATGAAAATGATAAATCTGTAGATCAATCTTCCTTTCGTAGTATGATTGACTCCTTACTTTATGCTACTGCTAGTAGACCTGAAATTATGTTTAGTTTTTTCTTGTGAGCACGATTTCAATCATGTCCAAAGGAATCACATTTGTTCGCCTTAAAACGCATTTTTAAATATCTTTCAAACACTCCAAATCTCGGCTTGTGGTATTCCAAAAATTCTTTATTTGATTTAAAAGCTTCCTGTAATGTCGAATTTGGTGGATATAAGGTGGACAAAAAAATCACTAGTGGAACCTGTTTCTTTTTAGAAAACTGTTTAGGTTTTTCGTTTTCAAAAAAAAAAAATTATGTTGCGTTCTCAACGACCGAAGCCGAATATATGGCTCCCGGTAGTTGCTGTGCGCAAATTCTTTGGATGAAGCATCAATTGCTCGACTATGGCGTCTATTTTTCAAAAATCCCTTTTTTGTGATAACACTAGCGTCATATGTCTTACAAAGAATCCTATTCAACAATCGCACACCAAACATATTGATATTCGCCATCATTTTATTCGTGACTACACTAAACGAAATGAAGTAGAACTTCAATACGTTGACACTAAAAATCAAATTGCCGATATTTTTACAAAACCACTAGATGAAAACACTTTTATTCTTTTTCATGGTAAACTTGGCATGATCGAATTGTAATCGCATTTAGACATATATTAAAATTTAATTTCATATTAAGGGGGATCTTAAATCAAATAGATCAATTTAATTTTGTATAATACAAATTAAGTGTATTTATTCAAAATCATAAGCTCACATTTTATGTGTATTACTTGTTAAGAGTCTTATAATTTATAAAACTAAGAGGTAAAAATCCGAATTTTTTTTGCCAGAACGTTGCATCCATTTCTTGAACGTTGCATCCATTATCTGCAAATAACGTTGCGTACGTTCATAGAACGTTGCTTTCGTTCCTAGCAATACCCGCCGTATTTTAAAATTTTTCATCAAAATTGACCACGAATTTTTACCCGCCTAAAATAGATCATTGCATAAGTTCGGTGAACATTGCTTCCGTTCTCACTCAATCCCGCCTATTTTTTTAAAATTTCAGTTCAAAATTCCCGCGAATATTTCCCGCCTAGTTAGAACGTTGCGTACATTCATAGTTCATTGCTTCCGTTCGTAGCTATTCCCACGATTTTTTCCCGCATAGGCACAACGTTGCGTCCGATGGTGCAACATTGCGCCCGTTCATGCTGATGTCTATATATAGAGGCCGAATACCTTTAGATTTTTTCAGACCTAATTTCTCTTCCTTTCTCTCTTTAGTTCAAAAATTTTCTCCCAAATACCTCCTAGACGTCAAGGCGATCCCGCCAATCCGAGGAAACGTACTCGTGCTCGTACCAAAACCCATATCCATTATCCTAACCTACCCGCTATATCTCGACCTATACCCGCCTACTACCATGATAGGAAAATTCTTCCATGTCGTATTCCTGATCACACATATTTAGCGCAATCCCATATTCGTGTGTTGGATTTCATTGATTTTCAATAGTGGGGAGCGTTTTTCAGCCCTCTGATCAAGATTTTAATTATACCTCTCTTATCCATGTGTTTTACGCCAATTTTGAACTTGAATTGGGCAGCGATTATATCTATGTTACAATTGTTCAAAATAGGTATATTCGTTTTCTGTAGGCGATCTCTCTACTTGGTTCTCTCTTCCTAGAGATGGACCCAGTCAGTTCTTCTCACTGAAATGGCCTGAAGACAGTCCTGATTTTAGTCGAGCAGAAACTCTTTCTGTTATTCTTGGTCGACGAGCCCATGTTGGTGATGATCGACCAACTCTCAAAATGCTCTGTCCAGATTTTCAAATTCTCCAAAATATTATCACTTCCTCTATCGTCCCTCGCGCTGGAGACCACTCCAAGTGAAATTTTTTGGACCTTTATGTTCTTTTTCATATTGTCTCTCAGCGATCTTTTAACCTTCCTCATTTTGTCATTCTTGTTATGCACTATATCACAAAGAATTCAAAGAAAATTAGTCTTCCTTTTGCTCGGTTTATTAATCGAATTTTGACTCATTTTCACATAGTTTTTGATGACTTGGACAAAACACCTATCACCGAAACACATACTCTTGATCATTCCTCCATTCTTAAAATGGAGTTGCCATGGAATCCAGTATTCTCTCGTGGGTGCATGATCCTAGTCATTCTTTTGCTCGTTTTCATCCTGTTACTCATTTTCATATTCCTTTTTCATCCCTTCCTCCGTATGTTCAAGAGCAAGAATTTTCTAGTGGTTATACTGACCCATATATTCCTTCCTTTTTTACGGTTCCTCCATCTTCTTCATCTATGTTTGATTATGGTGAGCTACCTTTTTCTCCACCTGTGATGCCTCAGCCTCCGCCTACACCAGCTCCATCTTCCGATCGACTTTTTGAGTATCTTCAGCGGCTAGAACTCAATTTGGATAGCAACTTCTCCGCTATTCAATCTATTCACACATCTATCACGAACTTGACTACAGAGATGCGAGGATCTTTTGATGCTGTCCACGATAGACTCAATTTGTTGGAAGAAAACTTATATCAAAATCCTTCGGATGACGCTTCTTAGTTTTACATCTTTGTTATCATTAAATTGTATTTGAAATTTCTTTATTAATGAAATTTTTATTGCATTGTGTTGTTTATTTATTAGCTTTTTGATTATCACAAAAATGGGGAGACTTAATTTGGTTAAATGTATAATGAAATTAATAAAATTAAAAGGGGGAGAATAAAACTTGATTATGTGATAAACAATTTGTTAAAACTGTTATTAACTTGTTTTCAACTTAGGAGAAGCTTTTATGCGTATATTAATTTGTTTAAAAATATTGCATATTTATTTTCTATATAACCAAGTTTTGTGATTATCAAAAAGAGGAAGATTTTTACGCCTTAAACGCATACAAATCTCATAGACGAGATTAATGTTTTTAATGCGATAACTTATCTTGTTTTGATAATTACAAAACTAGGTTAATTTTTATGAAACTTTGCAGATTAGATTTTCATTCACAGATAAAATATTGAAAGTTATTTCGTAGCTAAATATGAGATTCTGAAGTCTTGTAATGCTCAAAGAACGGAAGCAACGTAGTCCAGATCAGAAGCAACATTCATATCTAAAACAAATAACAAAAATCATGGAAGTTGACGCCGAACGGACGCAACGAACTGGAGAACGGGCGCAACGATCTCAGTTAAAAGCATGATCCAAAAATTAAGGAAGAAATTCGTCCGACCAAAGTTGTAGTACGCCAAACGGACGCAACGATCTACCCAACGGACGCAACAATCTCAACCGAATTTTCACTATAAATAGAGGCATTCCGAGGTCATTTGGAATCAAGCAAATCACCGTTGAGTCTGTCATCCATCAAGAAATATTCGAGCAATATTTTAAGCATTTGAAGCCTATTTTGAGTCCCTCAAAATATATTTGTATCAAGTTGTAATAAACGCTTGAAATTTGTTGTTGTATTCACTCGAGTGTGAAGCCCGAGTTGTTTCGAGTTGTGAGTGTTGGAGAACGCGGCGATCAGATCAATCAGGATTGATACCCGGTGCAGCAGAAGTTTAAAAATTTTATATGGAACGATTCCATAGTGGGTATCAAAACCTTACGATTAAATTGTGTGTGTAAAAATTAAATAACAATTATAAATTTTTACCTTCAATCTCGAAGCGAGATTATGGACACCAACAGATTGCTCTGCTCTTGTTGTATATCCCTGGAACTGATGGACGAACTGTTCTTTAATCAGGTCCACGAACGGATATTTAATCCCTCTGATAGATTGCACTAGAAAATCTATCAGAAGTTTCTACGAAGATATTAACGAATTTGATCCGTTAAACCAGACTGCAATTCAAAATTCACAGACTGGATTTTTCGAGCAGAGGGGAGAAGGGGGCGGCCACTACTGAGAGAAAAATAGGGTTTTTTCGAAAATTGTGACCTGTTGTGTTTAATTTATGTACTGCAATAACTTATTTATAATGTAGGCCACTAACAGCTTAGGGCCCATTAGTTATAAGTTCAAGCCCGACAAGCAAAGCCCGCATGTTCAGAAATTAATATAAAATTCATCGTGACTCCGATTGATAAACCGATTTCACCAATGTGCACAGAAACCATTTCTGCACCTTTTAAAGTCAAGATAAATTTTTCTAAATCCGAATTCAGTGATTTCAAAAAATGCCCATCCCTATGTCATTTTAGGAAATCTTACTCCTCTACTCATAATTAAGAAGTCCAACTTCTTTGTTCATTAAATTTAACTCTTTAAATTTAACTATCTCAACGGGGATTAAAAATCAATTACTCTGTGTGACCCTCAATGGTTCAGGGATACAGCTAGCCGTGGGCTCACAACTCCTTGTAACTCGGAACAACAATTTCCGACTTGCCCATCGAATCATGGTAAGAGCGCCTAGCAACATCGCCCCATGATTCCCTAGGTATCACTGATAGTGCCTGCAAGAACCAATAGATTTTGGTTAGCGTATAGTACGGTCCCTTCATCCATATATCCCGATCAAATCAACAACCATTGGTATATCGAGAGTCGTTCGAGATTCGATAACTATGCAATACATCTTGAAGATCAAATAGTGACATCGCATGTGCTACTAAGAAACCATTTCTTAAATCACATCATGTACTCTGGCCAGAGATTCGTCACACTAATATCTCCTCAGATCGCATAGGATATCCACACTCGCAAGTATGTGGTGAATCCTTGACAACAAAGCATCGACTCCTATATGTGTTGTAACTGTACCCAATCCCGACACCTGATGACCCCAATAGAGTCGGTAAACGAGTCAAAGCACAGTACTAGCATATAGAGTCTCAATGATGTTTCAAGTAGTAAGGACTAATGGTGTAGAACCAAAACCGCGGACTTTATCCACTCGATAAGTGATAACCACTTGGAAAGTCTGGATAGGGTAGTTCGATCATTCATCATATGAATATCCATTTGCATGCTTCGAACATCTCTATGTTCCTTACCAATGAAACGTGGTACTCTGCATCGCAAATGCTAGTCTCAAACTCGAGCGATCCTTATCCTTATTATCGGACGGCTCAATCGACAAGGAACAGTTTAGAATATACAGTGACTATAAGATGTGTTTCATGATAGACATCTCCATGTTCTACCACATCTTACATACACTATAGTATATTCAAGGTCTTTATCAAAACAACAATAGTATATCACAATATAACAATATGAAGAAAGATAAAGTCATTGCCATTAATAAAAGTGTAAATTATATTAAACAAAAGATTGTTTATACAAAGAGTCATCAAAGCCCTTAGCCACAAGTTGGCTCACCGGGCACCTACTCTTTCAATCTCCCACTTGCCCTAAAGCCAACTAGTCATACTACGTAGACCCATTGCTGTTGGAAAACTGGCGAGTTCCCAGACCAATTACGATTGATACCCGGTGCAGCGGAAGTTTAAAAATTTTTCATGGAACGTTTCCATGGTATGGGTATCAACCGTTCATCGATTGAATTATTGTGTGTGTAAAATTTAAATAACAATTAAATAAATTTTACCTCAAATCTCGCAACGAGATTAATGGACACCAACAGAACAATTCTGCTCTTGTTGTCTCTCCCTGGAACCGATGAACGCCTTCAATCAGGTCCACGAACAGAGGTTTAATCCCTCTGATAGATTGCACTAGAAAATCTATCAGAAGTTTTCTGCGAAGAGAATACACGAATCTGATTCGTTATTCCTTACTGCGATTCAAAATCACAGACCGGAATTTTCTCGGGCAGAGTGAAGGGGGCGGCCGAAATATGTTTGAGAGAGAGGGTAGGGTTTTCGAAAATTGCTCTCAAAAATAATGACCTTTTTTTTTTAATTTCTGTACTGAAATAACTTATTTATAATGCAGGCCACTAACACCTTAGGGCCCATTAGTCATAAGCTGGGGCCCGACAAGCAAAGCCCGCTCGTTCAGAAATTAATATAAAATTCATCGTGACTCCGATTGATGAAACGATTTCACCAATGTGCACAGAAACCATTTCTGCACGTTTTAAAGTCAAAATAAATTTTCCTGAATCCGAATTCAGTGGTTTCCAAAAATGCCCATCCCTATGTCATTTTAGGAAATCCTACTCCCTTACTCTTATTTAAGAAGTCCAACTCCTTAGTTCATTAAATTTAACTCTTTAAATTTAACTATCTCAACGGGGATTAAAACTCCATTACACTGTGTGACCCTCAATGGTTCAGGGATACAGCTAGCCGTGGGCTCACAACTCCTTGTGACTCGGAACAACACTTTCCGACTTGCCCAACGAATCATGGTAAAGCGCCTAGCAACATCGCCCCATGATTCCCTAGGTATCACTGATAGTGCCTACAAGAACCAGTAGATTTTGGTTAACGTACAGTACGGTCCCTTCATCCATATATCCCGATCGAATCAACAACCATTGGTATATCGAGAGTCGCTCAAGATTCGATAACTATGCAATGTATCTTGAAGATCAAATTAGTGACATCGCATGTGCTACTAAGAAACCATTTCTTAAATCACATCAAGTACTCTGGCCAGAGATTTGTCACACTAATATCTCCTCAGATCGCATAGGATATCCACACTCGCAAGTATGTGGTGAATCCTTGACAACAATGCATTGACTCCTATATGTGTCGTAACTGTACCCAATCTCGACACCTGATGACCCCCTCAGAGTCGGTAAACGAGTCAAAGCACAGTACTAGCATATAGAGTCTCCATGATGTTTCAAGTCGTAAGGACTAATGGTGTACAACCAAAACCGCGGACTTTATCCACTCGATAAGTGATAACCACTTGGAAAGTCCGGATAGGGTAGTTCGACTATTCATCCTATGAATATCCATTTGCATGCTTCGAACATCTCCATGTTCCCTACCAATGAAACGTGGTACTCCGCATCGCAAATGCTAGTCTCAAACTCGAGCGATCCTTATCCTTATTATCGGACGGCTCAATCGACTAGGAACGGTTTTAGAATATACAGTGACTATAAGATGTATTTCATGATAGACATCTCCATGTTCTACCACATCTTACATACACTATAGTATATTCAAGGTCTTTATCAAAACAACAATAGTATATCACAATATAACAATATGAAGTAATATAAAGTCATTGCCATAAAAGTGTAAATAATATTAAACAAAAGATTGTTTATACAAAGAGTCAACAAAGCCCATAGCCACACAGTTGGCTCACTGGGCACCCACTCTTACAATCTCCCACTTGCCCTATAGCCAACTAGTCATACTACGTAGACCCATTGCTTCGCGATGTTTGTCAAACAATGGTCCTGGCAAAGGCTTAGTAAGTGGATCAGCGATATTGTCTGCAGAGGCCACTCGTTCGACACTGATGTCTCCTCTTTCCACAATCTCCCGGATTATGTGGTATTTCCTCAGTACGTGTTTGGATCTTTGATGAGACCTTGGTTCCTTTGCTTGAGCAACGGCACCCGTGTTGTCGCAGTACACCGGGACTGGACCAACAAATTCAGGAATGACGCCCAACTCTTGGACGAAATTCCTCATCCAAACGGCCTCTTTAGCAGCAGCTGATGCTGCAATGTATTCAGCCTCAGTGGTGGAATCCGCTGTGGTGTCCTGCTTGGAACTCTTCCAAGAGACAGCACCGCCATTGAGCATGAACACAAATCCAGAGGTTGACTTCGAGTCATCCACATCACTTTGGAAGCTAGAGTCGGTATAGCCTTCCAGTTTGAGTTCTCGTCCTCCATAAACCATGAACATATTCTTAGTCCTTCGCAAGTACTTAAGAATGTCCTTCACGGCTTTCCAATGCATCTGACCAGGATTAGACTGATATCTGCTCGTGACACTCAGAGCAAATGCTACATCCGGTCTGGTAGATATCATCCCATACATGATACTACCTATAGCTGACGCATATGGTACATGTGTCATATTCTCTATCTCTGCATCAGTCTTGGGACACATAGACTTGGATAGAGAAACTCCATGACACATGGGTAGATGTCCTCTCTTGGACCCATCCATTGAAAACCGTTTCAATATGGTATCGATGTAGGTTGATTGAGTGAGTCCTATCATTCTCTTAGATCTATCCCTATAGATCTGTATCCCAAGAATGTAGGATGCCTCACCCAAATCCTTCATCGAAAATCTACCTGATAACCATATCTTTGTTGACTGCAACATCCCTACATCATTCCCAATGAGTAGGATGTCATCAACATAAAGTACTAAGAATGTCACCGCATCCTTAACTACTTTCTTGTACACGCAAGGTTCCTCCGGGTTCTTGATGAAACCAAAATCTTTTATTGTTTCATCAAATTTCTGGTTCCAACTTCTTGATGCTTGTTTTAGACCATAAATTGATCTCTGAAGCTTGCATACCTTATGCTCGCTTCCCATGGATGTGTACCCCTCAGGCTGCTTCATATAGATTTCTTCCTTAATGTCTCCATTAAGAAAAGCAGTCTTCACATCCATTTGCCATATCTCATAGTCATACCATGCAGCTATGGCAATAAGGATTCTTATGGACTTGAACATTGCAACTGGTGAAAAGGTTTCGTCATAGTCAACTCCTTGCCTTTGAGTATAACCTTTAGCCACCAATCGCGCCTTGTAGGTCAATACCTTACCATCAGGCCCAAGCTTTCTTTTGTAGATCCATTTACACCCTATTGGAACAATTCCATCGGGAGGATCCACTAAAGTCCAGACTTGGTTAGTATGCATCGAATCCAATTCTGACTGCATAGCTTCAAGCCATAAATTCGAATCCGCATCAGAAATTGCTTCCTTGAAGCTTCTTGGATCACATCCAATGTCGGGTTCATCTTGACCCTCTTCAAGAAGAAGACCATATCGAACTGGAGGTCTAGAAGTCCTCTCGGATCTTCTAGGTGCAGGCGTGTCCAGCAATGGTTCCTGAGGTGTGGGATCGTTATTTTGTATTTCGGGTTCTTCTCGAACTTCTTCGAGTTCCATCATCACGCCTTTCTTATCCAATAAGAACTCCTTCTCCAAGAAGGTGGCATTCCGTGAAACAAACACCTTTGTTTCAGCAGGATAATAGAAATAATATCCGATTGAATTCTTCGGATACCCCACAAAATAACACAAGCTGGATCGACTATCCAACTTATCTCCCACTGTCCGCTTCACGTAAGCCGGACATCCCCAAATCCTCAAGTATGAATACTTAGGAGCTTTGCCATTCCATAACTCGTATGGTGTTTTGTCCACTGCTTTAGTGTGGACGTTGTTCAACAACAATACCGCCGTTTCAAGCGCATAGCCCCAAAACGAAGGTGGAAGCTCAGTGAAGCTCATCATAGATCGAACCATGTCCAACAAAGTTCGATTACGACGCTCCGATACACCATTAAGCTGTGGTGTCA
The DNA here is from genome assembly GCF_033568475.1 of Henckelia pumila. NCBI lineage: Eukaryota > Viridiplantae > Streptophyta > Magnoliopsida > Lamiales > Gesneriaceae > Henckelia > Henckelia pumila. The sequence continues at coordinate 82,013,064 of NC_133122.1, read as the reverse complement.
TAGGAGGAGTCCACTGAGAGAGAATCCCATTCTCTTTCAGATAGTCCAAAAACTCGGTACTCAAGTATTCTCCACCTCGATCCGATCGAAGTGCTTTAATACTTTTACCTAGCTTGTTTTCTACTTCAGCCTTGAATTCTTTGAACTTTTCAAATGCTTCAGACTTATATTTCATTAAATATAAATACCCATACCTTGAATAATCGTCAGTAAAGGTAATGAAGTAGGTGTGGCCATATTGAGTCCCAACTCTAAATGGTCCACAAACATCTGTATGGATCAAATCCAACAGATTTTGACTACGTTCAGGCTTCCCCTTAAAAGGAGATTTAGTCATTTTTCCTTTTAGGCAGGATTCACAAGTAGGTAGAGAGTTAATATCAGACATATCAAACATGCCCTCTCCCACTAGCTTGTTCATCCTCCTTGAGGAAATATGACCTAGTCTAGCGTGCCAAAGGTTTGCCGGGTTTTGACTATCGATTTTCCTTTTGTTTGTTGTCGCCGGTTTGTCAATACAATTTACTGGAACGTCTTTTAGTTTTAAATTATATAGATCGTTTTCAAGTTGTCCATTTCCAATTAAACATTCATTCTTGTAAATACTGCAAATCCCATTCACAAAATTACAAGAATAACCATCTCTATCAAGCATAGAAATAGAAATAATGTTTTTAATTAAATCTGGCACAAATAAAACATCTCTCAACAATAATTTAAAACCATTCTGCAAAATCAAACAAACATCTCCAATGGCCGTAGCTTCAACTCTGGAACCATTCCCGAGCCTCAGCTGGGTCTCACCCATTCTAAGCCTGCGACTTCTTGTCATCACCTGCAAATCATTGCAAATGTGAGATCCACATCCGGTATCCAATACCCAAGAAGTTGTATTAAGTGACATGTTTATTTCGATATAGAACATACCCTTTGCAGTTCCCAACTGCTCAAGATACTCCTTGCAGTTGCGCTTCCAATGACCCGGCTTCTTGCAGTAATGGCAAACATCCTTGGATTTTCCATCGTTTGAAGCCTTTGTCTTTTGCTTCTTCTCGGGTTCCACTTTCTTGGGTGGGGCAGAACGTTTCTTGCCCTTCATACTTGGCCCCTTCTTAGCAGAAGATGAGGAGCCCACCAAGAAAGCTGGCTTATCCTTCTTAAGTGTGGATTCATATGTAACGAGCATATTGACCATCTCTTCAAGGGTGGCCTCTATCTTGTTCATATTAAAATTTATCACGAATCCATCAAATGAAGAAGGAAGAGATAGAAGCAGCAAGTCCACATTGAGTTCATGCTCCAACACCAAATCAAGGGTCGCTAACTTCTGTATGAGCCAAATCACTCGTACCCCATGATCACGGACCGAAGTCCCTTCACGCATGCGGCACGTCATCAACTCCTTAACAGTAGAGAACCTTTCAGCCCTCGACTGAGCCCCAAAAAGTTCCTTGAGTTGCGTGTGAATGTCAGCAGCATTCACCGTGTCCTCAAATCGCCTCTGGAGTTCATCAGACATCGAGGCTTGCATATAGCATTTGGTCTTGATGTCATGGTCACACCATGCATCAAGTTTGGCCAATTCCTCCGGACTTATGTCAGCTGGTGCTTCCTTCGGAGGTGCTTTCTCTAACACGTAGAGCATTTTCTCCGAAGTTAAGACAATCTTCAACTTCCGGAACCATTCCGTATAGTTGGCGCCAGTCAGCTTGTTTTGTTCGAGGATCGAGAATAAAGGATTTCGCGAATTCATTGTATGAAATACTGAAAAGGAAAAACAGACATATATCAATGATTGTTTAACAATTTACTAAGACATAAAATAGGCGAATTTAATTTTATGAATCTCACTCCCACTATTTTAACGATTTCACCACCCTCTAGTGAAAACGGGAAACTTTTTCCTTAGTGAGAACATGGAGTCCAATTGACAAACTTATGGTCCCGAATAATATCAGCCAACCATAATTCTCAAAAGGTAGAGCCCAATTGCTTCCAAAGCAACCCCCATGTGTTTACCTCATGTCCAATAAGGGCCCAATAATATGACGCCGTTTAAAGTGACATGTCAAGATGACCCATCAATATTAAGTTGTGATAGACGGTCGCCATGTGGATCCCCCAATAATATGAGCCGATCCCATGGGAGTTCCACCCAACTTACAACATTTGTCGATCCAATGTACAGCTTTCCGACGGACGGGCCCCCCCAATAATATGAGCCGGACCGTATCCGCGGGTAGCATCACATACATTGACCGTTGATGGAAGGTAGGAACATTTAAACAATATTTAAATTTCCTTTATTTATCTTGATATAAATTTTAAATCATATTTAAAATGAGGGATTTTATTTATAAAAACATTTGTCTCATCATATTTAATTTATTGCATGCATTGCCGGATTCACGCAATTTATGTCTAAACATGCATACAATCATAATATCACATATTATATAGGATGATCGATTCCATTTCTAATTGACCCGTGGTTTGCCAATCACGGGTCTTAGTCCAATCCTAGGTAATATGCAGTATGCAAATGCAATCCTATTACATATGCTTCCAATTTACATTTCTTCAGTCTTCATTGTCTGCTGGGCCCACCATCTTCAAATCTTGATCTCCCACTAAATCTAATGTATTTACAATTAAATAACAATGACAAGTAGGGGATACATTTTTAGGGGGTGGGAACGGGCTATAAACCAAGCCCACTTTTTATTACATATGACATTCATATCGGGCCAGAAAACAGGCCCATTAATAAAACCAACAACAATAAAGACAAAATGTAAATTCCTAACATACACCTACAAAATTGGTCATGGCAATCGATCATCCTTATCCAATAACATTTAATTCAAAATTAATTTATTGGATAACATGCTGTGGCAATTCAAATTTAAACAAGATAAAATCATATTTTATATATAAAATCACATTTCACATATAAAATCATATTTTATCTCCATATCAAATAAAATCATATTTTATCTATAAAATCCAATTTTACAAATAAAATCATATTTTATCTAATATATCATAAGATCATATCTTATCATCAATTGTACCAAAATAATTGATTTCAAAATTCAATTTACGGATAAAATATTAAAATTTTCCAAAAATTCAAATTTATCCAAAATCAATTTTAAAATTTACGGACTCGAACAATTCGATCCGAAATCTCGTGAACCAATCAAAAACAATTTTTGACCGGACCAAAAATAAAATTTTAAATATTAAAATTAATAAAAATATTAAAAAAAATTAATTTTTCCCGCGGGCCACCCGGGACACTCCCGGGTTGGCCCGCACCCGGGGCGCGGGCCGGGCAGCCCGCTGCCCCCTTAGGGCAGCAACGTTTGCTGCCCTGGCGGCGCCTGGCGCCGCCGCTGGCGGCGCCGTGCGTCGCCCTGGGCGGCGCCGAGCGCCGCCCCTGGGCGGCGCTGTGCGCCGCCCTGGGCAGCGCCGAGCGCTGCCCTGCGCAGCGCCCAGCGCTGCGCTGGGCAGCGCACAGCGCTGCCCTGGGCAGCGCCGTGCGCCGCCCTGGGCGGCGACGGTCGCCGCCCTGCGGGCAGCGATCCAATCGCTGCCCGGGTTTCGCCCCCCGAAAAAAAAATTTTTTTTTTATTTAAAATATTTATTTTGTTTCAAAAACCGAGACTCAAAAATTTTGTACAATTGATTAATTCAATCGATTGATCTGAGCAACCTGGCTCTGATACCACTGTTGGAAAACTGGCGAGTTCCCAGACCAATTACGATTGATACCCGGTGCAGCGGAAGTTTAAAAATTTTTCATGGAACGTTTCCATGGTATGGGTATCAACCGTTCATCGATTGAATTATTGTGTGTGTAAAATTTAAATAACAATTAAATAAATTTTACCTCAAATCTCGCAACGAGATTAATGGACACCAACAGAACAATTCTGCTCTTGTTGTCTCTCCCTGGAACCGATGAACGCCTTCAATCAGGTCCACGAACAGAGGTTTAATCCCTCTGATAGATTGCACTAGAAAATCTATCAGAAGTTTTCTGCGAAGAGAATACACGAATCTGATTCGTTATTCCTTACTGCGATTCAAAATCACAGACCGGAATTTTCTCGGGCAGAGTGAAGGGGGCGGCCGAAATATGTTTGAGAGAGAGGGTAGGGTTTTCGAAAATTGCTCTAAAAAATAATGACCTTTTTTTTTTAATTTCTGTACTGAAATAACTTATTTATAATGCAGGCCACTAACACCTTAGGGCCCATTAGTCATAAGCTGGGGCCCGACAAGCAAAGCCCGCTCGTTCAGAAATTAATATAAAATTCATCGTGACTCCGATTGATGAAACGATTTCACCAATGTGCACAGAAACCATTTCTGCACGTTTTAAAGTCAAAATAAATTTTCCTGAATCCGAATTCAGTGGTTTCCAAAAATGCCCATCCCTATGTCATTTTAGGAAATCCTACTCCCTTACTCTTATTTAAGAAGTCCAACTCCTTAGTTCATTAAATTTAACTCTTTAAATTTAACTATCTCAACGGGGATTAAAACTCCATTACACTGTGTGACCCTCAATGGTTCAGGGATACAGCTAGCCGTGGGCTCACAACTCCTTGTGACTCGGAACAACACTTTCCGACTTGCCCAACGAATCATGGTAAAGCGCCTAGCAACATCGCCCCATGATTCCCTAGGTATCACTGATAGTGCCTACAAGAACCAGTAGATTTTGGTTAACGTACAGTACGGTCCCTTCATCCATATATCCCGATCGAATCAACAACCATTGGTATATCGAGAGTCGCTCAAGATTCGATAACTATGCAATGCATCTTGAAGATCAAATTAGTGACATCGCATGTGCTACTAAAGAAACCATTTCTTAAATCACATCAAGTACTCTGGCCAGAGATTTGTCACACTAATATCTCCTCAGATCGCATAGGATATCCACACTCGCAAGTATGTGGTGAATCCTTGACAACAATGCATTGACTCCTATATGTGTCGTAACTGTACCCAATCTCGACACCTGATGACCCCCTCAGAGTCGGTAAACGAGTCAAAGCACAGTACTAGCATATAGAGTCTCCATGATGTTTCAAGTCGTAAGGACTAATGGTGTACAACCAAAACCGCGGACTTTATCCACTCGATAAGTGATAACCACTTGGAAAGTCCGGATAGGGTAGTTCGACTATTCATCCTATGAATATCCATTTGCATGCTTCGAACATCTCCATGTTCCCTACCAATGAAACGTGGTACTCCGCATCGCAAATGCTAGTCTCAAACTCGAGCGATCCTTATCCTTATTATCGGACGGCTCAATCGACTAGGAACGGTTTTAGAATATACAGTGACTATAAGATGTATTTCATGATAGACATCTCCATGTTCTACCACATCTTACATACACTATAGTATATTCAAGGTCTTTATCAAAACAACAATAGTATATCACAATATAACAATATGAAGTAATATAAAGTCATTGCCATAAAAGTGTAAATAATATTAAACAAAAGATTGTTTATACAAAGAGTCAACAAAGCCCATAGCCACACAGTTGGCTCACTGGGCACCCACTCTTACAATTGCTTCACGATGTTTGTCAAATAATGGTCCTGGCAAGGACTTAGTAAGTGGATCAGCGATATTGTCTGCAGAGGCCACTCTTTCGACAGTGATGTCTCCTCTTTCCACAATCTCCCGGATGATGTGGTATTTCCTCAGTACGTGTTTGGATCTTTGATGAGACCTTGGTTCCTTTGCCTGAGCAACGGCACCCGTGTTGTCACAGTACACCGGGACTGGACCAACAACTTCAGGAATGACGCCCAACTCTTGGACGAAATTCCTCATCCAAACGGCCTCTTTAGCAGCAGCTGATGCTGCAATGTATTCTGCCTCATTGGTGGAATCCGCTGTGGTGTCCTGCTTGGAACTCTTCCAAGAGACAGCACCGCCATTGAGCATGAACACAAATCCAGAGGTTGACTTCGAGTCATCCACGTCACTTTGGAAGCTAGAGTCGGTATAGCCTTCCAATTTTAGTTCTCTTCCTCCATATACCATGAACATATTCTTAGTCCTTCGTAAGTACTTAAGAATGTCCTTCACGGCTTTCCAATGCATTTGACCGGGATTAGCTTGATATCTGCTCTTGACACTCAGAGCAAATACTACATCCGGTCTGGTAGATATCATCCCATACATGATACTACCTATGGCTGACGCATATGGTACATGTGTCATTTTCTCTATCTCTTCATCAGTCTTGGGACACATAGACTTGGATAGAGAAACTCCATGACACATGGGTAGATGTCCTCTCTTGGACCCATCCATTGAAAACCGTTTCAATATGGTGTCGATGTAGGTTGATTGAGTGAGTCCTATCATTCTCTTAGATCTATCTCTATAGATCTGTATCCCTAGAATATAGGATGCCTCACCCAAATCCTTCATCGAGAATCTACCTGATAACCATATCTTTGTTGACTGCAACATCCCTACATCATTTCCAATGAGTAGGATGTCATCAACATAAAGTACTAAGAATGTCACAGCATCCTTAACTACTTTCTTGTACACGCATGGTTCCTCCGGGTTCTTGATGAAACCAAAATCCTTTATTGTTTCATCAAATTTCTGGTTCCAACTTCTTGATGCTTGTTTTAGACCATAAATTGATCTCTGAAGCTTGCATACCTTATGCTCGCTTCCCATGGATGTGTACCCTTCAGGCTGCTTCATATAGATTTCTTCCTTAATGTCTTCATTAAGAAAAGCAGTCTTCACATCCATTTGCCATATCTCATAGTCATACCAAGCAGCTATGGCAATAAGGATTCTTATGGACTTGAACATTGCAACTGGTGAAAAGGTTTCATCATAGTCAACTCCTTGTCTTTGAGTATAACCTTTCGCCACCAATCGCGCCTTGTAGGTCAATACCTTACCATCAGGCCCAAGCTTTCTATTGTAGATCCATTTACACCCTATTGGAACAATTCCATCGGGAGGATCTACTAAAGACCAAACTTGGTTTGTATGCATCGAATCTATTTCCGACTGCATAGCTTCAAGCCATAAATTTGAATCCGCATCAGAAATTGCTTCCTTGAAGTTTCTTGGATCACATCCAACATCGGGTTCATCTTGATCCCCTTCAAGAAGAAGACCATATCGAATAGGAGGTCTAGAAGTCCTCTCGGATCTTCTAGGTACAGGCGTGTTTATCAATGGTTCCTGAGGTGTAGGATCGTTATTTTGTATTTCGGGTTCTTCTCGAATTTCTTCGAGTTCCATCATCTCGCCTTTCTTATCCAATAAGAACTCCTTCTCCAAGAAGGTGGCATTCCTTGAAACAAACACCTTTGTTTCAGCAGGATAATAGAAATAATATCCGATTGAATTCTTCGGATACCCTAAAAAATAACATAAGCTGGATCGACTATCCAACTTATCTCCCACTGTCCACTTCACGTAAGCAGGACATCCCCAAATCCTCAAGTACGAATACTTAGGAGCTTTGCCATTCCATAACTCGTATGGTGTTTTGTCCACTGCTTTAGTGTGGACGTTGTTCAACAACAATACCGCCGTTTCAAGCGTATAGCCCCAAAACGAATGTGGAAGCTCAGTGAAGCTCATCATGGACCGAACCATGTCCAACAAAGTTCGATTACGACGCTCCGATACACCATTAAGCTGTGGTGTCATAGGAGGAGTCCACTGAGAGAGAATCCCATTCTCTTTTAGATAGTCCAAAAACTCGGTACTTAAGTATTCTCCACCTCGATCCGATCGAAGTGCTTTAATACTTTTACCTAGCTTGTTTTCTACTTCAGCCTTGAACTCTTTGAACTTTTCAAATGCTTCAAACTTATATTTCATTAAATATAAATACCCATACCTAGAATAATCATCAGTAAAGGTAATGAAGTAGGTGTGGCCATATTGAGTACCAACTCTAAATGGACCACAAACATCTGTATGGATCAAATCCAACAGATTTTGACTACGCTCAGGTTTCCCCTTAAAAGGAGATTTAGTCATTTTTCCTTTTAGGCAGGATTCACAAGTAGGTAGAGAGTTAATATCAGACATATCAAACATGCCCTCTCCCACTAGCTTGTTCATCCTCCTTGAGGAAATATGACCTAGCCTAGCGTGCCAAAGGTTTGCCGGGTTTTGGCTATCGATTTTCCTTTTGTTTGTTGTTGCCGGTTTATCAACAAAATTTATTGGAACGTCTTTTAGTTTTAAGTTGTATAGATCGTTTTTAAGTTGTCCATTTCCAATCAAACATTCATTCTTGTAAATATTGCAAATCACATTCACAAAATTGCAAGAATAACCATCTCTATCAAGCATAGAAACAGAAATAATATTTTTAATCAAATCCGGAACAAATAAAACATCTCTTAAAAGTAACTTAAAACCGTTCTGCAAAAATAAATAAACATCTCCCACAGCTTTAGCTTCAACTCTGGAACCATTTCCGAGCCTCAGCTGGGTCTCACCCATTCTAAGCCTGCGACTTCTTGTCATCACCTGCAAATCATTGCAAATTTGAGATCCACATCCGGTATCCAATACCCAAAAAGTAGTATTAAGTGAAATATTTATTTCAATATAAAACATACCCTTTGCAGTTCGCAACTGCTCTAGATATTCCTTGCAGTTACGCTTCCAATGACCGGGCTTCTTGCAGTAATGGCAAACATCCTTGGATTTTTCCATGTTTGAAGCCTTTGTCTTGTACTTCTTCTCGGGTTCGATTTTCTTGGGCGGGGCAGAACGTTTCTTACCCTTTGTACTTGGCCCCTTCTTAGCAGAAGAAGAGGAGCCAACCAAGAAAGCCGGTTTATCCTTCTTTAATTTGGATTCATATGTCACAAGCATATTGACCATCTCTTCAAGGGAGGCCTCTATCTTGTTCATATTGAAATTCACCACAAATCCGTCAAACGAAGAGGAAGAGACAGAAGTAGTAAGTCCACGTTGAGTTCATGCTCCAACACCAAATCAAGGGTTACCAACTTCTGTATGAGCCAAATCACTCATACCCCATGATCACGGACCGAAGTCCCTTCACGCATGCGACACATCATTAGCTCCTTTACAGTAGCGAACCTTTCAGCCCTCGATTGAGCCCCAAAAAGTTCCTTGAGTTGTACGTGAATGTCAGCAGCATTCACGGTGTCCTCAAATCGCCTCTGGAGTTCATCAGACATCGAGGCTTGCATATAGCATTTGGCCATGATATCATGGTCCCACCATGTATCAAGTTTGGCTAACTCTTCCGGACTTATGTCAGCTGGTGCTTCCTTCGGAGGAGATTTTTCTAACACGTAGAGCATCTTCTCCGAAGTCAAGACAATCTTCAACTTACGGAACCATTCCGTATAGTTTGCGCCAGTCAACTTATTTTGTTCGAGGATCGAGAAAAGTGGATTACGCGAATTCATTTTTATGAAATACTGAAAAGAAACAGACAAATATCAGTGATTGTTTAAGCAATTTACTAAGACATAAAATAGGCGAAATTAATTTTATGAATCTCACTCCCACTATTTTAACGATTTCACTACCCTCTAGTGAAAACGGGAAACTGTTTTCCTTAGTGAGAACATGGAGTCCAATTGACAATCTATGGTCCCGAATAATATCAGCCAACCATAATTTTCAAAATGTAGAGCCCAATTGCTTCCAAAGCAACCTCCATGTTTTTACCTCATGTCCAATAAGGGCCCAATAATATGACGCCGTTTATTGTGACATGTCAAGATGACCCATCAATATTAAGTTGTGATGGACGGTCGCCATGTGGATCCCCCAATAATATGAGCCGATCCCATGGGAGTTCCACCCAACTTACAACATGTGTCGATCCAATGTACAGCTTTTCGATGAACGGGCCCCCCAATAATATGAGCCGGACCGTATCCGCGGGTAGCATCTCATACATTGATCGTTGATGGAAGGTAGGAACATTTAAACAAATTTAAATTTCCTTTATTTATCTTGATTTCAATTTTAAATCATATTTAAAATGAGGGATTTTAATTATGAAAATTTGTCTCATCATTTTTTAAAATTTTTGTATGCTTGTCGGATTCACACAATTTTGTCTAAAACATGCATACAACTATAATATCACATATTATATAGGATGATCGATTCCATTTCTAATCGACCCGTGGTTGCCAATCACGAGTCTTAGTCCAATCCTAGGTGATATGCAGTATGCAATGCAATCCTATTACATTGAGCTTCCAATTTACATTTCTTCTGTCTTTATTGTCTGCTGGGCCCACCTCCATCTTCAAATCTTGATCTCCCACTAAATCTAATGTATTTACAATAAATAACAATGACAAGTAGGGGATACATTTTTAAGGGGTGGGAACGGGCCATAACCAAGCCCACTTTTATTACATATGACAATTCATATTGGGCCATAAACCAGGCCCATTAATAAAACCAACAACAATAAAAACAAATGTAAATTCCTAACATACACCTACAAAATTGGTCATGGCAATCGATCATCCTTATCCAATAACATTTAATTCAAAATTAATTTATTGGATAACATGCAATGGCAATTTAAATTTAAAAGGATAAAATCATATTTCATATATAAAATCTTATTTTACATACAAAATCATATTTTATCTTTTTATCAAATAAAATCATATTTTATCTATAAAATCCAATTTTATACATAAAATCATATTTTACTCAATATATCCATAAGATCATATCTTATCATCAATTGTACCAAAAATAATTAATTTCAAAATTCAATTTAACGGATAAAATATTTAAATTTTCCAAAAATTCAAATTTATCCAAAAATCAATTTTAAAATTTTCGGACTCGAACAATTCGATCCGATGCCTCGTGGACCAATCAAAAACAATTTTCGATCGGACCAAAAATAGAATTTTAACATATTAAAATTTAATTTAAAAATTAAAAATTAATTTTTCCCGCGGGCCGCCCGGGACATTCCCGGGCTGCCCGCGCCCTAATGGGGTCGGGCCGGGCAGCCCGGCTGCCCCTAGGGCAGCGACGATCGCTGCCCTGCGCTGGGCGGCGCCGTGCTGCGCAGGGCAGCGCCGTGCGCTGCCCGGGGCAGCGACCATCGCTGCCCCCCCCGGGCAGCGATCCAATCGCTGCCCGGGTTTTTGCCCGAATTTTTTTTTTTTAAAATATTTATTTTGTTTCAAAAACCGAGGCTTAAAAATTTTTGTACAATCGATTAATTTAATCGCTTGATCTGAGCAACCTGGCTCTGATACCACTGTTGGAGAACGCGGCGATTAGATCAATCAGGATTGATACCCGGTGCAGCGGAAGTTTAAAAATTTTATATGGAACGATTCCATAGTGGGTATCAAAACCTTACGATTAAATTGTGTGTGTAAAAATTAAATAACAATTATAAATTTTTACCTTCAATCTCGAAGCGAGATTATGGACACCAACAGATTGCTCTGCTCTTGTTGTATATCCCTGGAACTGATGGACGAACTGTTCTTCAATCAGGTCCACGAACGAATATTTAATCCCTCTGATAGATTGCACTAGAAAACCTATCAGAAGTTTCTACGAAGAGATTAACGAATTTGATCCGTTAAACTAGACTGCAATTCAAAATTCACATACTGGATTTTCCGAGCAGAGGGGAGAAGGGGGCGGCCACTACTGAGAGAAAAATAGGGTTTTTTCGAAAATTGTGACCTGTTGTGTTTAATTTCTGTACTGCAATAACTTATTTATAATGTAGGCCACTAACAGCTTAGGGCCCATTAGTCATAAGTTCAAGCCCGACAAGCAAAGCCCGCATGTTCAGAAATTAATATAAAATTCATCGTGACTCCCATTGATAAACCGATTTCACCAATGTGCACAGAAACTATTTCTGCACCTTTTAAAGTCAAGATAAATTTTTCTGAATCCGAATTCAGTGATTTCCAAAAATGCCCATCCCTATGTCATTTTAGGAAATCTTACTCCTCTACTCATAATTAAGAAGTCCAACTTCTTTGTTCATTAAATTTAACTCTTTAAATTTAACTATCTCAACGGGGATTAAAAATCCATTACTCTGTGTGACCCTCAATGGTTCAGGGATACAGCTAGCCGTGGGCTCACAACTCCTTGTGACTCGGAACAACAATTTCCGACTTTCCCATCGAATCATGGTAAGAGCGCCTAGCAACATCGCCCCATGATTCCCTAGGTATCACTGATAGTGCCTGCAAGAACCAATAGATTTTGGTTAGCGTACAGTACGGTCCCTTCATCCATATATCCCGATCAAATCAACAACCATTGGTATATCGAGAGCCGTTCGAGATTCGATAACTATGCAATACATCTTGAAGATCAAATAGTGACATCGCATGTGCTACTAAGAAACCATTTCTTAAATCACATCATGTACTCTGGCCAGAGATTCGTCACACTAATATCTCCTCAGATCGCATAGGATATCCACACTCGCAAGTATGTGGTGAATCCTTGACAACAAAGCATCGACTCCTATATGTGTTGTAACTGTACCCAATCCCGACACCTGATGACCCCAATAGAGTCGGTAAACGAGTCAAAGCACAGTACTAGTATATAGAGTCTCAATGATGTTTCAAGTAGTAAGGACTAATGGTGTACAACCAAAACCGCGAACTTTATCCACTCGATAAGTGATAACCACTTGGAAAGTCCGGATAGGGTAGTTCGATCATTCATCATATGAATATCCATTTGTATGCTTCGAACATCTCTATGTTCCTTACCAATGAAACGTGGTACTCTGCATCGCAAATGCTAGTCTCAAACTCGAGCGATCCTTATCCTTATTATCGGACGGCTCAATCGACTAGGAACAGTTTAGAATATACAGTGACTATAAGATGTGTTTCATGATAGACATCTCCATGTTCTACCACATCTTACATACACTATAGTATATTCAAGGTCTTTATCAAAACAACAATAGTATATCACAATATAACAATATGAAGAAAGATAAAGTCATTGCCATTAATAAAAGTGTAAATTATATTAAACAAAAGATTGTTTATACAAAGAGTCATCAAAGCTCTTAGCCACAAGTTGGCTCACCGGGCACCTACTCTTTCAGTGAGGCTATCCTTGGAGTTCTTAAGGCCAAGTGCGTTGAGTTGTATCGGCTATCCTTGAAGTCATCATCAAGGAAAAGAGACACGGTGATCATGTTGTTGTTCGAGCTTTCAAAGTGATAGCAGATCCTTGGTTAATGGACCTTAACCAAGAAGGGGAGATGTGAGACTTCGGTTCTAAATAACTAATCTCGGGATTAAACAACAATAAGACATTCAAGATCCAAGATTAAAAGCAATAAATTTTTTTTTTAAATAGTGTCTCGCTCGATCGGTAAGATCTAACCGATCAAGCGAGCAACTTAGCAAAAGTTACTGCTAGAGAAAACTCCCAGCTTCGCTCGATCGGTAAGATCTTACCGATCGAGCGGCCACCAAAATTTCAAAATAGAAACTCAGCAAAAGGAACTTCGCTCGATCGGTTAAATCTCGCCGATCGAGCGGTGACAGCTCTGAATCAAAAACAGCAAAAAACATGCTGGAAACTCAAGTCCAATACATTCAAAATACCAACATGCATTACAATCACAAATTATCCGAATAATACATGAAGGAATAGAGTTGATCAACTACGCGTAAGGCTAGAACATGCAACCAAAAAGTTCGCATAATCGATACAACATAAACCACGAAGTTCGAGATCTAAACATGTTCTAACATAAACTAGGTAGACATGCTGACACGACTCCTAGACCGAGTCCCACTACTAGCTCTCCCTCTTGTTGCTAAGCAGGTCTTCGCTGACTTGATCCTGCCCCACCTGTTGCCAAGTACACATACAAAACAAAGCAACAGTCGGATAAACCGGTGAGAAAGATACTCCCAGTAAAAGTAACATAACAAGTAATGAAATCAGTAAACATGCTTTCCAGACAACACGTAATCGATATCAACGTAATGAAATGCATGTCTTTAAATCGGGATATCAAATCTGATAAACGAGGGATTGCTGCTATGCTTATGGGATCCCGAGGATGAGATCACGTAACGACTCACCGACTCTCCCAATCGAGGTGGTGCCACGTATCCCACTCTCCTAGACTTTGGGCAACTATAATGAGTATGCTAGCACCAGGCGAAACGACTACGACCTATGACACTCAATTATAGTTCCCAAACGTCTAAACAAAAAGAGCGATTCTGCCCGCTGAAATCAAAGTTGGCTCAAGATGAATTCATAACAAAAAACATAACATAAGCATCATAACAAAACTCAACTAATCAACAAAATACGAGTTCAACATGCTAGAACAAGTATTGATGCAATATGTGATTTGAAAGGGAAACTCGAGAATCAACAGTCCCGAGTATGCTATCCCACTAACGATGACTGCTTTTACCTTTCAATGTCGTAGCTCCAACTCTGAAAATGCTACAACAAAAGTCTTAAATCAAAAACTAAACAATCCCAAAAACAACAACAACGGTACAAGGTAATCTCTTTACCGATCTTCGTCCAACTCTTGACGCTCAACAGCTGTTAACTCCGGGCTTGACAACTCCAATGAAACTGTACGGAGACAAAAGATTATCAACATCATCGAACAAACTCAAAGCCCAAAGTACAACAACTCAAATGGTTCGAAATCTCAAAACTCAAACCGACGGCATAACAGCTATAAACTGAACAAACCGGAAACGCAGACAGCAGTTCAATACCGATATCAATACGAATCAATGCTAAAACAAAAATATCAAGGCAATTCCAACAAATCTCAAAACCCAATTTTTGAACAAGGCTTCCGAAAATCAAAACAATTCCGAACGACGCTCAAATTCAAAATCGAAAGATAATAAACGATCAGAACTCCGCCAAGAACAACATACTCGAATCTCAAGCGATTCTACAACATCCAAAAACTAGAATGAATCCAATCGTAGAAAGACTTACGATAAAACAGAGCTCTCGTTGCAGTGATCACTAATCTGCCTTCAGAAATAATTTCCAACGGCCGGATTGAGCTCGGACTGAAATCCCAAAGCTTGGAAATCACTTTTGGACGCCTACAATGGAGGTTCTCAGTTTGGAGAAGAAGAAGAATGCTTTGAATAGTCAACACAAGTGTAGATAATATATAAAACTCAATATTTACGTTTTAGTCCCTGAAATTTCCAAAATTTGCAAAATGGACCCTGATCAAAATCAAGTCAGCTCGTGAACTCTGTAATCTCCGATTAACTCAAATAAACTCACTTAAGATAAAAATGGGGCGTTACAATTCTCCCCCACTAAGAAGAGATTTCATCCTCGAAATCAGTAATAATCGCAACTCATAAGATAGAATAAAGAACTAAAAACAGTAAGAAGAACTCACGTCATCCGAATAACTCAGGAAAACTCTGTCTCATGTCGGATTCTATCTCCCAAGTCGCTTCCTCGACCCCGTGACGGCTCCACTGCACTTTCACCAATGGAATCAACTTGGTTTTGAGTTGTTTCTCTTTCCGATCAAGGATCTGAATCGGTCGTTCAAAATCACTCAGATTCTTGTCTAACTTGGCTTCATCAGGCTGAAGGATATGAGAAGGATTTGGATGATCATTTCGCAGCATAGAGACGTGAAAAACGTCATGAATACCAGATAAAGACGGAGGAAGTGCAAGTCTGTAGGCCAGATCGCCTATCTTCTCGAGAATCTTGTAAGGACCAATGAATCTCGGAGATAACTTCCCTCTCTTCCCAAATCCGACAGTACCTCTGAAAGGAGAAATTTAAGGAATACACGGTCTCCCTGATCAAAACTCAGAGGTCTACGTCTGACATTTGCATACTTCGCCTATCTATCCTGAGCTGACTTCATTCTAGACTGGATGACCTTAACTTGTTCTGCCATATCTCTAAGCATAACTGGTCCCAAATCCGGTGACTCGGACAAATCATCCCAAAACAACGGAGATCGGAATTTCTTACTGTACAATTGATAAGTGCATTTTGTGTGCATTATTTTATGTCTATTTGGCATGCATTCATATGGTTTCATGTGTGTTTTTATATGTTTTATTTGTAATTAATCTCATGCATGAGCATTTCACTCTCCGGGTTAATTTTGTAGGAAAATGGGTTTTTTAAGAATGAATTACGAAGCTGCCTTGATCAAAAATTAAAATTTAACTTTTGGGTGCTCCAAATAAAATCTCAACCGTCAAAATTAAATTTCAAGTTGTTTTTAAGATGTTGTCAAAATTTCAGCTCAATCCGACGGTTAGAACTCACGTGATGATTTTTTCAAGATAACTGCGCGCTGAAAACTGGAGGCAGAACTTTTCAAGCCATGGAGTGATTTTTCCTGCGCCGTGGCGTGAACTGAGGATTTTGAAGAAGTGAAAACAGAAATTTTCACGCTATGGCGTGACATTGTCTGTGCCATGGCGTGAAATGGTAAAAATTTGAGAATCAAGACAGAACTTTTCACGCTATGGCGTGACTTTTCTGCGCCATGGCGTGACGCGGACTGAAAAAATATTAATTTTCTAACATTAAAAGTTGCTATTTTTTGGGGCTTTATTGGATGGGCTTTCAACCACATATAAAAGGGGACATATCAGACGTGAGAAAGGGTTCCAAAGTTCCACACATCAAAAACGCAAGGGAGAGAGGCGACCACCAAGCGAGAACCAAGAGCAAAAGAGGGAGACGACGTGAAGATCTCAAGAACCGCGCAAACTAGTTTCTTCTTTTCTCTCTTATTTTTGTTGGGATTTAGGGGATCCTACCCCCAAAACTTTTTTTTGATTTTTTCTTGAATATTGAATTTGGTTTTTATGCATTCTTGATTATATTACTGTGTTTATTGAGTATTTGGAGATTGATCAACTTCGAATTGATTTTATGTGTTATAATTGATACTGAAAGGAGATTTTATAACATGATAGGGTAATATAGTCCATGGATCTACAACTTACATAGACATATGAGGTTGGATACATGTTGATAGTCATAGTCCAATAGGTCGAAAGCTAGAGGATTCCACAAATCGTAATACAATTGCAATTGTTAAATAACACAAGGACACTTGGTTATTGCAATTTGTTAATTAGATTAATATAACTGACAGAGTATATTGATAGATTAGGGAATTCCGTCAAAAGCATGACTTGAGAACTGAATTTCAATCATTAGAGAAGAAAAAGGGGTAGGTGAACCGAGATCCTAACAATCGTTTATTTATTTTCTGAATTTAATTTTATTATTTTGTTTTTTTTCCATCTTTTATTTTAGTTTATTAATTTATTATCATGTTATCTTAATTAAATAAAGAATAATACTTGAGTAATTTTGTCAGACATCAATCTCTGTGGGATGATACTCGTACTTTGTACACTATATTATTACTTGACTCGTGCACTTGCGATATATTCGAGCTTAATTGATATATATATTTAGGTTGATTTTCAGTGGTAGTATTTGCTCGAACAAGTTTTTGGCGCCGTTGTCGGGGATTGAAATAGACAAATTTTACTTTTTGTTATTTTCTTTAGTTAATTTCTTCTTTTTATTTATTCTATTTTATTCCTGCGTTATCTACCGTTTTATATTTTTATTTTTGCAGAAATTCATCTGTTGAAATACTTTGAGATGATCCATCGACAAGTATTTACGAGTTTTACCCAGCAACATGGAGAGCCATTCTACGCAGCATGGGAGAGATTCAATAATTTGGCGAACACATTCCGGTATCATGATTTCTCCAATTATTCTCTTCTTAAATCTTTTCTTAATGGTTTGGATGCAGTGACAAGGAGATGGGTAATTAATGGAGCTTTGCAAACTGGTTGTCCATTATTTTGCCGAGATAATGACAGTGCGATACACATTTTAGATGATATGGCAGAATTTAACTACCACCGATATTGGGATCTTACACCACAGATTTGGAGCCACCAAGACCCACAAGATACTTGTTACCCAGATTTTTCAAACCAACCATTCGAACTTCAAGAGGAGGAGGTAATTTGTTCTCAATTGATCATGCATTCATTAGAGGATATGGTGAGCAAGTACGTGGTCATGAACGAGCGAGCTATTGAAGATCTAATCAATTCTAGATGCCACCTTGAGGAGATGATAGAGAATCTCAAAATATCAATTCTTCATGAACACCAAGAACATGAAGTGAAGAAAGATACTCAAACAGTAATTCCCCAAATTTGGTTCGATGATGATGACTTAGAGAACCATGATTTGGAATGCGAATCAATTCATGCTAAAGATCAAGAGGTGTTTGAGTCTTCTCTTCCCATTGAACCTCAATCGGAGGAAGTTCTGAAGGAGACATATATGCAGATACACCGCCAACACAAATTTCACAAGAATTTGTTCTCCGAGAACCTACAGAGATGTTCTCCTCCCATGTTTATCAGCTGCTATGGAGTGTTGTTGAGGTGACGAGCATAAACTGCTTACATCTGGACAAGTTTGAGGGCACATGGAACAAACACCCATTGGTGGTGTCATATGATACTTACTTTGGGCTTCAACCGCTCTTTGATGAGTGCTTCTGAGGGTCGAGCCGAAGACTGAAAATCAAGCGCTACTTGAGAGGCAACCCAAGATTTTTACATCATTTTTTTAGTGTGAATATTTTGGAATATTGATGGCCTAAGAAATGTGGTGCAGCAGCGGCAGATGGATATACACCACGATGATTGACCAGGGGAGTGTTATTTTGTTTTCATTGTGTTTATTTTTGTTTTGCATTTGTTCGTTTCTCATTCTGTTCATTGTTCTAGAGCATTGAGGGCAATGCTTTGGATAAGTATGAGGGGGTGTTATTTAGTTTTGTTTCGTTCGTCATTATGTTTTTCATTCATATGGTTTAGATTATTGCATATAGTTCGTATTCATGCATATCATTATGTTTTGTGTTTGTGTTATGTGAATAAGTAGAATGATGACTGTTAGCCGATGATGATAGAGTTGAAAAAAATTGTTTTTGAAAAAATGTTGCTTTTGATTGAACATGAGAAGTTGTTGGTTGAATCGTGAATCATATTAAGCACGCATATTAGATTGGTGTAGTGTAGCGAAGTAATTGATGAAGTTCGCGTTTGTTTGACCATTGCACGATAATAAATGTTTGTTGATCATGATAGTGTCTTTGGATTCTTGATAGTTGTTAGACATTGCATGTATAATCTTGGGCATACCTATAAAAATTTTTTTTTTTGAAAAAAAAAATTTTGTTGAAAATTAAGTTGACTCCATCCGGGTTACGAGCGAGGGATTGAAATCCTAATCTCTTGTTCTTGACTAAGTATGCGGAGTCCATGGGGTTAATACAAAATTTTAAAATAACAATTACATCCGGGCCTGAAAAATGGTTGAAATCCTAATCAATTTTCCATAGCTAAGTTTGCGGGATAAATGGGATTGTAGTTCCATCCGGGCTATAGACGAGGGGATTGAAATTCGAATCCTATCTTAGTTATAGCTAAATTTGCGGGTAATTATTGGGGCTTAGAAAAAAAATCGGGTGCAAAATTCGGAGGTACGTAATTATTCTCAAGAGAATGCATGTTTTGTTTGGGATTGTTGGGATGAAGGAGTGCTGGATTGTGATACTTGATTGAATTGTCATAGGTCGCTAAACATTCTTAGGATGGATTCTTTTGAAGTTGCACAAAACTGGAATAACATGGCACACACACACGTTTACAATAAACTGATAGTGTATTGTGAACAATCAAAAGTTTGTGGTTTTAAATTTTTGAATGTGGGAAATTTTCGGAGGCTGTGCACGTTCATGATTCATTCTTACTTTTGTAGTTGTTTGCATATTGTTTTTCATGTCTTGCTCGAGGGCGAGCAAGATTTAAGTATGGGGGTGTTGATAAGTGCATTTTGTGTGCATTATTTTATGTCTATTTGGCATGCATTCATATGATTTCATGTGTGTTTTTATATATTTTATTTGTAATTAATCTCATGCATGAGCATTTAACTCTCCGGGTTAATTTGGTAGGAAAATGGGTTTTTGAAGAATGAATTACGGAGCAGCCTTGATCAAAAATTAAAATTTAACTTTTGGGAGCTCCAAATCAAATCTCCACCGTCCAAATTAAATTTCAAGATGTTTTTAAGATGTTGTAAAAATTTCAGCTAAATCCGACGGTTAGAACTCACCTTATAATTTTTCAAGATAATTGCGCGCTGAAAACTAGAGGCAGAACTTTTCAATCCATGGCGTGATTTTTCCTGCACCGTGGCGTGAACCGAGGATTTTGAAGAAGTGAAAACAGAACTTTTCACGCTATGGCGTGACATTGTCTGCGCCATGGCGTGAAATGGTAAAAATTTGAGAATCGAGACAGAACTTTTCACGCTATGGCGTGACTTTTCTGCGCCATTGCGCGACGCGGACTGAAAAAATATTAATTTTCTAACATTAAAAGTTGCTATTTTTTGGGGCTTTATTGGATGGGCTTTCAACCACATATAAAAGGGGACATATCAGACGTGAGAAAGGGTTCCAAAGTTCCACACATCAGAAACGCAAGGGAGAGAGTAGGCCACCAAGCGAGAACCAAGAGCAAAAGAGGGAGATGACGTGAAGATCTCAAGAACCGCACAAACTAGTTTCTTCTTTTCTCTCTTATTTTTGTTGGGATTTAGGGGATCCTACCCCCAAAACTTTGTTTTGATTTCTTCTTGAAGATTGAATTTGGTTTTTATGCATTCTTGATTATATTACTGTGTTTATTGAGTATTTGGAGATTGATCAACTTCGAATTGATTTTATGTGTTATAATTGATACTGAAAAGAGATTTTATAACATGATAGGGTAATATAGTCCATGGATCTACAACTTACATAGACATATGAGGTTGGATACATGTTGATAGTCATAGTCCAATAGGTCAAAAGTTAGAGGATTTTACAAATCGTAATGCAATTGCAATTGTTAAATAACACAAGGACACTTGGTTATTGCAATTTGTTAATTATATTAATATAACTCGACAGAGTATATTGATAGATTAGGGAATTCCGTCAAAAGCATGACTTGAGAACTGAATTTCAATCATTAGAGAAGAAAAAGGGGTAGGTGAACCGAGATCCTAACAATCGTTTATTTATTTTCTGAATTTAATTTTATTATTTTGTTTTTTTTCCATCTTTTATTTTAGTTTATTAATTTATTATCATGTTATCTTAATTAACTAAAGAATAATACTTGAGTAATTTTGTCAGACATCAATCTCTGTGGGACGATACTCGTACTTTGTACACTATATTATTACTTGACTCGTGCACTTGCGATATATTCGAGCTTAATTGATATATATATTTAGGTTGATTTTCAGTGGTAGTATTTGCTCGACCAACAATGCCTCAAAAGGCGCCATACCGATACTCGCTTGGAAGCTGTTGTTGTAAGAAAACTCAATAAGAGGCAAAGAATCTTGCCAACTAGTGCCAAAGTCTAGCACTACTGCTCGCAGTATATCCTCTAATGTCTGGATAGTCCGCTCTAACTGTTCGTCGGTCTGAGGATGATAAGCTGTACTCAGGTGCAATCGAGTACCAAGTGCCTCCTGAAGACTATGCCAGAAGTGCGAAGTGAATCTAGGGTCTCGGTCTGAAACGATCGACTTCGGCACCCCATGAAATCTCACAACATTGCTAACATATAACTCAGCCATCTGATCATGACGATACGTCATCCTGTACGGAATAAAACAAGCAGACTTCGTCAATCGGTCGATCACTACCCAAATAGCATGGCATCCTCGAATAGATCGCGGTAGCTTCGTGACGAAATCCATAGAAATGTGATCTCATTTCCATTCAGGAACAGATAGACTGTGCAACAGACCTCCTGGTCGCTTCCGCTCTGCTTTCACTTGCTGACAGTTCAAACATCGAGATACAAACCTCGCAACATCGCTCTTTATTTTCTTCCACCAGAACTGATTCTTCAGATCGTTATACATCTTACGACCTCCAGGATGAACACTGAACCGGCTGCAATGGGCCTCTCGGAGAATACGCTGTCTCAACTCCGAAATATCAGGCACAACAATACGGTTATTCACAAACAAAACATCATCTCTAACCTAAAATTCAGATTGATGCCCAGATCGGACTTTCTCTACTGAAACCTGAATGCTAGGCTCAGACTTCTGTGCTTCTCTGATCGCAACAAACAACTCCGGCTCGGCTTGAATAGCAAACACTCTGATAGTCTTCCTATCTGTTTCAAACTCTAAACCAGAAGTGCAAAAATCATCGATCAACTGAGAAACACCGATAGTCGAAAGAGATAGAGAACAAAGCTTCCGGCTCAAGGCATCGGCAACTGCATTCGACTTTCCGGGGTAATACTTGATCTCACAGTCAAAATCCTTCAACAGATCTAACGATCTTCTCTGTCTCATATTCAACTCTGCCTGTGAAAATAAATACTTAAGGCTCTTATGGTCAGAAAAGATCTCGAAAGATTCACCATAAAGATAGTGACGCCAAATCTTCAAAGCAAATACGATCGCAGCTAGTTCAAGATCATGAACCGGATAACGAGTCTCGTGCGGCTTCAGCTGCCTCGATGCATTCGCTATCACATGCTTATGCTGCATAAGAACACAACCCAAGCCTCGGTTAGAAGCATCACAATAGACTGTGAAATCCCCAGTACCTTTCGGAATAGAAAGAATTGGAGCACTAGTCAGTCTCCTCTTCAGATCAACAAAGCTAGCCTCACAATCTGCAGTCCAGACAGAAGGCGCATTCTTCTGTGTCAGCTGGGTAATCGGCTTGGAGATAGACGAGAAACCCTCGATGAATCGGAGGTAATAACCAGCTAAACCCATGAAGTTTCGGATCTCAGATACTGATGTCGGTCTAGGCCAATTCATAATCGCTTCAATCTTGCTGGGATCGACAGAAATCCCATCACCTGAAATGAAATGACCGAGGAAGACAACCCGATCTAACCAGAATTCACATTTAGATAGCTTGGCAAACAATTTCTCAACTCGCAAAATCTGCAAAACGGTCCTCAGATGCTCTGCATGGTCAGTACGGTTCTTAGAGTAAATAAGAATATCGTCAATGAAGATAATGACAAACTCATCTAAATAGAGATGGAAAATACGGTTCATCAAAACCATAAAAACCGTTGGAGCATTAGTCAATCCGAACGCCATGACTATAAATTCAAAATGACCATACCTCATTCTGAATGCGGTCTTAGGAAAATCTTCTTCTCGTACTCTTAGCTGATGATAACCTAACCTCAGATCGATCTTCAAATAGACAGAAGAACCCTGCAGCTGATCAAAAAGGTCATATATTCGGGGTAAAGGATACCTGTTCTTGACTGTAGCCTGATTCAATTGGCGGTAGTCAATACAGAGCCGCATAGAACCATCTTTTTTCCGAAAAAACAGAACAGGAGCACCACAAGGCGATACACTAGGTCTGATGTATCCCTTGGCAATCAAATCCTCAAGTTGTTCCTTCAACTCTCTCAATTCAATAGGTGTCATACGATAAGGAGCTTTGGAGATAGGTTGAGTACCTGGCACTAAGTCAATACTGAATTCGATCTCTCAAATAGGTGGCAATCCAGGAACATCTTCCGGAAACACATCCGCAAAATCTTTAACCACTGGTATATCAACAAATTCAGGGCTAGATTTCAGTACATAAACTGCATAGACCAAAAATCCTTCTGCACCTCTTTGTAACAAACGAATCATAGATAACACTGAAATCAAAGGAATTCTAGATCGAGAACCCTTACCAAAGAATTTCCACTCGTCTGCCATTTCAGGTCTGAACCTGACAACTTTCTGAAAACAATCGACTGTTGCCCTGTACTTGGTTAAGGCATCTATACCGACAATACAATCAAAATCTGACAGTCCAAGTACAATACAATCAAACTCTAACAAATTTCCCTCAAAACACAGTTCACAGTTCCTGACTAATCTGACAGAAACAATTCCTCCACCCAAAGGTGAAGTAACAGCTACTACAGTAGGCAACAACTCGGTAGGCAAAGCATGTAATAACACAAATTTCTCAGAGATAAAGGAATGGGTGTAGTAACCCGCATTTCTGATTAGTGATTAAATGAGTAATTAATCACGTGATCATGTTTAGATTAATTAAAACATGATTAAGTAAGTTCCTGTTAGGATAACGGACTTCAGAAATGGATTCAGAGCACTCAAACTAGTTGAATTGGTTCAGCAGGATCGGACGATCCGAAGTGGAGTTCGGAGAATCCGAAGTGGATCGGAAGCTCCGTGCCAGGATCGGAGGCTCCGATCGAGATCAGAAGCTCTGTCGGCAAGATTGGAAGCTTCGATCGGACTCAGTGTACACGTCATCTCTTACGTCAGCAAGGTGACGTCATGGCTGATGTAATATCGGGCGATCGGAAGCTCCGAAGGGGAGATCGGAAGTTCCGATCGTGATCGGACGTTCCGAACTGGGTTCGGAGGTTCCGAACATCGCCTATAAATATAGGGTCCGAGAATTCATTCTCACACCAAATTCCCTCTCTTTTCTCTGATTCCTTTGCCTTTTAACTCAGATCTAGGGATATCTAGGCGTCCTACGGGGAATCCGGAAGTGTCTTAGTGATCTAGACGTCGTCGCGGAGCTACGGCCTAGTTTTGAGGCTATCGACAGCAAAGGGCTAACGATGGACGCAGGTATAGCTTTGGCATCCTAAAAATATTTAGGAGTATGCAATAGCTTAGTTAAGGCTTTTAGAGCTTAATTGTTGATGCATGGATATTTGCATTGTAGTAGCTAGTAGACTGGACTAGTAGGCTTGGAGTCTATACCAGCAGAGCTAGGTTTGACTAGCAGTGTTAGAGGTACGTAAGTACTGACCGAGATAGCCGGCATGATATATTTTCTTATATGTTGCATGAGTATGTGCTATATGTTTTATCATGTTTTAGCATGTTTTACCGCCTTAGCACATACATGATTTTACGTGTGACTGCATCCAGAGAGATGTGAGTCATTGACAGTCTCCATAGGGAACGATGATCTCATTTTGGACTCGAGTCAGGTATGACAGTTTCCATATGGGACTTGTATCCTGTTTTGGATTCGGGTCAGGATGGGGTTGGCTCAGCCCTGATATGGAATATACGAGTACCCCACGGAGTAGCTCTCTAGCCGGTGCTGTATATTCCTGGCGCCATAAGCAAGTGTTTTCACTTGAGTTTTAAATCATCTGTGTGCGCATATTTGTATTTATATCATTGCTTCGTATTGAGCGTTCTATCTCACGCCCCCGTGTTTGGATATTGTGTACCTTGTGGCAGGGCAGGTTTGAGGCTGGAAGGTCCAGGCGGCTCTCAGCAGGATTGAGCTTTGGAGAGTGCGAGGTTGTAGAGGGTAGGGATTTATTTACCCTGAACCTTCGATTTGGTTGTATAATAGTACTTATACACTTGTGATAGCGTCGGTTGTATTTTGCCGATTGGATTTGTTGTATTTTAATTATCCGCTCTTTACGCTTTAAGCTTTTATTGCGTGCGCTTTTACTATAACTCTGATTAGGTAGTGGATCCGGGTTGGGTCACTACAATGGGAAGCACCTGTATCTATCAAGACGTGAGCAGAATAACCGAAAATCGAACAGTTACCTGCTATAACGTCGTCTGGTGCTGCCTGAGCCTGGTCCTCTGTCAGTGCAAAGACACGTGCCTGCTGTCTCGGAGGCTGGTTCGCACTAGTGTTATCTCCCTCTCTGTTCTGCTGCTGGGGCTGAAAAGAGTGCACTGCAGAAGACTGCCTCTCAGGCTGAGCTGTAGGTCGAGATGAACTTCCACTCTGAGCTCGATCTCTGTTACGCTGAGGGCACACCTTAGAGAAGTGTCCCGGTTGCTGATAGGTGTTGCAGTTCTCGAAGACTCCCACACACTGATCCAGTGAGTGTCTTCCCCCACACTTGCTGCAGTACAAGGATGAAGATCCAGAACTCTGTCCTGAACCAAACTGTCGGAAACCACTGGAACTAGATGAACTGTTCCCCTGCCTCTTGAACTGTTTCCCTCTTGCTTTATACTGATCCTTTCTGTTTCCCCCACTGTTTCCACCTTTGTACCTCTTCTGTTGGTTCTGAAACTGAGGTGGCTGATTCTGATGCTGAGATGGTTGGTTCTAAAACTGTCTCTGCTGCTGAGACACCATCTGATTACCTCTCTGCCTCCACAAGCCTGCTTCCGCTCCCTTTGAATGATTCATGGCATCCGCAAAGTTATCTGGCCTAGCGGTGTTCACCAATATGAAGATATCGGGATTCAAGCCGTTGATAAACTGATCAGCTTTGGCTTCTTCACTGTCGGCAATGTGCGGGGAAAAACGCAACAAGCTGTCAAACTTGGCTACTACTCCTCAATGTTCAGATTCCCTTTCCTTAGATTGGCAAACTCGGCTCCCTTGTCCTTTCGGTACGAAACATGGAAAAACTGCTTATAAAACTCAGTTTTGAAAAAAGACCAATCAACAACTGTACCTCTGTTCTCCATGGATCTCTTGGTCGTGATCCACCATTTCTTGGCAACACCACGCAGCTGATGAATGACTAACCTGGTTTGGCGGTCATCTGTATAATCCAGGGAATCGAACAGCTGATCATTGTCATCCAACCAACTCTCACAGTCAACTGGATTCTCAATACCCATCAACAAAGGCGGATTAAAAGACTGAAACCTCTTCAGCAAGGTTTCCATAGGAGTTGCTATAGCATCCAACTGATCAACTTCAGTACTAGCTTGCTCAGTCGCAGGAATAACTGGCGGTGGGTTTCTGTTTATCACTCGACGAGGACCCATCTGATAATCAAAGGTTAGGACACGATATATCTCAATTGCTACAATTGGTGCCCTTACAATCGCTTGGAATACCGGATACCAGTCGATAACAGAAACAAATATACTCAAGTAGATCATGCTTCATTATTTAAATCACATAACCACATATTTCAAATAATTCTCAAACAATAAAGCGTGCTCGCATGGAATTAACTACACAGTTAAATAATTCAAACACATGCGAGGAGCCGATACACGCAGACTCGATCTACCCCACTCACTCTAGTTCAACCAAGAATCTTAACTCTCTGATACCACTTAATGTGAGACCTCGGTTCTAAACAACTAATCTCGGGATTAAACAACAATAAGACATTCAAGATCCAAGATTAAAAGCAATAATTTTTTTTTTGAAATAGTGCCTCGCTCGATCGGTAAGATCTAACCGATCGAGCGAGCAACTTAGCAAAAGTTACTGCCAGAGAAAACTCCCAGCTCCGCTCTATCGGTAAGATCTTACCGATCGAGCGGCCACCGAAATTTCAAAATAGAAACTCAGCAAAAGGACCTTCGCTCGATCGGTTAAATCTTGCCGATCGAGCGGTGACAGCTGTGAATCAAAAATAGCAGAAAACATGCTGGAAACTCAAGTCCAATACATTCAAAATACCAACATGCATTACCATCACAAATTATCCGAATAATACATGAAGGACTAGAGTTGATCAACTACGCGTAAGGCTAGAACATGCAACCAAAAAGTTCGCATAATCGATACAACATAAACCACAAAATTCGAAATCTAAACATGCTCTAACATAAACTAGGTAGACATGCTGACACGACTTCTAGACCGAGTCCCACTACTAGCTCTCCCTCTTGTTGCTAAGAAGTTCTTCGGAGACTTGATTCTGCCCCACCTGTTGCCAAGTACACATACAAAACAAAGCAACAACCGGATAAACCGATGAGAAAGATACTCCCTGTAAAAGCAACATAACAAGTAATGAAATCAGTAAACATGCTTTCCAGACAACACGTAATCGATATCAATGTAATGAAATGCATGTCCTTAAATCGGGATATCAAATCTGATAAACAAGGGATTGCTGTTGTGCTTATGGGATATCGAGGATGAGATCACGTAAAGACTCACCGACTCACCCAATCGAGGTGGTGCCACGTATCCCACTCCCCTAAAATTTGGGCAACTATAATGAGTATGATAACACCAGGCGAAATGACTACGATCTAGGCCACTCAATCATAGTTCCCAAACGTCTAAACAAAAAGGGCTGTTCTGCCCGCTGAAATCAAAGTTGGCTCAAGATGAATTCATAACCAAAAACATAACATAAGCCTCATAACAAAACTCAACTAATCAACAAAATACGAGTTCAACATGCTAGAACAAGTATTGATGCAATATGTGATTTGAAAGGGAAACTCGAGAACCAACTGTTCCGAGTATGCTATCCCGCTAACGATGACTACTTTTACCTTTCAATGTCGTAGCTCCAACTCTGGAAATGCTACAACAAAAGTCTTAAATCAAAAACTAAACAATCCCAACAACAACAACAACAACGGTACAAGGTAATCTCTTTACCGATCTTCGTCCAACTCTTGACGCTCAACAGCTGTTAACTCCGGGCTTGACAACTCCAATGAAACTGTACGGAGACAAACGATGATCAACATCATCGAACAAACTCAAAGCCCAAAGTACAACAACTCAAATGGTTCGAAATCTCAAAACTCAAATCGACGGCATAACGGCTATAAACTGAACAAACCGGAAACGCAGGCAGCAATTCAATACCGATATCAATACGAATCAATGCTAAAACAACAATATCAAGGCAATTCCAACAAATATCAAAACCCAATTTTTGAACGAGGCTTCCGAAAATCAAAACAATTCCGAACGATGCTCAAATTCAAAATCGACAGATAATAAACGATTAGAACTCTGCCAAGAACAACATACTCGAATCTCAAGCGATTCTAACAACATCCAAAAAATAAAATGAATCCGATCGTAGAAATACTTACGATAAAACGGAGCTCTCGTTGCAGTGATCACTAATCTGCCTTCAGAAATAATTTCCAACGGCTGGATCGAGCTCGGACTAAAATCCCAAAGCTTGGAAATCACTTTTGGACGCCTACAATGGAGGTTCTCGGTTTGGAGAAGAAGAAGAATGCTTTGAATAGTCAACACAAGTGTAGATAATATATAAAACTCAATATTTGCGTTTTAGTCCCTGAAATTTCCAAAATTTGCAAAATGGACCCTGATCAAAATCAAGTCGGCTCGTGAACTCTGTAATCTCCGATTAACTCAAATAAACTCATTTAAGATAAAAACGGGGTGTTACAGGAGACGTAGACGATTTATCGTCAAACTTCTATAAACAACTTTTATCTCTTTACTGCTTTATTAACTTACCGCATTTGTTTTGATTTCTTTATAGTCTTCCGCTCGAGTACTTGCATAATCGCTTTAAATAGCTAAAGTTGCCAAAAGAACCTAAATCCCCCCCATAGGTTCTAACAGATTCTTTGGGACTTAATATTGATATTGGGTTATCCTTTGTAGGATTACAAGTCGGATTCAATGAGAATATCAGTTCCAAAAATAGGAATAGCAGGATACCTAGCTTTTCCAAGATCATCATTGCCAAGGTTGGCATCAGAGTTTTGTATTATATGGATCCCAGCAGGATGTAGATGGAAGAGAAGATCCAGTTTTCAATGCCAGTCACTTCTTAGGATTGGTTGGAGCGCATGGTGTATGACTACCCATCCAGATTTAACCAAAGGAAGACTCTCCACAAGTAGTTGGAGAGATTGTCAGAAGATCCTGCAAGAGAATGCCTCATGAAGCTTTGGGCATCTCTAGTAGGATAATTTTTTTTAGATCTTGCGATGAAGAAGGTCTACTGGCATGCCTGTATTGATGCTTTTTTGTGTAGCAGACGAGAAACCTCATGTTCAATATCAGTAGACGGAATGAAAGATTTCCGTATTTAGTTAGATTGTAAGATTTCCATTGTATTTGGGTCTTAAATACTGTATAAGTTTTTTGTAAACAGTATTTTAGTTGTAAACATTTTTCAGATGTATTAATGATTCTAGACATTTTGATGTATCAGTTATAATTTAATTGTACATCTTCTAATGTAATTGGATGTAGTTGTTTATTACATGGGAATTTTAATAAAATTGTATAGAACATGGGTTATTAGTTTAAGTATTTTAATTGCAATATTTGAGATTATATTGAATAAAAGATCAGTCATTTGTTTAAACATGTGTATAATTAGAATTGAATTATGCACGTTCCTAGTTGAATAGTTCTATATGTATTTCCTAGAATATTATATCGAGACTTAGTGTTTTTCAGGGATGATGTTTTTTTTATCAGGGGCACAGTGATGAATTATACCAGGTGCTGTGAACTGTGTGGATATATGACTAGACGAAAAGGAAGTACGACTACATGCTTATTACTTTGGGAGATTTTCATGCTTCAGAGGGTGTTTGGGAGCTTTCCTTGCTTCAGATGGTTATTCAGGGTAAGGCTACCTCACTCTGGTAATTTGAAACAGTCACAGTTGGGGTATAGATATTCGATATTTGGAATCTCTCGTGAAAATATAATTAATACTGAGATTTAACATTTCAAGGAAATTAGTTATTGTCTTACTTCGTCAAAGATACAGATGTTGAATTTTTGCTGTCATAATTAGTCTTGGAAGAGATTTTTTCTTGACAAGTAATCATTCTGAGCAGATAGGTTTTGGCTTTTGATTTGGGATTTAAGGATTTAATTCCAATTGTAAATCATTATGCACTAGGTTGATTTATAAGATGTTTGCAGACTTGGGATTTGAGTTATGCATCTTTTCAGATGAGTTAATTATAGGGGGTTTTCCTAGACCAGTAATGGGACTTTGACCCGGATAGGGGTGTTGCTCTGTAATGATAGATTTCATTAGAGACTCAAAGATGAGTTATATCTGTAACGACCCACTGTATCAAGATGGGTCTTTTCACCGTGCTTATGTCCTCACTCACACGCACCCTAAGAAACTTTTCATGGGGTCACCCATCCTATAATTTCCCCAAGTCCAGTACGCTTAACTTTAGAGTTCTTATGTGATGAGCTCCCGAAAAGAAGATGCATGTTCTTGATATTAGTAGTACATATGAAATCTTTTAAGCTCTTCTCAACTATGCAGTCCCGTACCTACACAGTCTCAGAATCCCTCTTATTCCGGAAGGATTAGTTCATTCATGTCTTCCTCTGCCTAGAAGCCTACCGGGAGCCGCTCATTGTCCGTGCAACCTCTTGGCACCGACGATCACTCCTCGCCTCCTCAGCCCTGGGCGTCACAATATCTGGTGCTGAAAAATG
This sequence comes from Henckelia pumila, assembly GCF_033568475.1. Classification (NCBI taxonomy): domain Eukaryota; kingdom Viridiplantae; phylum Streptophyta; class Magnoliopsida; order Lamiales; family Gesneriaceae; genus Henckelia; species Henckelia pumila. The sequence continues at coordinate 81,981,689 of NC_133122.1, read as the reverse complement.
TACTGGATTATTTGAGACAGGAAGGGAAGAGCGACCTATGCCAGTGTTCTCTGGAAGGATTGTTTTCGATAGGTTATTGGGGAAGACTACTTTAGTCTTAATTGCATAGTCTTAGAAAAGAATATAACCATCGAAAGGATGTTCAGCGATAGTTTTAATCCTTTGGATTTGGTTTGGGTACTGGGATAGTGCCAAGGAATTTGAAATTGTTATTGTCTGATTCTGTCAGAAATAAGAATGTTGAGTTCAGTGAGAACTTTGTAATTCCAAGTGTTAGGAATTAGCAGATGATAGTCATGTTTGTGTTGCATATTTTAATATCATTTTGTTGTTGTTTTGCATGAATTTATGTGTTTTTATTTAGTATTTTGTTCTTATTTCATTTATCATGTCTTCATTACATGTTTTCCAGTTTATTTTTTAGGATGTGGCATTTTGAAGAACATTTGGATAGAACTTTGGTCGCTCGATCCGTCAAACTCTACCGATCAAGCGAGGGAGTTGAAGCAAGGAAGAAATAAGAACAGAATTTTGGGCTCTCAATCCGCCAACTTCAACCGATCTATTGGCAGGATGGAAAATTGCGGAAATTTGGACAGAAGTTTGGTCGCTCGATCCGCCAACTTTTACCGATCGAGCGAGCCGCGCAGTTTGGGAAGGAATTTGTAATTTTGGAAACTCTTTTATTAAGGACTCTAGTCTATTATTAGGTCATTATTCCGTTTTGTGGATATTATTATCAAACTTTGAAGAGTTGGGACCAAGTATTCCTTGGTGGCTAGGTTTTTATTCCATCTTTTCTAAAAATTTCTTCTTTTCTTTTGATTTTTCTTTCGTTTTTCATGAATGGTTGTGGCTAGTTTCTAGAACTTGGTTGAGAAAGGAAAGCTCTTGATTTTATTTGTTTGTGAGATTCGAATTTTCAGTGTTTAATTATTATTGAGTTTCAAAAGTTGTTCTGATTTATTTCATGCTTGTATGTGATATTTTTGGATTGATCACCAAGGATTTCGCTATAAAATCTACTGCTAAATTAGAACTCAAATCTGTAATTTTTTGAGTCAACTAATTTTCAAAGAAACTACGATTGAGATTTTTCGCTTGTGAGTTTATTGAAATTTAGGGACAACAATTGACTAGATTAAATACATATGCTTGTGTATGTGTTGTTTAGATTCATCAGTTTCACTAATTTTCATGCTGTCTTGAATTTAAATCTAATCGCTTGTATTGAGTTAATTTATTAGTAAGAGTTAATTTAGAACGTTTGTGTCAAGTTAACTAAGATTAATGTGAAACAGGAATTTAATTTCCAATGATGAATATTTGATAGAATTAATTATTTCTAGGTAATAAATGATCGAATGAATGATTTCAATGGTGCAGTCGACCGATACCAAGACTCGTTAATCTATTAATTTTTCATTCTCTTAATTTTGCATGATAGTGATAAGATTTATTTTTAATTGCTTTTAATTTTTAAGTAGTTAATTTCAACTCTCAAACCCCTTTTTATTTTATTTTATAACACACTAAATTTGACTTTTCTCGTGGGAACGATCCCTACTCTCACTACTGGATATTTTGTTTATCTGATTTGAGTTGGGTAATTTGGGCATGACATGACTTAGCGATATCAAATTTTGGCGCCGCTGCAGGGGAACAGTGTTTAATTTATTGTGTTCTTTTTATTTTTATTTAGTCTCATTTTCTTTTCTTTTCTTTGTTTCTAGTACTTCTCCAGTCGTTCATGCTTTCAGGTGACTCTTCTAAAGAAGAATTCCCATACGACCCGGAGATTGAAAGAAATTTGCATAGACGAAGGAGAAAAGCTCGTAGGAAAACGGAAAAGGACGACATTCAGACTAAAATTCCCGAGGAAGAGACGGCTGCCAATGCAAATATGAGCCTGAGACAATTGGGCACTCCTGATCCAAATCAACAGCCTTTATGCATTACTTTTCCTACTCTAGAAAATAATGCTACTTTTGAATTGAAATCCGGACTAATTCATTTACTTCCTTCTTTTCTTGGTCTCACAAGTGAGGATCCTCACAAGCATTTGATGGAATTCCATGTGGTATGCACGAGTATGAAACCCCATGGAGTGAAAGAGGAGCAGATCCAAGTCAGAGCCTTTCCTTACTCTTTGAAGAGTGCCAAAGGACTGACTATATTATTTACCCTCTGGATCCATCATGACCTGAACTGAGATGAAGAGGATTTTTCTGGAGAAATATTTCCCAGCTTCTAGAGAAGCAAATATCATAAAGGAAATATATTTGATCAAGAAATTTATGGGGGAATCACTTCACGAATAGTGGGAGAGTTTTAAAAAGATGTGTGCTAGCTGTCCGCAATATCAGATAAGTGAAAACATGTTAATTCAATACTGCTATGAAGGTTTGTTAACCCATGACAGGAGTATACTAGATGCAGCCAGTGGAGGAGTTTTTGTGGACAAAACTCCAACACAAGCGAGGAATTTTATCGAGAACATGGCTACAAATTATCAGCAAACAGAAGTAATCATGCACCAAAGAAAAATAGCGAGGTAAATGTATCTTCCCTTGAGTAACAATTGATTGAACTGACGTCTCTTGTGCGTCAAATAGTTGTAGGGAATGGAAAAATTGCAAAGGCATGTGGAATTTGCATTGCAGTGGGACACGCTACTGACATGTGTCCCACACTTCAAGAGGATTCAGTGGAATAGGTGAATGCTATTGGTGGATTTCCTGGACCTCCACAACGGAAGTATGACCCATATTCCAACACATAAAATCCAGGTTGGAAGGATCATCCAAATCTTAGATATGAAAACCCATCGGCGAATCAACTTGTACATCAGGAACCACCACACAATCAAGCTTACAGGCTACCATATCCTCAACAACAGCAGTATCCTCAGATTTCAGCACCAGGTGAGTTTCTTGAAAATATATTTAAGGATCTTAATACTCTGACTTTCCAACAGAAAACCCGAGCAAGCATCCAGAACTTCAATAACCAGATGGGACAGCTCACCACCGCAATCAACAAGTTGGAAGCACAACATTGCAACGCTTTGCCATCCCAAAAAATTCCGAACCCAAGGGAGAACGCAAGTGCAGTTACTCTCAGGAATAGAAAGGAGTTGAAAGTAAAAGAGACAGAAGTTGATTCATCGTCCAAGGAGGAGCTAAATGAAGAACCAAAAATGGATGATAAAGGAGCAAAGCAGAATAAAACGCAAAAAGGCAAGTTTCCTCCTCTCTCTGAATATAAGCCTGTTGCCCCTTTTCCCTTAGCACTTAAAGAGTCTAGAAAAGATGAAAGGATGAAGGAATTCTATGAAACTTTTCGTAGATGTGAGGCAAACATTTCATTGCTAGATGATATTAATCAGGTACCTCGCTATGCAAAGTTTTTGAGGAATTGTGCACAGCAAAAAGGAAGCAAACATTGAAGGGTTGTCAGAAAGTGGAGTTAGGTGAGAATGTATCTGCGGTGATCCAAAGGAAATTGCCTTCCAAATGCAAGGATCCAGGTATGTTTTCTATCTCATGCACTATCGGAAATGTGAGACTATAAAAAACCATGTTAGATCTAGGAGCATCGATCAATGTTATGCCGTATTCTATTTATGCATCCTTGAAACTTGATCCTTTGAATAAAACTGGAATTATCATATAGTTAGCAGATAGGTTTAATGCATACCCTAGGAGAATAGTGAAAGATGTGTTAGTGCAAGTGAATAATTTAGTATTTCCTGTTGATTTTTATGTGCTCGACATGGAAAATGGTGATCATAATAGTTCAATTCTGTTAGGAAGACCATTTTTTCAATTCTGTTAGGAAGACCATTTTTGAAAACGTCGATGACTAAAATTGATGTTCACAGTGGCACACTTACTATGGAATTTGATGGTGATGTGGTAAAGTTTAAAATCTATAATGGCATGAAATTTCCTGATATTGATGATTGTGTTTATTCTGTTGATATTGTGGATTATTTGGCACAAGACATTGTGAGCCTGCAGGAAGAGACGAGCTAGAGGTGGCTATTACAGCACCCATTCAGCAGGATGATGATGATGGGATTTGTTGCAATGGAGAAGTGACAGAAATTGTGAACATTCTGAACAGTGCACCTAAGCTACCTCAATCAGGTAATCTCGCTTATCTCTCTATACCAATTTCTAATACTCGGCGCCTTCCATCTATTTTTCAAGCACCAGTTATCGAACTAAAAACGCTGCCCAAACATATTAAGTATGTTTTCCTTGGAGAAGGAGAAACATTGCCAGTTATCTTCTCCAACAGTTTGGAAGCCGAACAAGAAGAGAAACTCGTCGCGGTTCTAAAGGAGCACAAGACTGCTATTGGGTGGAACATAGCAGATATCAAGGGAACCAGCCCTTCTACGTGCATGCATAGGATCTTTATGGAGGAAGGAGCAAACCCCTCGTGTCAGCCGCAAAGAAAGTTGAACCCACCTATGATGGAAGTGGTTAAGGCTGAAATTCTCAAACTCCTTGATGTTGGATTAATTTATCCAATCTATGAAAATCAGTGGGTCAGTCCTATCCAAGTGGTGCCCAAGAAAACCGGAATTAATGTTGTGAAGAACAAGGATGACGAATTGGTTCCCACCCAAATTCAAAATGGGTGGAGGGTTTGTATAGACTATAGGAAGTTAAATGCTGGAATCCGAAAGGACCATTTTCTTTTTCCCTTTATTGATCAAATGATTGAAAGAATATTTTATTGATGGATATTATGGTTATTTTCAGATAGCGATTGCATCGGAAGATCAGGAGAAGATGACATTTACTTGCCCGTTCGGCACCTTCGCGTACCTACGTATGCCCTTCGGACTCTGTAATGCACTGGCCACATTCCAGCGGTGTATGGTTAGTATTTTTTTCTGACTTTATTGAGCATATTTTAGATGTCTTTATGGATGATTTTATTGTTTATGGTGATTCATTCAAAAAATGTTTATCTAACCTTGCTCTTGTCCTAAAGCGGTGTGTCGAAACAAACCTAGTTTTAAATTCTGAAAAATGCCATTTTATGGTTGGGCAGGGTATTATTTTGGGTCATGTCGTCTCATCTAAAGGGATTGAAGTAGACAAAGCAAAAATTGAAATTATTCAGTCTCTACCTTATCCTGCAAGTGTGCGGGAAGTGCTCTCTTTTATTGGCCATGCAGGTTTTTACAGGATACATTCAGGACTTTACCAAGATCGCATCTCCCATGTGCAAACTGTTGCAGAAAGATGTCCCGTTTGAATTTGATGAGCCATGAAAAATAGTGTTTGACAAACTTAAGGACTCATTGACTTCGGCGCCCATCATCCAACCACTGGACTGAAGCAAACCATTTGAGATCATGTGTGATGCCAGCGACTATGTTTTAGGAGCGGTTTTGGGACAGAAATTTGGGAAAGCATCGCATGCTCTCTACTATGCCTCGCGTATTCTGAACGATTCCCAACGGAATTATTCTACCACTAAAAAGGAGCTCTTGGTTGTAGTCTTTTATTTAGAAAAATTTCGTTCTTATTTACTTGGTGCTAAAGTTATTGTTTATTTTGATCATGCAACTCTTCGTTTTCTGATGGCGAAGAAGGATGCAAAACCAAGATTGATAAGATGGATACTACTCTTGAGCGAATTTGATGTGGAAATCAAATATAAAAGAGGAACAAAAAATTGAGTAGCTGACCAATTGAGCCGTCTGGCTCACATTGAAGAGGAGCTGAGCTTGCGAGAAAAATGTCCCGATGAACAACTATTATTAGCGAGCATAGTATTACCATGGTACGCAAACATTGTAAATTATTTAGTTACTAATGGGTTCCCTCTGAATAAGCGCAAATAGATAAGGTCAAAAGAGATGCTAAGTAATTTGTATGGGATGACCCATATTTGTGAAAACACTGCGCTGATCAAGTCATACGACGATGTGCACTTGCAAGCGAGGTAATCCCTATTCTTATATTTTCTCACTCATATGCTTGTGGTGGGCACTTTGGAGCAAAAAGAACAGCGAGAAAGGTGTTAGATTGTGGATTTTTCTGGCCATCCATATTTCACGATGCTTAAGTTTTTTGTAAGTCATGCGCTCAATGCTAGAAAATATGTAATATATCCCAGCGAAAGGAGATGCCTCAGCAACCCATTCTAGTTTGCGAAATTTTTGATGTGTGGGGCATCGACTTCATGGGACCTTTTTCAAGTTCCTTTGGATTTATATATATATATTACTTGTTGTGGATTATGTCTCGAAATGAGTGGAAGCTAAGGCCACCTGTACTGAAGATTCGAAAGTGGTTGCAAAATTTATTAAGAATAATATTTTCTCTAGATTTGGGATTACAAGAGCCATCATCAGTGATAGAGGAACTCACTTCTGCACTCGCACCGTGGTGAGCCTGCTGAAAAATTACCACGTGACTCACAAGATATCTACTGCATATTATCCGCAATCAAATGGCCAAGCTGTATACTTGAATCCGACAAGGAAGGACTGGAGCTTGCGATTGGATGATGCTCTATGGGCTTACAGAACCGGGTTCAAGATTCCAATTGAAATGTCCCCATATCGGCTGATTTTTGAAAAACCATGCCGTTTACCCGTGGAATTGGAGCACAGAGCATATTGGGCTATCAATAACTTTAACATGCAGATGGATGAAAGTGCCAAGCATTGCAAGTTGCAGTTGCAGGAATTAGAAGTGATCCACAATGATGCATATGATTTCTAGAAGGGAGTTCGAAGTCTGTCAAAAAATCCTGCTCTATAACTCATGACTTCGATTATTCCCAGGTAAGTTGCGTTCAAGATGGATTGGCCCTTTTGTTATTACTAATGTGTTTTCGCATGGTGCAGTCGAGATTCAAATCTTGGATACCTCGAAGATATTCAAGGTGAATGAACAGCGATTGAAACATTATCATGAAAGGGTCCAAGTGAATGATGGAGAGGACGCGCATGATCCAACACTCTATACTCCGCTAGAGATCGAATAAATCGCAGCATACAGTCGAGCTATAGATTGTCAATTTAGCGCTGGCTAGGAGGCAACCTAGTGTTCTTCGTTTCCTTTCCCTTATTTTAGTTTCTAGTTTTTGTTATTTTCTTGTTTTATTTCGGTTATTTTCAAAAATTACAAAAAAAAATATTTTTTTAACTTATCCGCTCGATCGGTTAAACTTTACCGATCAAGCGGAAATTTCTATGCCTCTGATGTCTTTTTGGAACTTTAAGCTCGCTTGATCGGTCAAACTCGACCGATCCAGCGATAAATTCTTTGGAAAATTTTTGTTGTGTTATTTTTTGCTCGCTCGATCGGTCAAACTTTACCGATAGAGCGAGACCTCTGCGTCGCGATTAAAATCGCGATACCCCCTATTCCCTCAAACATTCCCTCTTCTCTATTTTTTTTTCTAAATCCCTAAACCCCCGAACCCTTACCCTCTTAGTTTCTCCAATCTCCTTTCATCTGAATCAAAGGAATACCTCTTTCATCGTCTTCATCCATCTCCGGTCATCTTCTCCATGTAAGAAGGCTCTCACACTGTGTATTTTAGTGCGCCGACCACCACTTCTATCCTTCTCCATCTTCTCTACAATCGCCGGTCATCTCTCATTTTTCTGCCACCCCTAAGCTTCACACACGTCCGTTCTATCTGCCCGCAATTGTCCTTTTCGGTCTCACACACCCGCCCCTGTTCTTGCCGGCTCTCGTGTTCTCCAATCACTCTGAGTTTGCCGGATTTTTTCCCGTCTCTTTACTTCTGATTTATCATAGGGCCTAAAAGTTTGACTTACCGGCGAGTCTTCTAATCCACTCTCCGCGGCCGTTGCCTCTTCTCAAGATCTCGCCGCCAAATTTGTTAGCCAAGCGGCACGTGATCGATACAATCATGCCAAGGTAAACCGCTCTCCTATCCCTGAACGCGGATTTGAACTCGCTTATTCTGATAGCGAGGTGTATCGTGTTATTTGAGACCGTGATTGGGAAGTTTTTTCGTAAACAACCTCAAGCCGCTGTTGTGAGACCCTGTTTTCTAATCATCTAATCTTGGGGTAAACAATAATTGAGCATAAAAGAACCATTATTAAAAACAAAGGAAGTTTTTTTTTTTTTGTTTTTTTTTTTAAAAAAGGTGGGTTCGCGCGCCCGCGCCGGGACCTCGCAAAAGCCAGCGTGCCCGCGCCAGGAACTGCACGCCCGCGCCCATTGCTCGCGGAACAACGGCACGCCCGCGCCGCCCTCTCGAGCTACAGAAAAATCCATGGCACGAAAAACATCTTTACAAACTCAAATCAATAATCCCAGCAACCAAAGTCCAATCCAAAGTTCATATAAGGAATAAGGGGTTCGAAATACCATCAAAAATGATTTAACCATACAAATTTGACAATATAATCATTCGACAAATCGAATAAATTCGAGTTCCCTAAACATGAATCAAGACATGAAATTTCATCAACCCTATAATGCAAGATTGCTAAAAGAACAAACTTCTAGACGGTTTCTCACTCTATCACTTCCAACTCGATCTAGTCATGCGGCTTCTGACTCAATCCTGCCCACCTGCCGTCAAGTACACATACAAACAAAATGACAACCGGATAATCCGGTGAGAATATAATTCCCAGTAAAAGAGACAAAACATGCATATCAAATAATATATCGAACGCGATATATGAAACAATCAAACAAGAGTTCCAATAGCATATCAATAACCCAAATCAATGGCATAAAGTGCAATGCATGTCTTTAAAACAAGGATTATCAAGTCTGGATAATCACAAGGTAAAAGTTCTCTTTTCTCAATTGGGATCCCGAGGACAAAATATCACCAACACACCGACTCTCCCGATCGAGGTGTACGGTGTATAATTTTACTTCTCTAGGCTCTGGGCACCTATAGAGAGTGTTTCTCGACAATTGGTAAAAATCTCCTAACCAATGTCACTCAACTATAGTCCACAGAACGTTTAATTCTTTTGGGCCTCTCATGCCCGTAAAACCAAGGTAATTGGCTCAATATGAATGCGATGCAATATCAAAATAAATCAATCAAGTTCACAACAACAAATAACATGCAGTATGTGATTTCTTTTGGGCACTCGAATTAATTCAAATTCGAGTTAATCGTCCCATTCATTCAATTTTCGTCTTCTTACCTTTTTCAAAGTTCGTCGGGACTTCAAATCTGAAAAAGACAATCGAACTCAAATCAATATAGAATCAACACAAGTCGAGCCATCTCAATAAATTCAAATACTATACCGTCTTCAACTCTTGAATCGGTTCAAAGATCCCAAGTTCATTCCAAACCCGAACCTTCAACCCAAATCTAAAAATGTTGAACATACGGATTCGATATCAATCTACTAATTCAAAAAAACCTGGAAATCAAACCGAAACAATACAACTGATAATCCAAAACTCGATTTCGATGGCATAACGGCTATAAACGGTCAAACCAAAAATCATCAACATCATCAAACCATTCCAAACAACTCATATCATCTTCCAATCCATCAAAACACAACAAATCCATCCAAGATCATAAGACCCATTTTCGAAATTAACATCCAAAAAATCATATAAAATCCAAAATTCGTTCTTTTTCCGAACCGACTTCAAATACACGATCTATGCTAGTTCGAGAACAACATACTCCAAGATTATCAAATTCTAACAACCCAAAAAAATTCAAAGTTCGTGGATCGCAGCAAAACTTACGTCAGAATGAAGCCATCGTTGCGGTGATCGTGAAACTCAACTCGGAATCAAAATCTGACGGTCGGATCGTGCGAATCGGACGGAAGAAAAGCTTGAAGAAATCGGTCATGGCTTCTCGGTTCTATACATGAGGGATGGGGAGGAGAGAGTGATGTGTAAGGGAGAGAGAGGTATGGGTAGGATAGAGTAGATAATAATAAGTCAAGTCTTTGACTAAGTCCAGTCATCTAAATTGCAAACCGGTCCCTGAAACTCCAATTTAAATCAATTCAATCTCGGTTCCACTAATTCCCATCAATTCAATTCTAATAATTAATAAATTCCACTAATCCCAAAATAATTAATTTCAGGGCCTTACAATTCTCCCCCTCTAAGAATCTATTTCGTCCTCGAAATCAAAGCAGTTCCATCTGAGAAAACAAGATACAGTTCAAAGACTGCTATAATAATTCTTCTTTCAATTAACTCTGAAATCTCGGTTCTAATCAAACCCCGCTACTTGTATCGTTTCTTCGAATTCGTATCGGCTCAACTGCACAAACTCATCTGAATTGGTCTCGCTAAAGATCTGTTGCTATGTTCGGTCAACTCTGAATCGGTCGTCTCAACAAAGCTGGCGACTCATCAATTCTCGTCTCAACCTCAAAGAAATTTGCGAATTTGGTAACAAAAGACGTGAAGCACGTCGAGAATACCCGAAGAATACAGAGAAACAAAGTGATGGAAACAAGGAGAACTGAAGGAGTAAAAGTCGGTAGGCGAGATTGCCTATCTCCTTTAGATTCTCAAAGGAACCCGTGAGTTCATTGAGACAGTTCTCTCCCTTATCATAACTGCCACAGCCTCGAAAAGGAGGAATCTTCTGAATTACTCGGCCTCCCTGAACATAAGTACAGAGGTCTACGTCGGAAACCGAAAAATTCGTTCATCCTTCTTCTCTAATCATCTTCATCATAGACAGGAATCTCCATCCGTCTATCGAACCTCGAATCAAATCTGATCCCAAGTCAGGGAACTCAGAAAATCATCACAATTCAATCGAGATTCTCGTTTCTTCTCATACAACTCATTAACAAAAATTGATATCAAGATACTCGTCTGATAGATGTTGTACAAAAACTTCACAAAATATAAGAAATCCATCCAGCTAGTGCCCAAAATCAAGCACTACAGCTCCGCATATCCTCTTAAAGTCTATATCGCTTATTCTTGGCTATCCGTCATTCTGAGGGTAATAAATTGAACTCAATTATAATTCAATAACAAAAGTCTCTTAAAGACTAAGTTCAAGGTGAGAGTTAACTCAAAATCTCATTCTGAAAGAACAGACTTGACATGTCAACTATCTGAAAATTCTTCTGACAACAATCCCAATCATAGTGTCGTGTCTGAAATCCATTATGCACGGAAACAGAAGCAGACTATAGAAATATCTCAATTATAATCAGATATCATCTCCAATCCAGACAGTTCTATACCTCTGTGACCACATGCCGAACACTCCCAATTCTATTCTACACGGATAAACTGCGACAATGCAAAACAATCTGAAATTCTTTCTGACCAACTTCTCAACATCGGGTCGAGTCTGGAATTCATTCCGTACGAAAAGTAGTAATAGATTTCTGCCATCGGTCTAATAAAGCTCAGATGGCTTTTAACTTCCAGACTGATCGATTCCTCAATCCTCTGAATATCTTTCGGTCGTCTGAACGAAATAATAATAACTGCAAAGTGTCAATCTCATGTTACTCTGTCTCAATCAAAATCTCTGTCACAACAAAACAATTAATCACAACTGAGGTATCGTCACTGTCCTGAAACTCAGACTGTGCCCAGTTCTGACTCTTCTTCAATAAATTCTCCAATTCGAATCTGTTTTCTGTGTTATCTCCATCTTCTAAATCAATTCTGGCTCAGTTCGGATAAAAGAATTCTGATAGACTTCCTATCTGTTTCAGACTCTAAATCAGAAGTGCAACACTCATCGGTCGGCGAAGTCAAGGATAGTAGATAAAATAAGAACAGATCCATCGGCTCAAAGAGAATAACGGTAGTAGATAAAATAATAATAGATCATTCTATTCAAACCTCAATTGCTGCATCGTAATACTTTAGATCATACTGATATTCACCATCAGATTCTTCATTATATCAATTCTTTTCCTCAATCTCAAAATCAGTTCGGTTGTAAAACTCATACTTTGACTTCTCGGTTCAGAAAGGACTTCGAAAATTTCACTGGAGATAATGATGTCCGATCTTACAAGCAATAAGATCACTGTCAATTCAATATCTTGAATCGGATGTTGAGTCTTGTACTGCTTCAGCTGCTACTATGACTGAGCTATCACAGACTTCCACTGAAAAAGAACACCTCCAGAATCTGGATACGAAGATGCAATGCACTGAAGATCATCAGTACAAAGGAAATAAGAAATACTGGAGCTCGAGTCGATCTCTTTTTCATGCCAAACAACTGATCTCATAAGATTCGGTTCAGGTACAATTGCGTTCTCTGGAGTTAGATGAGAAATCGGTTTCTTGACGATAAGAATCTCTCTAAAATCTACTATAGAACTCAAAATCTCGGTTCTCAGGTACAGATGTCGGTTTGGCTTCAATCAAAACAGCTTCGGTCTTGCAATGATCACAGAAAATACAGCTCTAGAATCAATATGATCGAGGAAAGTACATCTCGATACAATCAAAATTCAAACTTCAACAGTATAGCATGCAACGTCTCGGCACTCAATTCTGCAAGACCATTCTCCAATAATCTGTATGATCAGTACTATTCTTCGAACAGAACCGAAAAGATCAATAAGAATTTCTAATTTCATCTAAATACCTCTGGTAGATTCAGTTCAAAAGATTTACAATACTGTAGACGAGTTTCACTCCAAACGGTACGACTATACTCCAAGGCAGTCATACCTCGATCCAAGTCCAGTCTTCAATACTTCTTTCTATCAAACTCTCAGCTGATGATGTCTGGTCTCAAGTCATTGCTGAATCTAACTCCATGACTCAGAGATAATCAAGAAATCTCCTCTAGATAATAACAGAAACTCTCTAACCACTGGTTTATCAACCAATTCAGGCTAGATTCTAGGACATCAGCTGTGAACAAAAGAATTCCTCCACAAAATACTGAAATAAGAAGGTCATACGGCAGATCTACTAACAAAGAATCCTGGAATCGAGAATCCTTACCGAAGGATTTCCATTTATCTCTTGACTCGGATCTGAATCTGTCAACTTCCTGAAACAATCCACAGTAATTCTGTACTGGAAAAAGCAGTTAACAGAAAATCAAATCGAAATCTGATAAGTGAAGTACGATACTACTCAGTTACAATCAAATCAAAACCTCAATCAAATCAGAATCTGAAGTACAATACTGTTGGGTTCCAACTCATCCCATCAATTCAAAGAATTGCGACTACTGATAATCAAAATTCAACAAACCGAGATGCATCAATAAGTATCAATAAGAAGAAAGATAAGGTGCGTAACCGATCATATCAGAATAAGAAGAGAAACCATATTCTACTGTTTTCTACGGTCATCATTGGTAAAATCTGAGATTGATCCTTGATAAGAGTATGGCTAGAATCTGGTCGGAGTTAAAGACACAAGGCAATTCCCTTCGGAGATCTTCGATAATATCATGATGAAGAACTCTGGCAGAGTGTCCGGGCTGATGACAGACCTGACAACGTCTTCTGATCTCAAGGCACTGCTCACTGATTCCATAAACTGTTTTCTCTTCGATTAAAGATGGTGTTTACGTCCCTCTAACTCTGTTCAAACGGTGAAAAGGAATCTGTCGAAGAAATTCGGGTGGAAGCGGATTCTAAAATGATCGAACCTTGATTATCTAATGCTCTCTTCTTCAAGTTCTACCAACTTTTATCGATCCTCTAAGTTGGTACCATAATAACCGAATTCTTTGGTCATCTTTGTAGTTCAGAGAATCATCCAACTGATCGATCTCTTTTATTCAACTTCTGCTTCCAACAACATTCTCGGTACTCTTCAGAATTGGTAATCTAAGCGACTAAAACCTCATCGGTAGTACTCCCATCGGTGTCAGAGTGACATCTATCAGAGCAGTGGTGGTACGATCTATATCAGTCGAAGGAGTTACTGCTGGTTGTCATCTGCTAAAATTCTTCAGGAGACAATTCTGATATTCAGTATGACAAGGATACTAATTCTCCATCTCCAAAATTCGGTGGTCCACATCTCTGTTCGATAAGTTCGTTCAACTACAAATTACTGAATTTCAGTTTTCAATCGGATTCTAATTCACATCGTAAACAATCTCTGATCTGCTAGCTCAAACAGAAGGTGGAACTCGGATCTGAAATAGAAATACAGTTCATATTTCAAGTAATTCATGCTTTAAAATTTAAATCACATAGCCATGTAATTCAAATAATTCTCAATCAATAAAGCATGCTCGCACGTATTTAAATAATCATTTAAATAAATCAATCACATGCGAGAATTCAATCCATGCGGACTCGATCTACCCCGCTCACTTTAGTTCAAATCCAAGAATCTTATCGCTCTGATACCACTTAATATGAGACCCCGTTTTCTAATCATCTATTCTTGGGGTAAACAATAATTGAGCATAAAAGAACCATTATTAAAAACAAAGGAAGGATTTTATTTTTTAAAAAAAGGTGGGTTCGCGCGCCCGCGCCGGGACCTCGCAAAAGCCAGCGCGCCCGTGCCCATTCCTCGCGGAACAACGGCGCGCCCGCGCCGCCCTCTCGAGCTGGAGAAAAATCCATGGCACGAAAAACATCTTTACAAACTCAAATCAATAATCTCAGCAACCAAAGTCCAATACAAAGTTCATATGTATTAACCCGCATTTCTAATTAGTGATTAATAAGAAATTAATCACGTGATCATGTTTAAATTAAGTAAAACATGATTAAGTAAGTTCATGTTGGGATAACGGACTTCAGAAATGGATTCAGGACACTCAAAAATAGCCGGGAAGGTCCCAAGGGTTCGGATGGTTTGGAAACTCCGAACCAAGTCAGGAGGCTCCGAACGGGTTCGGAGGATCCGAACTCAGGATCGGAGGCTCCGAAGTGGATCGGAAGCTCCGTCGGTAAGATCGGACGTTCCGATCGGGACCAGGGCACACTTCATCGCTTACATCAGCAAGGTGATGTCATGGCTGATGTAATATTGGGCGATCAGATGCTCCGAAGGAGGGATCGGAGGTTCCGATCGTGTTCGGACAATCCGAACCAGGTTCGGAGGCTCCAAACGTTGCCTATAAATAGAGGGTCCGAGAATTCATTTTCTCGCACCAATTCCCTCTTTTCTATCTCAATTCCTAAGCCTTTTAACTCAGATCTAGGGAGATCTAGGCGTTCTACGTGGAATCCGGAAGTGGCTTAGTGATCTAGACATCGTCGCGGAGCTGCGGCCTAGTTTTGAGGCTATTGACAGCAAAGGGCTAACGACGGATGCAGGTATAGCTTTGGTATCCTAAAAATATTTAGGAGTATGCAATAGCTTAGTTAAGGCTTTTAAAGCTTTATTGTTGATGCATGGGTATTTGCATTGTAGTAGCAGTAGACTGGACTAGTAGGCTTGGAGTCTAGGTCAGTGGAGCTAGGTTTGACTAGCAGTGTTAGAGGTACGTAAGTACTGACCGAGATAGCCGGCATGATATATTTGCTTATATGTTGCATGAGTATGTGCTATATGTTTCATCATGTTTTAGCATGTTTTACCGTCTTAGCACATACATGATTTTACGTGTGACTGCATCCGGAGAGATGTGAGTCATTGACAGTCTCCATAGGGAACAATGATCTTATTTTGGACTCGAGTCAGGTATGACAGTTTCCATATGAGGCTTGTATCCTGTTTTGGATTCGGGTTAGGATGGGGTTGGCTCAGCTCTGATATGGAGTATACGAGTACCCCTCGGAGTAACTCTCCAGCCGGTACTGTATATTCCCGGCGCCATGAGCAAGTGTTTCCACTTGAGTTTTAAATCATCTGTGTGCGCATATTTGTATTTATATCATTGCTTCGTATTGAGCGTTCTAGCTCACGCCCCTGTGTTTGGGTATTGTGTACCTTGTAGCGGGGCAGGTTTGAGGCTGGACGGTCCAGGTGACTCTCAGCAGGATTGAGCTTTGGGGAGTGCGAGGTTGTAGAAGGTAGGGATTTATTTACCCTTAACCTTCGATTTGGTTGTATAACAGTACTTATACACTTGTGATAGCGTCGGTTGTATTCTGCCGATTGGATTTGTTGTATTTTAATTATCCGTTCTTTACGCTTTAAGCTTTTATTGCGTGCGCTTTTACTATAACTCTGATTAGGTAGTGGATTCGGGTTGGGTCACTACATTTTTGGTATCAGAGCGACGCATTGCACTGGGAATTTTGTAAAGCGGATTAAGTAATTATCTCTTCTTATGTAACAGATGGCAGATTACGATGAGAGTCACGGTAGCGTAGATGGCGGTCGTTGGGGAAATCCAGACGATCGTAGACGTCGGGGACAGCCCGAGGAGCGCAGGCGAGTGAGCATGCATAGATTCAAGGAAGTTAGCCCGAAGCCTTTGACGGGTGGTGAGACAGCTGAAGAGGCAGAGGATTGGATGGAGAGGATGGAGCAGTGCTTCCAGGAGTTCCATTGCACGACTGAGGATAGGATGGAGATTCTTGCCTTTATGCTTGAGGGCAGAGCGAGGAAGTGGTGGAGATCTACTTCCGCACCGTTCATAGCAGCTAGAGGTGCAGCTACTTGGGTTGAGTTCCGTACTACCTATCAGAGATTTTATTTTCCTCCAGCTCTTCGTCAGGGGAAAGCCAGTGAGTTGTTGAGTTTGCGACAGGGGACGATGACGATCGAGGAGTACCAGCAGAAGTTCTTTGATCTGCTACCCTTTTGTCCTCATATTGCTGATAGTTCTATGGCGAAGTTTGATCATTTCATTCAGGGTTTGAACCCTGACATTCATCGTATGGTTGCTGTGGGCGGCGATGGGACTTACGAGGATTTGGTGGACCATTGTCGCCAGGCCGAGGATAGTATTTGGAGGAACAGGGGACTTTACTCTTCTTCTTCCAGGCCAGCGAGCTCTAGTCCTTTGGGTCCGAGAGGACAGTCCTTCAAGAATCCAGGAGGTACTTCTTCTTCTTCCTCTGGATCTGGTGGAGTGCATCGTTTTGGTGGACAGAGACCAAACCGGTGTACTCAGTGCCAACGCAGACATCCGCCAGGGCAGTGTGGTCGATCGACCACTGCATGTTTCCAGTGTGGCCAGGAGGGTCACATGAAGAGAGATTGTCCTATGCTGATTGGGGCAGCGAGTGGTTCTGGAGGTTCTCAGGCATCTGTTCAGCCACCTCAGTACTAGCAGCCACCTTTCCAGCAGCAGTATTTGCAGCAGCGCCAGCATCCGCAACAGTCTCAGAGACACCCTACTCAGACTCCTTCTCGGGGTCATTCTTCTTTGAGGCCACGTACCCAGGGTCAGGTCTTTGCGCTTAACCAGGAGCAGGCAGAGGCTGACAGTGATCGGATGATTGCAGGTATCTGTAGTTTATGTGGTTTTACTGCATATGTTTTAATTGATACCGGTGCATTGCATTCTTTTGTCTCAGCACGTTTTGCTAAGAAGTATAGATTGCCGTTTATCCCTTTAGACATGTATCTAGTGGTTTCTACTCCTATGGGGAGCGAGGTGTTAGCCAAGAGTCTAGTTGTGGGTTGTGTTTTGGATTTCGAGGGACATCAGCTTAGTGCTGACCTGATGATTCTAGCGATGGAGGATTTCGATTGCATAATTGGGATAGATCTATTAACTACCTACAGAGTGATAGTGGATTGCTATCAGAGGTTTGTTCAGTTTCGTCCAGAGGATGACGAGTCATGGTATTTCTATGGTGAGGAAGCGCAACCCCCGATGCCAGTGGTTTCAGATCTAAAGGCCCGGCGTGCTTTAGAGTCCGGCGGGGAAGGCTACCTTATCTACGCCATTGACGCATCCTTAGGAGATCCAGATATCTGAGAGATGCCAGTGGTTTGTGACTTTCCAGATGTATTTCCGGAGGAAATTCTAGGTTTGCCACCAGTAAGGGAGATTGAGTTTGACATTGAGTTAGTGCCAGGGACTGCACCGATTTCCAGAACTCCTTACCGATTGGCACCGTTAGAAATGAAAGAGTTGCAGAAGCAATTGCAAGATCTTCTTGATAAGGGTTATATTAGACCTAGTGTTTCGCCATGGGGAGCCCCAGTACTGTTTGTCAAGAAGAAGGATGGTTCGATGCGGTTGTGTATTGACTACCGTCAGTTGAATCAGGTGACAGTGAAGAATAAGTATCCTCTTCCACGGATAGATGATCTCTTTGATCAGTTGCAGGGTACTTCTATCTATTCGAAGATTGATCTTCGGTCTGGGTATCATCAGTTGCGAGTTCGACAAGAGGATGTTCTTAAGACAGCATTTCGTATGCGGTATGGACAATATGAGTTTCTAGTGATGCCGTTTGGTTTGACAAATGCTCCAGCTATTTTTATGGATCTGATGAACAGATTTTTCCGCGACTTTCTGGATAAGTTCGTGGTGGTGTTCATCGATGACATTTTGGTGTATTCTCGCAGCATGGATGAGTATGCCTACCATCTCTATACTGTACTTTAGGTCTTGAGGGAGAGACAGTTGTACGCGAAGCTGAGTAAGTGTGACTTCTGGATTGACTGAGTTGTGTTCCTTGGTCATGTAATTTCTCAGGATGGCGTATCTGTTGATCCTAACAAGACAGAGGCTATTTTGAATTGGTCACGTCCGACTACAGCTTCTGAGATTCGTAGTTTCCTTGGTTTAGCAGGATACTATCGTCGTTTTTTTGAGAATTTCTCTCAGATAGCTAAGCTTTTGACTCAGTTGATGAAGAAAGGCCTTTCTTTCGTTTGGTTTGATGCTTGTGAAGACAGTTTTCGTGAGTTGAGACTTCGTCTAACGACAGCTCCAGTTCTTGCTTTACCGTCTGGATCAGGTGGTTTTGTAGTCTTCACTGATGCTTCTCTCCAGGGTTTGGGGTGTGTGTTGACTCAGAATGGCCACGTGATCGCTTATGCTTCCAGACAGTTGAAGACTCGCGAGGAGAACTATCCCGTACGCGATTTGGAGCTAGCAGCCATTGTCTTTGCTCTTAAGATATTGCGTCACTATTTGTACGGAGAGAGATTGGAGATCTTCACCGATCATAAGAGTTTGAAGTATCTGTTCACTCAGGCTGAGTTGAACATGCGGCAGCGTCGTTGGATGGATCTGTTGAAGGATTACGATTGTGAGATCAAGTACCATCCAGGTTCTTCTAATCCTGTTGCTGACGCGCTTATTCGCAAGGTCTATGTTAGTTCCCTTCGTACTAGTTCGGTTTCGAAGGTAGTAGAAGAGTGTTGTTCTTTGGGATTCACATTCCGTCATAAGAAAGAACAGCAAGGGATTCGTGTTTCTTCTTTGCTTGCAGAGCCAGCGTTGTATAGACGAATCCGAGAAGGTCAAAATTCTGATCTGAAGACGCAGAAGTTAACCCGTTTGGCTGAGGGTGATAATACTTCTGGTTTCCATTTCCAGGGAGACGGTCTGTTGTGTCTTTCTGGTCGAGTTGGGGTACCCGAAGATTCTACCTTGAGGGATGAGATCTTATCGCAAGCTCACCGCAGTCGATTCTCGGTACATCGAGGTAGCATGAAGATGTATAAGGATCTTCGCACTCGATTTTGGTGGAAAGGGATGAAACGCAGTGTCTATCACTTTGTGTCCCGATGCCTCGTGTGTCAACAAGTCAAGGCAGAGTTTAGACGATCCGAAGGGTTACTTCACAGCCTAGAGATTCCTGAATGGAAGTGGGAGCATGTGACGATGGACTTTGTCACCGACTTGCCTATGCCTTCTAGGAATTGTGATGCTATTTGGGTTGTCGTGGATTGGTTGTCGAAGTCAGCGCATTTTCTTCCCTATAACCGCGATTACACCTTTGATAGGATGGCGCAATTGTATGTGCGGGAGATTGTTTGATTGCATGGGATTCCATTGAGCATTGTCAGCGATAGAGATCCGAGATTCACCTCGAGATTTTGGGGTAGTTTCCAGCGAGCCCTTGGTACTACTTTGAGCTTGAGTATGGCTTATCATCCAGAGACGGACGGACAGTCGGAGCATACTATTCGCACTCTAGAGGATATGCTTCGCGCGACGGTGATGGATTTTGGTCCAGCGTGGCATGATCATTTACCCTTGGTGGAGTTCGCCTACAACAATAGTTTCCATCGCAGCATTGGCATGGCACCATTTGAGGCTCTTTATGGACGCCGTTGTCGTACACCTTTGTTTTGGGACGAGGTTGGCGAGCATCAGGTTAAGGGCCCTCAGATGATTCAGCAGATGATTGATGCAGTAGAGTTGATCCGACATAGGATTAAGGCTGCCCAGGATCGACAGGCTAGCTACGCGAACACTCACCGCAGGCCACTTCATTTTGAGGTAGGGGAGTATGTTTTCTTGCGTGTGTCACCTTTCTGGAAGGTGATGAGGTTTGGTCGCAAGGGTAAGCTGACACCTAGATTTATTGGTCCTTTCGAGATTCTCGAGAAGGTTGGGGATGTGGCTTATCGTCTGGCCTTGCCACCCGATCTTTCGGAGATCCACAATGTGTTTCACGTGTCCTTGTTGAGGCAGTATGTGGCGGACGAGTCGCATATTTTACATCCGACCGAGGTAAAGGTAGATCGGGATCTGTCGTATGTGGAGAAACCCCTACGGATTCTTGAAAGGAAGGAAAAGGTACTTCGTAACAAACGTATACCATTGGTGATGGTACAGTGGCAGCACAGAGGTACAGAGGAAGCTACTTGGGAGTTGGAGAGTCGGATGTTAGCCGAGCACCCCGAGTTATTTTGAGATTTTGTACTTTTTTGTATCGAGTTATACTTTTTCAGTTGTAATAAAGAACATTTGGTTGGTTATTTATGTTTTCCTCTAATACTTTAATTTCGAGGACGAAATTTATTAAGTGGGGGAGAATGTAGTAACCCGCATTTGTAATTAGTGATTAATGAGTAATTAATCACGTGATCATGTTTAAATTAAGTAAAACATGATTAAGTAAGTTCCTGTTGGGATAATGGACTTCAGAAATGGATTCAGGACACTCGAAAATAGCCAGGAAGGTCCCAAGGGTTCGGATGGTTCGGAAGCTCCAAACCAAGTCAGGAGGCTCCAAACGGGTTCGGAGGATCCGAACTCAGGATCGGAGGCTCCGAAGTGGATCGGAAGCTCCGTCGGTAAGATCGAACGTTTCGATCGGGACCAGGGCACACGTCATCTCTTACATCAGCAAGGTGACGTCATGACTGACGTAATATTGGGCGATCGGACGCTCCGAAGGAGGGATTGGAGGTTCCGATCGTGTTCGGATGATCCGAACCAGGTTCGGAGGCTCCGAATGTTGCCTATAAATAGAGGGTCGGAGAATTCATTTTCTCGCACCAATTTCCTCTCTTCTCTCTCGATTCCTAAGCCTTCTAAATCAAATCTAGGGAGATCTAGGCGTCCTACGGGGAATCCGGAAGTCGCTTAGTGATCTAGACGTCGTCGCAGAGCTACGGCCTAGTTTTGAGGCTATTGACAGCAAAGGGCTAACGACGGACGCAGGTATAGCTTTGGCATCCTAAAAATATTTACGAGTATGCAATAGCTTAGTTAAGGCTTTTAGAGCTTTATTGTTGATGCATGGATATTTGCATTGTAGTAGCAGTAGACTAGACTAGTAGGCTTGGAGTCTAGGTCAGTGGAGCTAGGTTTGACTAGCAGTGTTAGAGGTACGTAAGTACTGACCGAGATAGCCGACATGATATATTTGCTTATATGTTGCATGAGTATGTGCTATATGTTTTATCATGTTTTAGCATGTTTTACCGTCTTAGCACATACATGATTTTAAGTGTGACTGCATCCGGAGAGATGTGAGTCATTGACAGTCTCCATAGGGAACAATGATCTTATTTTGGACTCGAGTCAGGTATGACAGTTTCCATATGAGGCTTGTATCCTGTTTTGGATTCGGGTCAGGATGGGGTTGGCTCAGCCCTGATATGGAGTATACGTGTACCCCGCGGAGTAGCTCTCCAGCCGGTACTGTATATTCCCGGCGCCATGAGCAAGTGTTTCCACTTGAGTTTTAAATCATCTGTGTGTGCATATTTGTATTTATATCATTGCTTCGTATTGAGCGTTCTAGCTCACGCCCCTGTGTTTGGGTATTGTGTACCTTGTGGCGGGGCAGGTTTGAGGCTGGATGGTCCAGGCGGCTCTTAGCAGGATTGAGCTTTGGGGAGTGCGAGGTTGTAGAGGGTAGGGATTTATTTACCCTGAACCTTCGATTTGGTTGTATAACAGTACTTATACACTTGTGATAGCGTCGGTTGTATTCTACCGATTGGATTTGTTGTATTTTAATTATCCGTTCTTTACTCTTTAAGCTTTTATTGCGTGCGCTTTTACTATAACTCTGATTAGGTAGTGGATCCGGGTTGGGTCACTACATCATATAAGGAATAAGGGGTTCGAAATACCATCAAAAACAATTTAAACATACAAATTTGACGATATATTCATTCGACAAATCGAATAAATTCGAGTTCCCTAAACATGAATCAAGACATGAAATTTCATCAACCCTATAATGCAAGATTGCTAAAAGAACAAACTTCTAGACGGTGTCTCACTCTATCACTTCCAACTCGATCTAGTCATGCGGCTTCTGACTCAATCCTGCCTACCTGCCGTCAAGTACACATACAAACAAAATGACAGCCGGATAATCCGGTGAGAATATAATTCCCAGTAAAAGAGACAAAACATGCATATCAAATAATATATCGAAGGCGATATATGAAACAATCAAACAAGAGTTCCAATAGCATATCAATAACCCAAATCAATTGCATAAAGTGCAATGCATGTCTTTTAAACAAGGATTATCAAGTCTGGATAATCACAAGGTAAAAGTTCTCTTTTCTCAATTGGGATCCCAAGGACAAAATATCACCAACACACCGACTCTCCCGATCGAGGTGGACGGTGTATAATTTTACTCCTCTAGACTCTGGGCACCTATATAGAGTGTTTCTCGACAATTGGTAAAAATCTGCTAACCAATGTCACTCAACTATAGTCCACAGAACGTCTAATTCTTCTGGGCCTCTCATGCCCGTAAAACCAAGGTAATTGGCTCAATATGAATGCGATGCAATATCAAAATAAATCAATCAAGTTCACACCAACAAATAACATGCAGTATGTGATTTCTTTTGGGCACTCGAATTAATTCAAATTCGAGTTAATCGTCCCTTTCATTCAATTGTCATCTTCTTACCTTTTTCCAAGTTCGTCGGGACTTCAAATCTGAAAAAGAAAAACGAACTCAATAAATATAGAATCAACACAATTCGAGCCATCTCAATAAATTCAAATACTATACCCTCTTCAACTCTTGAATCAGTTCAAAGATCCCAAGTTCGTTCCAAACCCGAACCTTCAACCCAAATCTGAAAATGTTGAACATACGGATTCGATATCAATCTACTAATTCAAACAAACCCGGAAATCAAACCGAAACAATACAACTGAGAATCCAAAACTCGATTTCGACGGCATAACGGTTATGAACGGTCAAACCAAAAATCATCAACATCATCAAACCATTCCAAACAACTCATATCATCTTCCAATCCATCAAAACACAACAAATCCAGCCAAGATCATAAGACCCATTTTCGAAATTAACCTCCAAAAAATCATATAAAATCCAAAATTCGATCTTTTTCCGAACCGACTTCAAATACACGATCTATGCTAGCTCGATAACAACATACTCCAAGATTATCAAATTCTAACAACCCAACAAAATTCATAGTTCGTGGATCGCAGCAAAACTTACGTCAGAATGAAGCCCTCGTTGCGGTGATCGTGAAACTCAACTCGAAATCAAAATCTGACGATCGGATCGTGCGAATCGGACGGAAGAAAAGCTTGAAGAAATCGGTCATGGCTTCTCGGTTCTGTACATGAGGGATGGGGAGGAGAGAGTGATGGGTAAGGGAGAGAGAGGTATGGGTAGGATAGAGTAGATAATAATAAGTCAAGTCTTTGACTAAGTCCAATCATCTAAATTTCAAACCGGTCCCTGAAACTCCAATTTAAATCAATTCAATCTCGGTTCCACTAATTCCCATCAATTCAATTCTAATAATTAATAAATTCCACTAATCCCAAAATAATTAATTTCTGGGCCTTACAGCTGTCGTACCTATTGTGCGTGAATTTTACGCAAATGCTGCGGAGAGGACTGATGGGAAAGCGTTTGTTAGAGGAAAACTGATATTTTTTGGGGCAAATGAATTGAAATCTTTACTTGCGACTCCATATGTTGATGATTCACTTTATCAAAACCTCAAAATTGATGCGGACTTGGATGAAGTAATTGGCAAACTGGCTTACAAAGGAGCTTCGTGGCTTGATCCTATTTCTTCCATGATTTTTAAGGAGCGTTACTTGAAATTGATTCCATCCACCTGGTATATTATTTTTGACTAAACACTTTATGCCGATCCTGCACACGAACGAAGTTAATCTTGAGCGGGCCTTACTTCTTTATGCTCTCGATATGTGTTGGCCGATAAATGTGGGATGAGTGATGCACAGCGAGATCCAACGGTCGATTTCCTCCACCGCATTGGGTCTCTACTTTCCTATGATCATCACAGCACTGTGTGTCCATGCCGATGTTCCCACTCGCCCCGATGAGGAATGGCTGCAGCCCATGCGTCCCATGGACAAAGCTGCAATTGATGCGAAGAAAGCCTACAGGGTCAAGAACTTTGTGGAGGATGGGCGATTCGTTATTTGTCAGTACCCCCTAGGCCATCTCTGCCTTAGTGTCGCTCTTAAGCTCATTCCATCCGCGAGCTCACAACATTTTTTCATCACCAAAATGAATTCAATTCGGTGGCTGCGCATAACTCTCAAGTTGTGGATGCTCTCCTTTGGGGTATCTACTTGCATATCGGCCTTGATACGGCCTCTGTTCCGACTGTATTACCCTACCCTTTGCCCTTACAGTTTCAGTATGTTAGTCCTATTCCCCCTCCTGAGGTCGAAGAGGAGGACGCCGCCAACCAGTAAACCAGGGGAGTTTTGTTTTGCATTTTGCATTGCATTGTAATTTCGTTCTTTGTTTGTGTTTTGTGTTTTGCAGCATTGAGGCCAATGCTTCATTTAAGTGTGTGTATGTGTGTGTGTGTGGGGGGGGGGGGTGCATTCATGGTTCTGTATTTGTTTTTGTTGATTTGTTGCATTTATTTTGTGAAATGTTGTGTCGTTAGTTCATGTTTCTTTGTATGCATAAGCCGAGGTTGAAGATTGTTAGCCTATGAAGATGAAGGGGAAAATTGAATTTTTTGTGAAAATCTTATACTCTTGTTTGATATGAGAAACTGTAGGTTGGTTGATGAATATTTCAAGCACACATGTTTACCAGTGAATTGTAGTGATGTATTAGATACTGTGAATGTCTGTTGGACCATTGCACGATAATAGGTGTTTTTGGAACTTGATAGTTCTTGAAACTTGATGATCTCGTTGATATGGCATATACACTCTTGGGCGCACCTTTTTGAATTTTTTTTTATAAAGCATTGGTGAAAATTTAACTCCATTTGGGTTGCGAGCAAGATGATTGAAATTCTAATCGTCTTGTTTGTGGATAAGTATGCGTATCGAATGGGGTTAAAATTTTGAAAAATTTTGAATTAACAATTCCATCCGGGCTTGGAAAGTGATTGAAATTCTATTCACTGTTCCATGGCTAAGTTTGCGAATTCTATGGGATTGTAGTTCCATCCGAGCTATAGAAGAGGGGATTGAAATTTGAATCCTATCTAGTTATAGCTAAGTATGCGGGTAATTATTGGGACTATAAAATTTTTGGGTGCAAAATCCAACGGTGCGTAATTATATCTAAAGAGAGTTGTGTTGTGTTGAAGGATTATTGAGAGAAGGGTTCTTGACGGTGAAACTTACACTAAATTGTTATAGGTCGGCAAACAGCCTTGAAACTTTGTATTTTGAAGTTGCATGTAGCTGGGGTAACAAGTCACACACACACGTTCACATTCGACTGAAGGTGTATCATTGATAATCGAGAGTAGTTGTAAGATTGTTTTTGTGTGAGAAAACTTATCTGAGGCTATGTTATGCATGGTTCATATTTTCTTATTTGTTTGTTATGTTTTCATTTTGTTTTGCATGACTAGCTCGAGGGCGAGTAAGGATTAAGTGTGGTGGAATTTGATAGTCGTGTTTTTGTTGCATATTTTAATATCATTCTGTTGTTGTTTTGCATGCATTTATGTGTTTTCATTTAGTATTTTGTTCGTATTTCATTTATCGTTTCTTTATTACATGTTTCCCGGTTTATATTTTAGGATGTGGCATTTTGAAGAATATCTGGACAGAACTTTGGTTGCTCGATCCGTCAAAATCTACCGATCGAGCAAGGGAGTTGAAGCAAGGAAGAATTAAGAACAGAACTTTGGCCACTTGATCCGCCAACTTCAACTGATCGAGCGGCAGGAAGGAAAATTTCTGGCAATTTGGATAGAAGTTTGGTCGCTCGATCCGCCAACTTCCACCGTTCGAGCGAGCCGCGGAGTTCGGGAAGAAATTTGTAATTTTGGAAACTCTTTTATTAAGGATCCGCCAACTTCCACCGATCGAGCGAGCCGCGTAGTTGGGGAAGAAATTCATAATTTTGAAAACTCTTTTATTAAGGACTCTAGTATGTTATTAGGTCATTATTCCGTTTTGTGGAGATTACTATCAGACTTTGAAGAGTAGAGACCAAGTATTCCTTGGCGGCTAGGTTTTTATTCCATCTTTTCTAAAAATTTCTTCTCTTCTTTTGATTTTTCTTTCGTTTTTCATGAATCGTTGTGGCTTGTTTCTAGAACTTGGTTGAGGAAGACAAGACCTTGATTTTATTTGTTTGTGAGATTTGAATTTTCAGTATTTAATTATTATTGAGTATCAAAAGTTGTTCTGATTTATTTCATGCTTGTATTTGAGATTTTTGGATTGATCACCCTAGGATTTCGCTATACAATCTACTGCTAAATTAGAGTTCAAATCCGTAATTTTTTGAATTAAATAATTTGCGAAGCAATTACGATTGATATTTTTCGCTTGTGAATTTATTGAATTGTAGGGACAACAATTGACTAGATTAAATACATCCGCTTATGTATGTATTTTTTAGATTCATCAGTTTAACTAGTTTCCATGCTGCCTTGAATTTAAATCTAATCTCCTGTATTGAGTTAATTTAAAACGCTTGTGTCTAGCTAACTAAGATTAAGGTGAAACAAGAATTTAATTTTTAATGATAAATATTTGATAGAATTAATTATTTCTAGGTAATCAATGATCGAATGAATGATTTCAGGGGTGTAGTCGACCAATAACAAGACTTGTTAATCTATTGATTTTTCATACTCTTAATTTTGCATGATAGTGAGAAGATTTATTTTAAATTTCTTTTACTTTTTAGTAGTTAATTTCAACTCTCAAAACCCCTTTTTTATTTTATTTTAGAACATACTAAATTTCAATTTTCTCGTGGGAACGATCCCTACTCTCACTACAATATATTTTGTTTATCTGATTTGAGTTGGGTAATTTGGGCATGAAACGACTTAGCGATACCAGCAGACTTATGGAAACGAGATCAAAGTTGTTGATCAAGCCATGTAAGTTATCACTGATTACTTTTGATTATCGTCTGGCATCGTAGGAGATAAAGATTAGTGAAATTTTGGGCATTTTGTTATTCCAAGAATTTTGGGTTCAGATAAGTTCTTGTTGAATAGAACCATAGAGATCATAGTGGTTGATCATCAGTATAAGGTTCTAGTAATCGAGAATTACTACGTAATAATTATACTGATTGATTCTTCTGGGCTAAGCATGTGCTACAGTGAATCAAGAATGATGCAGTTGTTTAAACTAAATCTAAAATGACCCTAACCTCTATTTTAAGTTAATTAATAAAGAAAATGAGGATTTAAAAAAAAATTAAAAATTTCGACATGACCTATTTGTTTATATGAAAACCGCCTGTCTCAAACAGAAAACAAAATAAAATAAAAGAAATATACAATCGACGACACAAGTAAACTAGACCGAGAAATGAACGAGAACCCAAGAAAGAGATTCAACATATCAAATATCCAAAAGTTTAAAAATCTAATGTTTACATTCCCATAAACAATTATAACAAAATATTACATATACATTTGTCAAATAAGCAAAATAAATGCTTCATAACATAAAAATTTGAGTAAACTATGCAGAAGACTGGCATAGGTCGGAGGGAGGTGCCGTGCCCGCATCGCAGTCCGCTTGATAGTTCTGCCCCTCAATCTCAATGATAACATATATCTGCACCAAATAGATATAGTGAGCCTAGGGGTCCAACAAGAATATGGAAAAAATAACGAGTAATATATACATACATGCACACATAATTAAAAATAACTTGTACTAAAAATACTTTTGTTTTGTGCCCTTACTTTAAACAAAATAAACTTATAAAAATGGGAGAACATGAATATAACATATGCATGGCTAAGTCAAATATAATCAATGTAGCTGCATAATCTGTTCTGAAACATAGTCATATAAATAGTGAACTTAGATCCTTGGATTGTGACTCTGTGTTTTCGATCATGATCATGGCTGCAGTGCACTATGCCGCAAGGAAGTTAGGATAACCCCCAACTCGTCTTGCCCTTACTTGGTAAGGGAAGCCAGGATTTCTCCCAACTCTTCCAAACCCATACTTGGTAAGGGAAATCAGTATTTCTCCCAATTTGTCCAAACCCATAAATTTGGCAAGAGAAGTGAGAACGTCTCCCAACTCGTCCAAACCCATAAATTTCTATAGTCATAACCATCTCACTTCGTTCCAAAAATATTTTTCTTTCATTCCTGATTCGTGGACTTAGCATGCATATATAGAGGTAATGTGCTTGTAAATATTTACTCCATGATCATGCAAGATACTCAAATACAGATGACCGGGATGGTGGTTTAGGGAGCAAACCAAGAATAGGAATCTAAACCATAATTTAGCGCTTAAGACATTTCGAGCAGTTCGCCCGTAAAACTTGTAACTTACTCGATTCTTATTCAAAAAGAATTCCGCTTGAAACCACGACTCCCACACACTTAGAACTAAATAAAGAAGTAATCCTCGGGGTATCATTCCTATCCAAACAATTTATAAAAAATTTATTTCCGAACAGCAATCTCATTCAATCCAAAATTCTGCACCTATCCAATGAATAGCCTAGAACTCGACCAAAACTTAACCGAATTAATTCCCGCTTTCACCGGCATATTCCTAACATCCTAAAACAATTCCAGACCCGAGCTCTTAACCAAAACCCGATTTTAACCCTGTTTTAAAAATTCATTTTCTGGGCAGCCCTATCACTTGGCAAGAAAATTCTGCACGCACATGACTTAACTCATTCTTTTTTTTTTCAAGACACCGATCCATAGAATTCCCATGATCCCAACCTATAACCAAGACCAAGATCATTCCTTAGACTACTCCAAGCCATAGGACGGCCCTCCAATGTTGTAGTGACCCGTATCCAGAATTAGCGATTAATGAGTATATTAATCGTGTAATCATGTTTAGATTAAGTAAAACATGATTAAGAAAATTCCAAAAAGGTTAACGGAGTCCAGAAATGGATTCAGGACACTCAAAATAGCCGGGAAAGTCCCAAAGGTCCGGAGGGTTCGGAAGCTCCGAACCAAGTCAGGAGGCTCCGAACTGGATCGGAGGATCCGAACTCAGAATCGGAGGCTCCGAAGTGGATCGGACGTTCCGATCGGGACCAGGGCACACGTCATCGCTTATGTCAGCAAGGTGACATCATGACTGACGTAATATTGGGGCGATCGGACGCTTCAAAGATGGGATCGGAGGTTCCGATCGTGTTCGGACGTTTCGAACTTGGTTTGGAGGCTCCGAACTCCGTCTATAAATATGGGGCCGAAATTTCATTTCAAAGTGTGCCTTTCCCTCTCTTCTCTCTGATTCCTAAGCCTTCTAACTCAGATCTAGGGAGTTCTAGGCATCTTATTGGGAATCCGGAAGTGGCATAGCGATCCAGGCGTCGAGGCGGAGCTGTGGCCTAGTTTTGAGGCAATTGTCATCAGCGGGCTGATGACGGATGCAGGTATAGCTATGGTATCCTTAAATTATTTAGGAGTATGCAATAGCTTAGTTAAGGATTTTAGAGCTTAAATAATGATGCATGGATATTTGCATTGTAGAGTTGATGATAGGCTGGGAACCTAGAGTGGGACTGCTAGGACTGCCTGTAGTAAGGTACGCAAGTACAGACTGAGATTGCCAGCGGGTTTTACATGCTTATATGTTGCATTTATGTTTCATATTATTATGCAGCATGTGCATATCATATTGTTCCTGTCCATCTTGTGAGATGAGCTATGTAGGGCCGCTCAGCCCTGTCTGGACGGGTGATGTCTAGTGCCCAATGACTGACGGGACATGGGTGATTAGCATCTGGGGACACAGTCCACGTCCTGTAGGAATGAGTAGCGTACGCAGGGTTTGCTCCCCGGGTTGTACCACTCATGTCCTAGGCGCCTTTACTGAGCAGTTATATACAGTTATCTCAGATATGGATACCCTATCATTTGCATGCATCATATTTGTATGTTTTACCCAATGCTTTCGTATTGAGCTTAGAGCTCACGTTCAGTCTTTTCTGTGTATTTGGACACCCCATTCGACGGGGCAGGTGTAGGTGCAGTATTGAGCACCAGGAGCTTGGAGTAGCCAGTGACCAAGTGAAGACAGCAGGATTAGCTGTAGGTTTTACCTTTAGGCTATTTATTCGATTTGGTTGTATAAAATCAAATTGGTTTAACCGGTTGTATTTTGCCGGTCTGTTTTTATTTAAGTCTTCCGCAGCGATTTATTTAATGCATGTTTAATTATGCTCTTAACTCTGATTAGGTAGCAGATCCGGGTAGAGTCGCTACATTTATTGGTATCAGAGCATATGCATGCAAGAGACTTGGGATATAGTAATGAGACTTTGGGTTATCCTTATAGGATGGATGAGACCTTGGAAGAGGTGATGATGCGGCAATTAGTTTGCCCAGAGACTATCATCATCGGCAGGATTTCTAAAGATTTGGCTTATGGGATTCCAGCAAGTGCAGACAGGAGTGATGGATCATGTCCGAGTTTTCAAGATTTCTACTCAGGTGGATCCTAGTTTTGGATCGAGTACCGGACGCTAGAGGCAGTGGCAGAGGATTGGTGGGGACTTACTTGATGCTTGCATCTGTACAGTCATTACCATGATGTCACTACTCTGAAGATTCTCCACTAGTAGTTGGAGAGATTGTCAGATAGACCTTTACCAGGGAATGTCTCGAGTGCCTAAAGCATGACAAGTTTCGAGCGTTAGGTCTTTAACCTCATGCAGTACATGGTTTTGCCGATATGCTAGTATCGATGCGTTCGGTAGGCACACGGGAAACTCCATGTTCAAAAGCATGATTTGGTTACAAGAAGAACGCTGATGGTAGATCGTGAGCAAGAGGGTTCGACTGACATGCACTGACGCAGAGCATAGTTGGTTAGCTATCACGAGCCATTTTTCCAAAGTTCTTCGTAGGAGGACATGTAGAGAGACTTGGTCCGGAGTATGCTTGTATCGATGTCTGTGTCGATTAGAAGCTTCATGCTCAAGAAACGAAGACTAGTACGATGATTTAAATATTGTATCGTTGTAGTTGTAAATAGTATTTCAGTTGTAATGAATCATCATACTTTGGTTGTATCATTTCAAGTTGATATTGTACATTTCACTGTATTTTGAATACTGTATGTATTACATGAGATGGTAATAAAGAGAATTGTACATAACTTGAAATAAGTGATACATGTTTTATTTATCCAGCAATTCGTGGATGATAGCATGATTGTGCGGAAGTTTGGATTGGGTTTAGTTGATTAGCGTTCAACTGTGGTAACTCATGTGATTTGGGTGAGCCAACTGTGACAGTGTGACATGCGGTTAGTCTAGGCGTTTTCCTATGATTGACCTAGTTAGTCAGAAGACTAAGATAGTGCCAGCGATGAGTGGACTCATCTAGAGGCATTAGGCATATTGTTCGGTTTAGAACGTTTGGGCTTTGTTCTAGGTTGTTTCTTAGAACAGTAGGCTGTCTGACCTTCGTTAGGTTGAGGCTTGTGATGATGGGTTTTCATCAGGATGCCAGGTCCAGTATATGTCGAGAGTTGTGGACTATGACCAGGACTAGACGTGATGGGGCACGACCCTATGCCAGTGTTACTCTGGGAGTCCTTGTACTTCAGAGGTTATCTGGGAGCCTTGTGCTTCAGGATTGGCGGTGGGAAGGCTACTCAGTCTAGGGATTTGGTGACAGTCACGACGAGGTATGACCTTGGATTAGATATCAAGTTTGATATCGATGGTTCGATATCGTCTGGTGTGCCAGAGATATAGTTTGAGTTTTCTGCTATGGGAACCAGTCTTTGGAGGGATTTCCTTGACGAGTGTGTACCTTGAGTAGATAGGTATTAACCTTTGGGTTACTGCTAGACGTGTGGATCTAGTAGGTGGACGGATTTCTACCAGCGATGACTAGGTGTTGTCATCAGAGTTGTGGTTAGAATTTCCTTGTGATAGGAATTATCCAAGATACTGGATGGAATGTTGTTTTAAGACTTAGACTCAAATACGAGGACTACACCATGATGATTGACTTCATCTGCGATAGATTATGTCAGGCGCTAAGGATTGTACAGAGCTATCTGAGATATGAGGGATATAATCAAGATTGTGTTCGAATATTGTGGAAATCTTTGGGATTCTTTAGTTATTCTTCTTGGACTTGACGAGCCGTGGTGTTCATTCTGAATGAAAGAGATAAGGATAGTGAGTCCAGTGGCTGCGCTAAGTACTGTCTGATATTTTCAAAGATTGAGCGTAGGATTTTCCATGGGATGAAAATGGGCTTAGTCTATCTTGATGTTTGCCTTGGGTGAACAAGACAACGATTAGTAGTGCTAAGGTGGCACGGGATCTGTGCTAGTGACTACTAGTTGTTATTGGGTAACTCTGTCAGAGTTAGGATGATTAAGTTCAGAATACGAATCAACGGTTAGTGGTGCTGAAAAGGCGCAGGACTTGTGCCAAGTAAACTACTTATGTACCGTGATCTGACACCGTTTGGAAATGGTTCTTTGTGGCAGCTGAGTCATAGTTATTGACCTAGCCATGTAGGTTGGATGATCAGTGGTGGTCTGATCTGATAAGTGTGAGCTTAAGTAGATCGACGAATTCGATTGGTTGAGCCAATCAGGGTTGATCAGGATGTAGCAATTAAGAAATACTTGGGATAGTATTTTGTCGAGTAAATGCTTATGAGATGAGTACAGAATACCATCTCAGAGAAATCGGAGATTTGAGTTATTTAGTCTCAATGGTCGCCAGAAATGAATCTTCTGGGGTTGCTGCAATCGGGAACGTTTGCAAGTGGACTTGTATGATCAAGTTAGGTGCTAACTTGACAGTGGAGACAAACAAGGGAGTTGGTAGTTTCCAGTATAGTGCATTCTTGTTAAGAAGGAAGCTGATATTGATCCAATCAATTGCTTAGTGATAGCAATAGATAAGGAAAGGATCATGTTGTTGTTTCATGTGAGAGTTTTCCATTGAACAACAATAGTGAAGAGTGTCAACCGGACATTTCGATAAAGTGTTCCTGTGAGGACATCTATGTATACCGTTGTGTTTGGATCCAACGAGTAGTTAGAAATGCTAATGGACATTTGCAAGGAACGTTAGTTATCTAATCGTGTGGTATGACATTAGCTGGGATCTAATTCTCAAGATCCAGTCGATTGTGTCACTAATCTTCCAGCGAGTGATGTGCGATATGTGACTGAGATAGTCAAGGATCGACTTAGTAGCCAACGAGGTTTGCCTTTGGATAGAAGATTTCGCAAGATCGTGACGGATCGAGTTATTTCTTTCGAGTCAGTGAGTCACATCTATGAAGACTGTTTGTCAAAGATATTGCGTTGCAGCAATAAACGACAATCAGAGAAGCATTGTGTGGCAAGTTACTTCGAGCACAAGTATTTCCCAGGATAGACTAAGGAATCGACGAATTAGATCGTTTAGTGCTGAGACTGATGCGTTCGGCAAGGGAGCTATTTGACTATTTAGAATCCGTTGGGATTTAGTTCCAGGATCAGTATGTACAACCTTGGGAGGTTGGTATGAGCTGATGGTATTATCAGAGACTCTGAGTGGAGTTATACCAGGTGCAATGACTGTCGAGTTTTGAGACGGAATAGGAAGCGTTTCCATATGTCTGTGCACTGTGGAATGTCCCAGTCGAGCATATTGGTGGGATCTTGCCTTAGTCTTGATGAGCGTACAGTGATTGCGAGCATGTATAACTATCAGGATGATGTCTAACGATTGAGATTCATGGGTGAATAACCTATGGTTGAGATGATGCAGATCATCAGAGGTGTAATGACTTCCATTGCAATGTAGGTGTGATTTCGCAGGCCAATGGCTAGGAGATAACATAGCGTCATGAATTGCAAGTGATGATAGTTATCATCAGGGCATAGTGTTGAGGTTATACTAAGAAACGTGGACAGCAGAATGTACTAGACATGATGGTTTAAGTTCCCAGTATTCCTTGGGAAGCCGGTTATGCTTCAAGGAGAGTAGGGAGGGTAACCAGTCTAGGGAACATTGCGAACAGTTATGTTGAAGTATAGACTTGAGCAACTAGATTCTCTTGAGAAGAAATTTGGAAATTGTTGTGACATCACAGTGTTGGGAAAAGTGTTTCCTAACTAGAGGTGTTGAGCACCGAGAAATTTTGGAACCATTAGATGGTTAATTTTGATTAGTGATTCGACGATTGTCGTAAGCCAATCAGGTTATGATTTGGTCTTCGTTAGTCTAAAATTACTTTGGGACGATGATATTGATCAAGCGGGTATTGTATCCTTCATGATCAGGAAGATCGTGGTCAGAAGGGAAGACGTATCAGTGTTGTGGTACTCTAGCGCCAGAGGAATTCGACTGTCGACCAGTAGCGCAATAATTTTCAACTGGGAAAATGTTAATGCGATTCAGCATTAATGAAGCTTGCAGAGAATTCGACGGGAGTCTGAGTGTATCGGAGGATATTTCGACCAGACACTCGAACAAGGGTTTCTTGTACGTTCTTGAGGTTTACCCTAGATTTCGAGGACGAAATCTTTTAAGGGGGGGAGAATGTAGTGACCCGTATCCAGAATTAGGGAATAATGAGTATATTAATCATGTAATCATGTTTAGATTAAGTAAAACATGATTAAGGAAATTCCAAAAAGGTTAACGGAGTCCAGAAATGGATTCAGGACACTCAAAATAGCCGGGAAGGTCCCGAAGGTCCGGAGGGTTCGGAAGCTCCGAACCAAGTCAGGAGGCTTCGAACTGGATTGGAGGATCCGAACTCAGGATCGGAGGCTCCGAAGTGGATCGGAAGCTCCGTCGGTAAGATCGGACGTTCCGATCGGGACCAAGGCACACGTCATCGCTTACATCAGCAAGGTGACGTCATGGCTGACGTAATATTGGGGCGATCGGACGCTCCGAAGACGGGATCGGAGGTTCCGATCATGTTCGGACGTTCCGAACTGGGTTCGGAGGCTCCGAACTCCGTCTATAAATAGGGGGCCGAGATTTCATTTCAAAGTGCACCTTTCCCTCTCTTCTCTCTGATTCCTAAGCCTTCTAACTCAGATCTAGCGAGTTCTAGGCATCCTATTGGGAATCCGGAAGTGGCATAGCGATCCAGGCGTCGAGGCGGAGCTGTGGCCTAGTTTTGAGGCAATTGTCATCAGCGGGCTGACGACGGACGCAGGTATAGCTATGGTCTCCTTCAATTATTTAGGAGTATGCAATAGCTTAGTTAAGTCTTTTAGAGCTTAAATAATGATGCATGGATATTTGCATTGTAGAGTTGATGATAGGCTGGGAACCTAGAGTGGGACTGCTAGGACTGCCTGTAGTAAGGTACGCAAGTACAGACTGAGATTGCCAACGGGTTTTGCATGCTTATATGTTGCATTTGTGTGTCATATTATTATGCAGCATGTGCATATCATATTGTGCCTGTCCATCTTGTGAGATGAGCCATGTAGGGCCGCTCAGCCCTGTCTGGACGGGTGATGTCTAGTGCCCAATGACTAACGGGTCATGGGTGATTAGCATCTGGGGATACAGTCCACGTCCTGTAGGAATGAGCAGCGTACGCAGGGTTTGCTCCGCGGGTTGTACCACTCATGTCCTAGGCGCCTTTACTGAGCAGTTATATACAGTTATCCCAGATATGGATACCCTATCATTTGCATGCATCATATTTGTATGTTTTACCCAGTGCTTTCGTATTGAGCTTAGAGCTCACGTTTAGTATTTTCTGTGTATTTGGACACCCCATTCGACGGGACAGGTGTAGGTGCAGGATTGAGCACCAGGAGCTTGGAGTAGCCAGTGACCAAGTGAAGACAGCAGGATTAGCTGTAGGTTTTGCCTTTAGGCTATTTATTCGATTTGGTTGTATAAAATCAAATTGGTTTAACTGGTTGTATTCCGTCGGTCAGTTTTTATTTAATTCTTCCCCAGCGATTTATTTAATGCATGTTTAATTATGCTCTTAACTCTGTTTAGGTAGCAGATCCGGGTAGGGTCGCTACACATGCCAAGCATTGGCTCAAAACCATCCCACAATCAACTATGAAAACCGAAACCCAACTTCACCGAAAACCGAAATGTTCCTCATCTCCAACTTCCATGCCAACTTCAACCCATCCTAAGTAGTACCATGTGAGCTACATTCTCACCCATGGTAGCTCCTAACCCACCATCCAAGCAACACATACAACATACAACAATTTGAACCAAGCAAGGCACCTTATATTTTTGAAATTTTTGAAAAATTAAGGGCATCAAGAGAAACATTTTCAAACTTCCAACTCAACTCATTTTCATCAATATGAAATCACATTTAATCAACATAAGCATGAACAAGGCTAATATGAATCTGAAATTTCGAAATATTCCCAAAAATTCTTTAAAAAAATTCGAAATACACACAATGGGACAATCGCACGACATAATAATCTACTTGGTGGCCAAAGAAAACCATATTCTTGCCTATTTTCAAAATGCCCCAAAAATTCCAAAAACATTGAGATGGAAAAAGATGAAAACCAATGGCCAGCAGCTGAACCATCCTCCCAAGTGCGAGCTTCGGCGACGGCGGCGATGAATGACGGTCGTCGGCGTCCGAAAATTCCAAGGAAAGAAGGACGATCGATTCTTTTGGGGCTTGGGTTAGGGATTTGGGTTTGATTTATTTTTGTGTTGTAAAATTATGATTTATGTGTATATATGTGTGTGTGTGTCATTAAAAATGAACATATAAGGTATACATAAGTGTCATTAAAAATGAACATTTCGTGACACTTTAAATTGTCTTGAAATCATTAAAACGTGACACTTCTAGAGTCAGCATTAATATATTATCATGACATTACAAAATGTCATAAAGGCTAAGACGACATTAGAATAGAGGACATTTATTGTGAGTGTCACCAAAACCTTAATGTCACTAAATGTTCCATATGATGACATTTATGTGTGTCAGGAAAACCATATTTTCTAGTAGTGGTATAGGTGTATGTATGCATTGGTTGGTGTGAGTGTAATTTCAAAGGGTGCTACTCACTTTTAAAAAATGCCACAACTTTGGCAACTTTAGGGCTCTAAATTAATTTTCATTTTTTAAAATACCTAAGTTTGAAAATCTCAAATTAAAATATTAAATTGAATTTTCCTAGTCCGGGTTTAAAATTCTAATTTTTCGAAAAACATAAAAGTAAGCTCAAGAGTGCGATAAAAGCGATTTTCAACACCCAAAAAAATCTAAAATCAACATTCTATCTATTTCCCTCAATTCTCAAAAATATTAACTCCTGAAATAATATTTAGGAATTTACTGCCAAAATCCACCATCGTCATAAGTTGGAACCGGAAGTCACTGAACTTAAAAATCTCAAGAATGGTTACTTTAAATATTTGAGCAACTTAAACATTTAAAGAAATTTAAACAATAACTTAGACATTAAACTCAGCACTTTAAATATTCTGATATCACAGCAACGAGTAAAATATTTAAATAACAAGTAAAACGATTAAAATAATTTAAACAAACTAAATGTATGTTTAAAAGTCATTTTAAATAAATACACGAGCGGAATTAAAAATACTTAAAATGATTTGAACAAGTAGAAAGGATTTAAACAAATAAGCTAGACATTTAAAATAGTTTAAAATAATTTAAAATAACTAACCGCTAAACTTAGACTAATTAAAGTAAATAAGTTGGACACTCGAAAATATTTAACCAAATAAGCTAAACAATTAAAAATCATTTAAAAAATAAACTAAACAATTAAAATTAAAATCATTTAAATATGCAAGCCTAAACTTTTAAAATATTAGAACAATTTAAATTGCACAATAAAATCATTTAGACAGATAAACTTAAACAATTAAAATATTAATTAAATAGTTAGTAAAATAAAAATCATTTGAACAAATAAATAAAAAATTTTATTATCACATAATTTCAAATAAAGAATTTAAATCAATTAAACTTAAAAATAATAATACTAATATTTATTTAATTTAATGCATGCGATTTAGTAAATTGGATTTTAGGTGCTA
Source organism: Henckelia pumila (assembly GCF_033568475.1). Lineage (NCBI taxonomy): Eukaryota > Viridiplantae > Streptophyta > Magnoliopsida > Lamiales > Gesneriaceae > Henckelia > Henckelia pumila. Next base: position 81,942,927 of record NC_133122.1, on the reverse strand, counting down.
CAATTCCTTCCCCCCTTAAGTGGAATTTCGTCCTCGAAATTTAAAGTTACTAACTAGGTCCAGATACATTAGACCAGATCGGCACTAACTACTCTTACCTAGTACCTACACGATTCGACGCTAATAAGTTTTCGCCGTGCACTCTGATGCTTATCAACACCAACAAAGCAAGGAGCTAACTAACTCCCATTGCAAAAAAATAAATTTGCAATTTCTATTTATCCCCAAATGATTGTAGCCTAAGAGAAATTTCTAATCACTGTTCCCATGTGACTGTAAGAGTTTTTAATTCGCCACCAAAACTCCTAAAATATCTGATACATGCCTTAGCTCGACAACCTTAAATCTTGGATCGCAGCTTCAATCAATAAATATCCGTAAAATCAATAAATAATTTATGTCGACCTTACTCATAACTTAAAAGCTTCCTAACAACGAAACTATGTTTAATGCTTAATCACCACTTAAACTTAACTCATATAATTTAAACTCGAGCTCTTAAGAAATTCACAAGTTCACAAAATATTTAGTAACTAAACACTAGTCTTTCCTAAATAGGATAGCTAAGGGACTATATAATTCTACCTCATTAGGCCTCTAGATACGAGATGGATCTGACACATACTCTCACAACAATTCTCTACGACAAGCCCAAACGATAAAACAAATTACCAATCTCCTCAACAATCGTGTAAGGATACAAAACGAGTTAATTTCCTTATATTCCCAAATCGGTAATATTACGGAACAATGATACCTTCGAGAACAACTTAATATCCATTTTGAAATTCTAAAGGTCCATGCCACGTATTAGTAGTGATATGCTTAATGATCCTGGACTATGCACAATCCTTTATTAGTTACTGCAACTCACCACACTTTTACGGATAATTAAAAATTCCCTTAAGCAACGACTCTAGTTCAGTTAACCTTCAAGTGGAAATAATGACTCTCCTCAACTTAGGATTGATCAACGTATTTCTATAAATAAATCTAATTCAATCCTTGATAAGAAAATATAACCATAAAATCTACTGTTGTTCAGTCCCAAGGTATTAACCGATAACATAAAGAATCCAAATAGGTGACTAGACAGATCCCAATTATCCATTCTTCAATTTATACGTTCATCTCTAGCACCTTTGATTCTACCAAAACTTCAAATCTTAATTGAAATTTCCCAACAGATTTATCCACCTCTTCTATCCCAAACGCAACGACTAAGAAATCCATAATTACCCTTCAAGTCAAAATATACTACGAGTTATTATCCCTTTATTGGATTAGATCGCCTCTAAGTACCAAACAATTCTTACATATCGCTTGAATAAATATCTCAAACCTCTAGTTCAACTCGACAGCAGGTCTGAAAATCCAAAAATTCTCAAATTATTATAGGTACAACCAGAATTCATATTTCAAGAACTTAGTACCCAATTAGGCACCTTGAAGAGTTTGTAATTCGATTGAAAAATGTTTTCTCATTATTCCTCAAGTACCTTAGTATTTCACCAGTAAATAAATCTACAGCTTATCCGGAAAACTGCCTGAATATTCTATTCGTCATTCTATTCCCATAGTTGGTGCAATAGCCTTATCGGTTGACATTCACAAAATCTTTGAATGCTAATATAAAGTACCCAAAATTCTCTAGGGACAACTCTATTTCCTATCTCGTAACTGTTCATCCATTTAGCTTACTAAAGTCATATGTTTACTCTTAACGATCCCATTTAAAATAGAAACACATAGTCCATGAATTTACTACTTAGCAGTCTACTCGCTAGAACTAGATATAATTGATAGTCGTCATACCTCAGAACACAACGATAACTTAGGATTTTATCTAGTACTAATACTATATTCCAACGGTCTAAACAATTACTATGCGGCTACGAGCGAATTCTCTACACAAGAATTTGGAATAATAATTGAAATTATGATCCACCCAAATCCTCATCATAATGGATCATGAAAGAAAACAGGCATACAAGTAATGCTGCTTAATTATGAAATAAAATAATGCAAGCATTACAAACAAACAAGAAGAAAATAAAAATCTAGATAAGTGAAAACAACTCACTCATAATTCAATTATGGGGTTGAATAAATAATAATGGAGGCTCCATGAATAATGAATATGAGCCAACAAGATACAAATATCGTGATCAAGCATCAATGGGTAATGAAATCATGCTCAACAATCAAAGCACAATTAAGACAGTAAGTGTGACTTCAGTCGAGAAAAGTTCACACAAATTGATAATCAGGGGAAACAACGGTCCTAAGACATATCCAGATGTCAACCACAACATAAGTAGATCACAAAAAAAAAGTCGAGGTGAATCTTACTCACATCAATATGCGGCTCTAGAACCAAAGAAAAATTTCATGAAGTTTGAAATATAAGCAAGATTTTATTAAGAGGTTCAACCAATGTCAAAGTAGCTGAATACAACGTTGATTGAAGTCATACGAATTCATAAACGAACAAAGGATGTGTAAAAAAATTTCAGATACTAAAAAGTATATGTTGCAATGGATATAAGCACAATTGAGAAATAAGGAAATAATGATCGGAATAATAGTTCACAAAATTGAAAGGCTCATAGTAACCGACTCACTATTTCCAAAAATCATATTTTCCAAAATAACAAAAGAAAAACTCAAACTATCCAAAATAATATAAAACCAAGTTTGTATCTCAAGTCTTCACATGAGTTCGATTCATAAACTTAACTGACGAAACATACATCTACCAAATTTCTAAGCAAACTATTCACTTAGTTGTATTCGGCTAAAATCCATTCATAAGAGAATAAATCACAATAATGACCCAACAATTAACATCTCCAAATGCGCAAGTTTAATATTTTTCAACAAACTCCTACAATCTCAACAAAAATTGTTAACACTACCTAATAACTCAAACAACATCAAAGTACTGTCTAAAACAGGAAGGAATATCGGTACACCAACTTCGTTTAACTTGGAACCGCATGCTATAAAAATAAACAATCAAACGAAACACTTTAAACTAGTAAAAGGAATTTTTAAATGAAAATAAACACTGAGTTAAACATTAAAATAAATTAAAATTTTAGTTTTGAAAATATTTTTAAATAAAAGAAAGACATCAAAACATTTAAAGTATCAATTCAAGTATGACTAACACATAAAATTCATTAAACTTACATACTTTGGGGCGAGATTTCTCGAGTTTCAGGCAAACCGGCAGTAGGCACAACCCAAACCAGAACCATGCTCTGATACCAACTGAAACAACCCTAACCTCTATTTTAAATTAATTAATAAAGAAATGCGGATTTTAAAAAAATTAAAAATTTTGGCATGACCTATTTGTTTATATGAAAACCCGTCTGTCTCATACAGCAAACAAAATAAAATAAAAGAAATAAACAATCGACGACACAAGTAAACTAGACCAAGAAAAGAACGAGAACCCAAGAAAGAGATTCGACATATCAAATATCCAAAAGTTTAAAAATCTAATGTTTACATGCCCAAAAACAATTCTAACAAAACATTACATATACATTTGTCAAATAACCAAAATAAATGCTTCATAACATAAAAATTCAAGTAAACTATGCGGAAGACTGGCATAGGTCGAAGGGAGGTTTCGTGCCCACGTCGCAGTCCTCTCGATAGTCCTGCCCCTCAATCTCAATGATAACATATACCTGCACCAAGCAGATGTAGTGAGCTTAGGGGCCCAGCAAGAATATGGGAAAAATAACGAGTAATATATACATACATGCACACGCAATTAAAAATAACTTGTACTAAAAATACTTTTGTTTTGTTCCCTTACTTTAAACAAAATAGACTTATAAAAATGAGAGAACATGAATATAACATATGCAAGGGTAAGTCAAATATAATCAATGTAGCTTCATAATATGTTCTGAAACATAGTCATATAAATAGTGAACTTAGATCCTTGGATTGTGACTTTGTGTTTTCGATCATGATCATGGCTGCAGTGCACTATGCCGCAAGGAAGTCAGGATAACCCACAACTTGTCTTGCCCATACCTGGTAAGGGAAGCCAGGATTTCTCCTAACTCGTCCAAACCCATACTTGGTAAGGGAAATCAGGATTTCTCCCAATTCTTCCAAACCCATAAATTTGGAAAGGAAAGTCAGAACGTCTCCCAACTCGTCCAAACCCATAAATTTCTATAGTCATAACCATCTCACTTCGTTCCAAAAATATTTTTCTTTCATTCCTGATTCGTGGACTCAGCATGCATTTATAGAGGTAATGTGCTTGCAAATATTTACTCGATGATCATGTAAGATACTCAAATATAGATGACCGGGATGGTGGTTTAGGGAGCAAACCAAGGATAGGAATCTAAACTATAATTTAGCGCTTAAGACATTTCGAGCGGTTTGCCCGTAAAACTTGTAACTTACTAGATTCTTATTCAAAAAGAATTCCGCTTGAAACCACGACTCCCACACACTTAGAACTAAATAAAGAAGTCATCCTCGGGATATTATTCCTATCCAAACATTTTGTAAATAATTTATTTCCGGACAGCACCTATCCAATGAATAGCCTAGAACTCAACCAAAACTTAACCGAATTAATTCCCGCTTTCACCGGCATATTCCTAACATCCTAAACCAATTCCAGACCCGAGCCTTTAATCAAAACCCGAGTTTAACTCTGTTTTAAAAATTCATTTTCTGGGCAGCCCTATCACTTGGCAAGAAAATTCTGCACGCACATGACTTAACTCATTCTTTTTTTTTTTTTCAAGACACCGATCCATAGAATTCCCATGATCCCAACCTATAACCAATACCAAGATCATTCCTTATACTACTCCAAGCCACTAGGACAGTCCTCCCATGCCAAGCATTGGCTCGAAACCATCCCACAATCAACTATGAAAACCAAAACCCAACTTCACCTAAAACCGAAATGCTCCTCATCTCCAACTTCCATGCCAACTTCAACCCATCCTAAGAACTACCATGTGAGCTACATTCTCACCCATGGTAGCTTCTAAACCACCATCCAAGCAACACAAACAACATACAACAATTTTAACCAAGAAAGGTGTGGGGACCTCGGGTGCTAATCTAATTTTACAGGGCGATTAATAACTAGAAATATTCAATCTGAATATTAGTCTACTGAATAATCAAATAAATAATACAAGACATTTGGCGACGCAAAAACACGTCGCTAAAAGAATTTTTTTTTTTAAAATACACGGACCTCGGTCCGAACCCTGCACGGACCAAGGCACGGGGGTCCGTGCCTCTTCTGGAACTTGGTCCGTGCCCATGGATGAAATTGAAATTGAAGGATTTGCAAGGCAGAGTCCACCCGGACCCTTGCACGGACCTTGACACGGGGTCCGTGCCTTGTACTAAAAATTCAGAACTCAAGCTTTTCAAGTCTTAAAAATGATATAATCTATCATATAAGCTTTTTAACATGAATCTACATAACTGACATGCATTTAAACATCAATCTACATATCTGTAATACATGAATTCTCAAGTATAATTCTATACTCGACAACAACATATACAAAGGTGCTTGTTATTCTAACATGTTTACCACATTATAGACTACATGTCATCTGCTTAAAAACCCAAGTCTCCACTTCTAATCTTTCAATCTCGTGCAATCCAAGCCATTTCTGACTTGATCATACCCTAACCTGATGCAATGCACACATACAAACAAAGCAACTGCCGGATAACTCCGGTGAGAATATAATTCTCAGTATGAAAGACATGCATATACACTCTATAAGCATATTGAATCTATATGCTATAATAATTCTAAATTATCAAAAATATGTAACAACATGTAATCATAGAAATCTACTTTATTCTTAAATTCTTATCACATAGCTATTCATCTAAAGCAATAGCTTATCAAGCATATCAATACATTCATTTCTAGAATGACATATCAAAACATTCTAACATTTATAACTGCATATTCTAAACCATAGAAATCTCTAGGTTAATGCATAAATGTCATGCATGTGTCAAGAAATAGGCTATCAAATCTGATATCAATAAATCATAGTTCTGGGATCCCGGGGAAATAAAATCTTTAACCGACCATCGACTCTCCCCATCGAGGTGGTGTTAAATATCTCAATTCCCCTGACTTTGGTGCAACTATAGTGAGTCATCTAGTTCTGAAAGTAAATCTATATTCCGTGCCATGAGTCATCTGACTCTGAAAGTAAATCTACATTTCATGCCACTCAACTACAGCTCTCCAAACGTCATCTACACTCTAGGCCATTCAGCCCTCTGTGCTTATCAAGGTAGGGTTCAAGATGAATGCAACATAGTCTGTATGCATTAATACTGTAAAACATCTTGACCACTCACATCACTTAAGCAAGCCAAACAATAGCAAACAACAATTCATATGAACGCATATAAACAAGTAAGTATGTGATTTTAGGAAAACTCGAAAGCCACAACGTTCTCGAGTTGTTCTACCTGGCGAAGATAATGTCGAATCATACCTTTGATCTGGATTCAAAAAATCTTGAATCGTTGTGAAGTCTTGCAAATGCTGATCCACTTCAAACTAGCCACATCTGTCATCAAAATTTGCTTATTTCAATCGTTGCTAATTGAAGGTGTTATTGCTTCAACTTCAAACACGTAAATTCATTCGAACTCAAACTCGTCGATTCAACTTCGATAATATTCTATTTCAATCTGAAATAGATTATAGCATAACTACACATCAATTTCGAATCTGACTTGATGTATCTTTCATGCTTAAACAGTTCAACTCTTGATAAGACAATCAGAATTCAAATCGGCGATGCAACAATTCGAGTTCGATAAATCTAACAACTCAAAAACCATCATACCTATATTCTAAGCTCAATATCATAATAAATTCATCAATAAAACATGTAAAGATCATATCTACACACTTAAACTTCATAACCATTCAAAATCCCAAACCGGCGGCGTAACGGATCGAAACCGGAACTTCCAAAAGCATATACATTATCTTCTCAATCATCTAAACATAATATCAACTTCAATTCTTCAACACAATTTCGAAATCCAAAGCCCCAAAATTAAGATTTTTGAAAATTCTTTAAAAAATTCTAAAACATGTCCAAACGATGATCTTTTATCGATCCGTCTTAGATATGCTATCGTCGTATATACTAGAACATGTTTAAACAATTAAATCTTAATTCTAACAAAAACTTAAAATTAAAACATGGTAGAACTTCATAAAACTTACGTCAAAACGTAGCACTCGGAGCTGTGATCGCATATATATGCTCAATCGGAAATTCTACCGGGCGGATCAAAAGATATCAAAGTTTTAAAGGGACAAAAAAGGCTTGGAAAGTGTTCTGATCTTCTTCCCTTTAATCTGCTGATATCCACGTTGAAAAATGGGTAATTCACGTGAGAATTAGATATATATTAGCATATTTGTGTTTTAGTCCCTGAACTTTGGCTTAATTGCAAATCAGTCCCCGAACAAGCGATTTACTTCAATTTTAATCTTAAATAATTTAAAAATATTAGAATTTAATTCTAAACTCTAAATATTCTCAAATTAAATATTCTCGAATTAAAATTAAATAATTTCGGACCTTATCGCATTTTAGACCTTGAATTTCTCAATATTTACAAATTGGCCCTTGTTCGGATTTCATCCTCAAATTAAATTCTTGATTTTTATAATCTTGGAATTTACATATTAAATTCCATAAATATCAATTCAAATATTTTTAATCTTTTAATTTAAGTATTCCGGATATTAAAATCTTAAAATCCGAAAATCCTCAAATTAAATATTTTGACCCGAAATTGAAATTTCTAATTTTCAAAAATTCTTAAATTCATATTTTCTCTCTTATTCGGAATTTAAATCTTAAATCCCATCATTAAGAACTTAATAGTTTCGGGCTTTACAATTCCTCCCCTCTAAGGAATGATTTCGTCCTCGAAATCGCATTCGATCTTACTGCTGATTCTCGTAAGCTGTATAGCTGACTGAAGTAATACGTACTTCAATTCTCTGAGCTTTAGATATGTATTCTGATATCTTTTCTTCAACCGTATCTTAATCTTCTTTCTGATCTCTTCTGCAATCATATCTATTCTCATGAACATATAATCACTGAGTCAACTTATATCTAAGTTGCTCTTTCTCGTGATCTAACTCTACATAAGTTAGTCGGCTTCTCTTAAAATCTTATCTGCTTTGGTTTTATCTGAATTTAATGCACATACATATTCTAGCTGATATTCTTCAGCCAATGTATATGGATAACAATTCATCTATCTGACAATTCAAGATTGAGTATTAATCAATAAGCTAGATCAAATACTCACAGGGATCAATTATTATTTCACTTCTGAAATCTCTTTCTGAAATGATGCTAGGGAAAATAACTTCTTTTCTGATCATTCTGTTCAGGCTTCAAAATATATATCTATTGCTCATTTGCTAACTCTGTTTATGTTGCTCTGGTCTTATCCTGTTCAAATCAATCTTCACATTCTCTATCTTTTCTTGACTCATATCTGGTCTGATAGCTGATACTTCTGAAATATCGTTTCAATATAAAGACAATTGTATTTTTCTTATCAATCAATCATCAAAATATTGTCTCTATATTTATCAAATAGTTGTCACAAGAATTATGGTAATCAAGTGGCACATAATCAATCAATTAGTACCGAATCTAGTACTATAGATCTGAGCATATCCTCAGAAATCTAGATACTCACATCTGATAGTCCAATAATCGGAGGATGGTATAATGAAATCTCATACAATCAAACACTTAGAACATCTGACAATCAATGCCACAATCTAGAAAACAAATCTAAAGTCTCTATCTCGACAATAGATTTCAATAATTCCTGTAATCTGATCATCTTGCTAACTTCGTAACAGGTAAATTTTTATGATTGTAACATGTCTAATACAACATATTCTTGAATCTGTCGAAATCTACTACAATCTAAATTGCAAAATCATGACGATTTGAGTAGATTCGAACTCAAATCTTTCGAAAAGTTGATCTTCTTTCAACTCTTATGTAACTAATCTGTTACAGAAACCACTTGGGTTCTTCTTTTCTGCTTCTTTTACTGAAATTGTAATATTGGTAATGTCAATTCTGTCGTATCTGCTTTCATTTCTGTCACCAATACTAATTTCCAAGTAATGACTACATGTAAGTCATACATGTGTAAACAACTGAATGGATATTAAATATGTTGTCATATGCCTCTTTCAGAATCTAATTTTTTGAAAAACATAAAAGTAAGCTCAAGAGTGCGATAAAAGCGATTTTCAACACCCGAAAAAATCTAAAATCAACATTCCATCTATTTTCCTCAATTCTCAAAAATATTAACTCCTGAAATAATATTTAGGAATTTACCGCCAAAATCCACCATCGCCGTAAGCTGGAACCGGAAGTCACTGAACTTAAAAATCTCAAGAATGGTTACTTTAAATATTTGAGCAACTTAAACATTTAAAAGAATTTAAACAATAACTTAGAAATTAAACTCAACACTTTAAATATTTTGATGTCACAACAACAAGTAAAATATTTAAATAACAAGTAAAACGATTAAAATAATTTAAACAACCTAAATGTATGTTTAAATGTCATTTTAAATAAATACACCAGCGGAATTAAAATATTTAAAATGATTTGAACAAGTAGAAAGGATTTAAATAAATAAGCTAGACATTTAAAATAGTTTAAAATAATTTAAAATAACTAAACGCAAAAATTAGTCTATTTAAAATAAATAAGTTGGACACTCAAAAATATTTAACCAAATAAGCTAAACAATTAAAAATCATTTAAAAGAATAAACTAAACAATTAAAATTAAAATTAAAATCATTTAAATATGCAAGCCTAAACTTTTAAAATATTAGAACAATTTAAATTTCACAATAAAATCATTTAGACAGATAAACTTAAACAATTAAAACATTAATTAAATAGTTAGTAAAATAAAAATCATTTGAACAAATAAATAAAATATTTTATTAGCACATAATTTCAAATAAAGAATTTAAATCAGTTAAACTTAAAAATAATAATCCTAATATTTATTTAATTTAATGCATGCGATTTAGTAAATTGAATTTAGGTGCTACAAAATCATTGTTGATTCTTGTTATTGTTGACTAGAAAGTGTTTGAGAAAGTTCTGTAAGCTCGCATGTCTAAGAACATGGTTTATGAGTTATATTCGAAATTTCTCAGTGTTTGGAGAATTTTCGGAAATATGCTAGTTTAGATTTTGGATTATCTTTTGCTTAAGAAAAGTTGATAAAAAGTTTTACTTCTAATTTATATGTAGCAGATACAGATGTTGTAACCCCGTGATAGGGGAGGTAAATGTTCTTTTGTAAAAAGGGAAATTTGAATGGTTCATTGCTTGGTAATTAAAAACTGATAGGATGAGTACAGTACTCAGATATTCAGTCTCAGGAATGTTTTTGCAGTATTTCTAGGATTTCATTGTCAGAAATTGATCTAACAAGTTTTTGAATTTCAATAGGTACTAACAGGCTAGCATCAAATATTTAGACGTGGAAAAAAGAGAGCAGCTGAGATCTAAAGTTATCAGGTCTAGCGGGTCTGTTGTCACTGATTTTCCGGGATGTCTATTTTATGTGTTAGGCCATTGATTTATCTAATTTGATGAGATCGAGTCAGGGGTTAGCTTGATTGTATTGATTTAAGGAATTTTCCAAAGAGGGATGAAACAGTTTTGTTCATCTAGTAGCGCAAGTCAGAATTCAATATGGAATTATTATTATCCATGGAAGGATAATCAGTATTCTCATTTTCAGGTGTTACTCAAGTTTTGAGTTAGATGTCCTTATTCAACTTGAAATATTAGTACTAGGGATTGTACTAATCAAATTTTGAGTCAAACAAAATAAATATTGATATTTCCAAGAAGAGAAACTGAAGGGTTCAGAAAATTAGGAATTGTGGACAAGGACGTTGTCACATATGTTATGACAAAGTGTTAGTCATTAGTACGAGAATATTTTTGGTATACAAAGACTGGTGTACTCAGTTCTGGTAGAAAGTATGAAACTCTTTAAGTATCAGCATGCTTCCTAGTATTCAGTGTGTCAACAGATTTAGACAGAACATCGACAATCTGGAAGTTTGTATCACAAGTTATTGATTCTTGAATAGAAATGGGAGTTATCATGGAGGATTTTGTGACCCATTTGCTAGTTTTCTCGAGGAATTATGATACTATCAAGATTGTGATGTATCGATTCACCAATACAACATGTTTTGTTTCGTATAATCGAGACTTCACTTTTGACAGTAGTGATTGGTATCGCTTAGTCGTGTCAAGTCCAAATTACCCAACTCAAATCAGATAACAAAATATGCAGTAGTGTGAGTAGAGATTGTTCCCACGAGAAAAGTAAAATTTAAATAGTGTTCTTAAAAATAAAGTAAGGGGGTTTTGGATTTTGAAATTAATTCCTATGCAAGAATTAAAATAAGAAAGAAGAGATCAATAAACTAACGAGACTTGGTATCGGTAGACTACACTGGATCCAGAATGTCCAAAACAGTCTGTAAAGAGTCCTAGGGTTAGGGAAGATCGGATGATCCGAACCCTAGATCGGACCATCCTAACCAGGAGAGTTCGAAGGCATGATTTGAGTTCGGATGGAAGGAGATATCGGATGATCCGATCAAGAGATCTGACGGTAAGAAATCCCTAAGTACATGTGTCCCAAATCTCGTGTAGGGGATGACATCATGGCTGACATCGCATGAATCGATCGGACGATCCGAAGGGTAGGATCGGACCATCCGAAGTGTAACCCGGACAAGTGTCAAAGAAAATTATACAAGTGTTTCGGATACAAGAGATCAGACTATCCGAACTAGGATTGGACCTTCCAAACTTGGAATGCATGCGCCGTGGATATCATGCAAGGATCGGATCGTCAGAACTGGGGATCGGACGATCCGAACTCCGCCTATAAATAGGGTATCCAAGGCTCATTTCTAAATTGAAAATTCACAAGTCTTCCTCTATATTCAGTATATTTGGGGACATTTCCAGCCTTCCTAGACTTGGTCCGGGAGTTGGCGAGGTGCTCCGAAATTGCAGCGGAGTGGTTCCTAAGTTCTGTAGCAGTCGTTATCAGCGGGCTGATGACGAACGAAGGTATAGCTCTGGCTCCTTATAGTAAATAATGAGTATGCTATAGTTTAATTAAGGCTTTTAGAACAAGATAGGAGATGTTTGGCATGCTAGTTAATGCATGGTTATTATGTATTGCAGTGCTGCATGAAAGGCTTGGAACCTAGATGGGAGCTTCTAGGATCTGCCTTAAGTAAGGTACGATAGTACTGTTTGAGATACCCTGACTGAGTATGCATGTATTATGTGTTGCATTATTTATTTGTCATGATTTTATCTGCATATATTATGACATGTTATTATGTTGCATGCATGATCATCTGGAGCTTGTATCCTTGTGATATCCTGTAGTAGGGTGGTTACACTATCTTATCAGTAGATGGTTGGACATATAAACCGTGTCAGGTCACCAATATTTGTTGGACACATAGACTTATGTTAGGTCACCATCATTTGGGTATGTAAGTCAGCTCCTGAAGTGATGTCACATCGTTCTACTTACCCAGGGCCCAAGTCTGTTCTTGATCAGATATTCTTGACCTCGTGTCTTGGTACCCGTACACTTGCATACATGAACATATAATTTTGTATACTCATACTCTCGTACTGAGCGTTTTACGCTCACGTCCTCGTACTGTTGTTTTTGGACCCCCCCCCCTTTCAACGGGGCAGTTGCAGGTAGTCCTCCTAGGGATCTGGAGATTGACTGGTGACCAAAGCAGGGTTGCAGGGTCAGCCATTAGGTTTTACCATGCTGGTATTATAGTTAATTTAGTTTCCGCAATTTATCTCTGATTATGATTGATTATTGTTTAATTGCATGCTTAATCTTCTGATTCGTAGGTGATTTCGGTGCGGGTAACTACAATGGCACACACGAAGTGTGCCCACAAAATATAAAATTAAATTCAATATGATTTATAAAATTGTAAAACTTTAAATCGATTATGATTTTTGGTGAATTGTGTTTTGAGCGATTTTTGAATCATGGTTAAAAAAATTGAAAAATGATATGCGCTAAAAGATAAATTTACGTTTTAAAAAATAAACAGATTGAGAGCAATTTTGAAATATTTAGAAAAATAGTTATAATGGGAGCTCTTGCTTTATTAATAATTAGTGTCTTTTGCACGTGATGCGTGTATATACACGACACATTTTTTTATAATTAATTTTCATGTTAATTTTAGGACTTACACATGAACTAAATATTCAAAATTTAGGAGTTTTAACTATCTAATTTTTAAATCCCTTAATTTTGATGATAACAAATTATAATTTATCGTGTATCGACCGCTTGCTTTGAAGAGTCCTCGCTTGGTCCTAAGTAGTGAAGTTCTTGCCTGGAACAACACTCGCTTGGTTACATTAAAAGTTTTCACTCATCGGGTCTCACTTAAGAAGAAGATCACTCGACTGGTCACCATAATATATCTATTTGTTTGCGCTAGACATTCCTTGACTGTTCACTATTATGAGCATATTTTCATAATGGCTTTAAAAGATGTCTTTTAATTCAAGCTACACATTAAATTGAGTTGTCTTTATCCTTTTAGAAAAATATATTGTCAAGACATGCACAACCAATAAGACATCAGGTAAAATCAGAATGTTTACCCGAAATGCTCACTGATGAGCTTATGATCAGAGACTGCTACCGTTGCTTTTTTGATTTGGAAAGTGTCAAATCTCGCATTTATTAAAGTGTACTAAATTTAAAGAAATGAAAAAGTCAATAGTGCTTTTTCATTAATGATCTTCATATGAACGTTTAGTCTCTCCATGAAAAAGTGACTATAAATAAAGATTTCTTGAAGAGATAAAAAATACTGATGGTTTTCCTCTTCAATTTTAATCTCTCTTGCTTACTAGGATAGCAATCTCACTATCGTTTGAGCAATCAAAAAAGTTTCATCTACTCTGCTCAAATCAACCCTCACTCATCAGTAATCAGTCAGATCTTCAAGGATCAATCAAGGGTTCTTCAATCTCCTCAACTGCATCATACATAAAGCTTGTGAAGAAGATTCTGATAGTTTGGATCTAAAGATTCTAACATTGACATTGTATTTTTGATAGTTTGATAAAAACTGTAATCTTATCTTGTTGAGAACTAGGAGTTCCAAGAAGTCATTGGATAAGTATTAATATTGGAGTGGGTTGTTACAACGTCTGTAAAATCAAACTATTTTAGTGTATTTCTTCCTTAGTGGAAGAAAGGGAGAGTATAAGGATTCAACCTTTGAACTTTCATATCTCTTGTGTTCCTTACTCTATTTTATATCTTGTTGATTTACCCGTGATCTAATTATAGAGCTTCATTGAAAGCTATCAAACTATTTTCGAACTTTTAAAGTTGTTTGAGTGCCTTCAAAAGTTGAGAACTTTGGTCTAGTTGGTTTAACATCTACTCGATTGATCAAACTTTTTCAAGAAAATTTTTAAAAAGTGTGTATTCACCCTCCCCCCCCCCCCTCTCTCTACACACATATCTGATCCCAAAAAGTGGTATCAAAGAGGGTTTTCTCGACCGCTGAAATCTATACACTAATCCTGACTTCATTAAACAATATTTTTGTGTTTTCTGAAGAAGAATATGACCATTGGAAAATACATATGCAGGCACATCTTTTCGCACAAGATGATGACATGTGGTATGTCATCATAGATGTCCCCATGAAAATCCTTAAAGTTAACATTGTCGTAGCCATATCTAGTTGTGAACCTCAAATGGTTGAGAAGCATAGATCATAATGGATCACCGAGGATAAAAAAGAGGCGAACCTTGACAATGTTGCCAAGGACATTCTCTACTAGACATTGGATAAGAACATGTTCAGCAAAATCAAGACTCTCACTACTGCAAAGGAGATCTGGGAAAAATTTACACAGTTGTGTGAAGGCAATGACCAAACAAAGGAGAACAAACTCACTGTATCCATCCAAAATTTTTTCAGTGCAAAGATAAAGCCAGGAGAAACCATGACTGAGTTTGATGAACGGTTCAATAGTATTGTTTGTGAACTTAATACTTAAGGGAAAATCATACTCTAGTCGTGAAATTGTTTTGAAGGTTATTAGTGCTTTGTCTAGAGAATGGAATGTCAAGACAGTAGCCATGCATGAATCAAAGGACCTGAGAAAACTTTGAACTCCACGACCTCTTCACTGATCTCAAAGCCTACAATTTTGAACTTGGCATTAGAACATAAGAGAAACTCTCAATTGCTCATCCAACCAATTACTCTTAACATGAACGATGTATGCTCACCGGTCGAGGAGGCCTCAAGAAACAAGACTGCATGACAAATAATCAATGAGGCCATGTCTCTCTTCGTCAAGAAGTTTGGTAAATTTATGCTTAAAAGTCAATAAAAATTTTCAAAACCCTATAACAACAAAAAGAAAGCCACACGAACGATGGTCCTTCAAGTTTTAATCGTGGAAAGAAAGTTCACTTTATTCAAATTGCAACAAATTAACCAAGAAATTATGAAGAGAGACAACCGATTGAAAAGAAACGAGGAAAATACAAAGAAGATATTTTAAGAAGAAGAGAGATATAAAAGTCCTAGTTGAAGATGATAGCAAAACAAATGGGAATATTTAGATTCGGATTATTCTAGCTCAGAATCTCATCTAGTGAGAGTGATGAAGAAAAAGTGCAGTGCCTCATGGCCAACTCAGAACCAGAAGAGGAGAGAAATGAGGTATTTGAATTTGGCTCTTCTGAATTCACATGAGATGATTTAGTTACTACACTTCACAAAATGACTAAAGAGTACAAGAAGATCTCAAAATCATTAGATGAAGTGAAGGTAGAGAATGTAAGCTTAAAAGATAAGTCAAGTGAATCAAACTGCTTGTAGCAAAAAGAACTTGATAGTCTTAAAATAAAGATATGTTTGTTATTCACTGAGAATGATAACATGATAAGGATGTTCCAAGACACTTTTAATGAGAATCAAAAGTTACTTAAAACAATCAACACTTGGAACAGGTCTTCTGTTTCTCTGATTACAATGCATGAGAATCAAAATCAAGCAGGTGACAAGTTAGTCTTTGCTTTGGTTTACATGATTGCACCTCTACTGAGAAAAGTACTCAATCGGATCTGGACAAGGGCGAAGATAGTACAATAACATTTGCCAGGTACAATACGATATATGAACATGATAATCTTGAGATCAATGCAGATCAAAAAGTTCTTGATAAAAATAAGGCAAAGCATAGAGGACTGTGATACGTAGATCCTTAGGATTCCAAGCTCGGAAAGACTTGGCTTAAGTAAAAACAAAATGAGAATAGAAAGGGTAGCCAATCTAATCTCAACCGGTTGAGGCATGATCCTTGTCAATTCAAGCGAGGGGTTCAAAAGGTGAAACCAAGACATTAATTTATTTGCAGGTCTGTTAAAAAATGATACAGACTGAATAAAAAATGTCAAAGGCCTAAAAAACGCATGGTTGGAGATCGAGCATAGCACACACAGGGTCCCTTGACCGCTTGAGTTTCTGGACACACACGGGTAGGCCCATAATATTTTGGTATGGGTCCTGAAATGGCTAATCTGATCTGAACCCAACTAGATATGGGTTAAAAAATTTACTTGATCTTGACAGGAGCTTAAGAGTTAACTATTAGAGAAGTCCAATCCGGTCGAGAACACCACCTGTTATCTAGAAAGTGGATGCTTCAGACACTTGACATGATACAAAGATCTCTTGACTGAGATTGTGTACCTAGAATCATTTTTTGTGATAACTCTAAATGTAAGACTATGGGTAGGGTAAAATTATTCACGGTAATTTCATTATTAATGAAGTACATATTAACTAAGGCGGAGTTGAATATGAGACAACGTCGATGGATGAATTTTGTTGAAAGATTACTATTGTGAGAACAATTACAATCCAGGTTCTTTAAACCCAAACATTGATGCACTCACTCGTAAATTGTATTTGAGTTCCCTTCGTGCCAGTGCAGTGTATAAAGTGGTAAAGGAATGTTGTTCCTGGGGATTTACTTTTCATCATAAGAAGGAACAGTAGGGGATTCGAGTCTTTTCCATGCTTGCAAAACCAACATTGTATTCGAGGATCAGGGAAGCTCCGTATTTGGATCTGAAGACTCAGAAGTTAGCTCGGTTGGCTTAGTGTGGGGACTTGGGATGCTAATCTCATCTTAAGGGAAATTATACGTTAAACATAGTTAACTCATAATCAAAAACCAAGAATGAAATCATTGAAACAAATTTTTTTAAGAGAGTGGCTCACTCGAGTGAGCCTAGGGTGCGCTCGAGCGAGCACCACTCGGGTCTAGGACCCCCTTGGCTCGCTCGAGAAAGCCCAGGCTGCGCTTGAGCAAGCTGAGTTCTTCCCGGCCTTTTGAATTTCTGCTCTGTTGCTGATCTTTCTTTTTTTGTTGATGTGAATGCATCTATACATGTCAAATATAATGTAAAAAGGAAGAACACATAAAAAAACACAAAATAACCATGCATTTCTACCTCAATCTTTCTACAGGTTGTATCAAACATATACACATGCTAAATACAAACTGAGACGACTCTAACCTTCTAATCATAAATAATAAATAAAGAAATGCGGAATTTTCAAAAAATTGTGCCATGACCTTTTTAAACATACTAAAAGCCCAACCGACACACTACACAATTCAAAACAAATAAAATAAAACCTGATAAAATCCAAACACGATAACATAGAATCAAATAAGAAAGCTAATCCCACACAGTTGCGGTAAAACAAACTGTTACTTTTACATGCCAGATATTCTGAAGAAGGGAAAACACATTCTGCAAATAACTGAAACAGTATGAAATACTATGGTTCATAAATAAAACATCAGAGTTTGCAGAAAACTAAAAGCACGACGGTCAAGGGCCTGCAACACTGGTAACCTTACCCTGGGGATCTTGCCTCTCAGCCTCAATGAAATACTCATCACCTACACCAAGTAAATTTAGTGAGCCTAAAGACTCAGCAAGAATATGATGGGGGATAACGAGTACTACATAAATACAAGCACAGACAGATTAAAAATAACTTGTAATAAAATACTTTGTGCCCTTAATTTAAACAAATGATTTCTAAATGGAAGGAGTGAACATGAATGAAACATATGCATGGCTAATTTGAACATAAGCAATATAACAGAATAAACTGTACTGAAACATAGTCATAAATATTTGAACTTAGATCCTTGGATTGTCACTCTGTGATTTCAATCATGATCATGGCTGTAGCGCACTATGTCGCAAGGAGGTCAGGTATTTCCCAACCCATCTTACCCATACTTGGTAAGGGAGGCCAAGATTTCTCTCAACCCCACACATACACGTAAATATTTGATAAGGTAGGTCAAAACGTCTCTCAACCCCACACATACATGTCAGGTGGTAAGGTAGGCCAGAACGTCTCCCAACCCCACACATACACGTAAATTTCTATAGTCACAATCATCTCACTTGGTTCGTAAAAAGTAATTTTCCTTTCATTCTTGAATATGGGACTTAGCATGCATATGTAAATATGAAGTACATGTAAATAGTAATCGATAATCATGCATATGACTCACACATGAATGATCGGGATGGTGATTCAGGAGACAAACCAAATGATGGGAAACTAAACCATAATTTAGCGCTTAAGACAATTCGAGCGGTTCGCCTGAAAAATTTGTAACTTGCTCGATTCTTATTCGCAAAGGATTCCGTTTGAAATCACGACTCCATGACACTTAGAAATAAGTAAGGAAATCATCCTCGGAGTATTATTCATATCCAATCATTTTATAAAAAAATCATTTCCAGACAGCAATCCTATGACTTCAAAATTCTGCACCTATTCATTCAAAAATCTAGAACTCGACCAAAACTTATCCGAATTGATTCCCGCTTGAACCAACATAATCCCGACATCTAAGAATAGTTGCAGACCCGAGCCCATAACAAAATTCCACTTTAATCCCTGCCTTAGTCATACATTTCCGGACAGCCCCAACACTTAGCAAAAATTCTGCACAAGTCCACTTCTTGTACTTAACCAAAAACTTAGCTATGAAAGCCCCATGTTCCAAGCTACAAGACTAGGACCAAGTCCAGCCCTTAGACTCATCCCAAGCCCTAAGAACTCACCCCAAATCAGGTCAACACAACTCATAAAGACATCCCCTAACCATACCCAAAACCAAGCCCCTTCCCTCCTTGAATTTGAATGCACCTATCATCAACTCAACCACCAAATTCAAGACATCCTAAGAACTACCATGTGACTAAATTTTACCCATGTTAGTCCCTAATTCACCATCCAAACCAACACCAACAAAACACAAGAACCGAACCAACGTGATGAACAATTCTGAAATTTATTCAACCACAAGCCATGAAGAATTCTGGAAAATATTCAAACCACAATGTTAAGGAAAACTCTAAAAATTTCGAACACAACAAGCCAAGGAAAATTCTGGAAATCGAACACAACATGCTAAGGTAAAATTTTGGAATTCGAAACACAAGCCTTGAATAAAATTCTGGAAAATCCTCGAACACAAGCATGAAGAAAAATCTGGAATTTTGAACTCATGCTAATGACAACCCATTTGAAAAAAATGAACAACAAGGCATGAAGAAATCTGGACAATGTTCGAACACATGCTATGCACATTTTTGAATTTTCAAAAAAACACGTAGCATAAAAATCTGGAATTTTTGAAGGTAACATGGCTTCAATGAATTCACAATCCAAGTTTCTATACATTTCAAAAAAAAACTCAACTAACAACATATCATGATTTCTCAAGAAAGAGTGAAACAAAAACTTTGAGCTAAGAAAAATCGAGCAGGGCCGAAATGGAGCTTCTCGAACAGGCATAAATATACATATGAATTTGATAGTTGTGTTTGTGTTGCTTATTTTAATGTCATTTTGTTGTTGTTTGCATTTGTTTATGTGTTTTAATTATGCATTTTGTTCGTATTGCATTTTGTGTGTCTACATGATTTGTTTCCTGGTTTTGTGTGTAGGTTGTGCATTTTGGAGGATGTATGGACAAACTATGGAGCAAAGGAAATGCTAAAAAGATTTTGAAGAAAAGTTGCCCGCTCAATCTGCAACAATCTACCGATCGAGCGGGTCATGTGAAGTTGCAAAACAGTAGGCGCTGGAATTTTTGACCGTTCGGTCTACAACAATCTACCGATCGAGTGGCTGCATAACTTTGAAGAACAATAGGATTAGGATTTTCCTCTCGCTCGATCGACCGACTTTAACCGATCGAGCGAGAGGCGCTGTTCAGGAGAAGAAATTTTAATTTTGGTAACTCTTTTATTTTGAACTCTAGCTTTTATTAGGTCTTTTATTCCATTTTTCAGACTTTAATTATCAGACTTTGAAGCTCTCTTTGGGAGGCTAAGTTTTGAATTCCAACTTTCTCAAGATTTCCTCCTTTCTTTTTAATTTTTCTTTGGTTTTTCATGAATCATTGTATCCAAACTTTAGAACTTGGTTGAGGAAGACAAGCCCTTGATTTTTTTTATTCATGAGATTCAAATTTTTCAGTATTTAATTTTTATTGAATATCAAAAGTTGTTCTGTTTTATTTCATGCTTGTATGTGAGATTTTCGGATTGGTCATCTTAGGATTTCGCTATAAAATATATTTCTAAATTAGAATTCAAACCGTAATTTTCTGAATCAACTAATTTGCGAAGAAAATGCATTTAATATTTTTCGCTGGTGAATTTGTTAAATCGTAGGAACAACAATTAACTAGATTAAATACAGTCGATGGTATTTGTGTTGTCTAGATTCATCAGTTTTACTCATTTGAATGCTACCTTAAATTTAAATATAGATAGCTGGTATTCGGGTTGATTTATTGGTAAGGGTTAATCTAGAACGTTGGTGTCTAATTAACTAAGATTAAGGTTAAACATGAATTTAATTTTCAATGATGAATATTTGATAGAATTAATTATTTTTAGGCAATCAATGATTGAATGAATAAATATCAAGGGTGTAGTCGACCGATACCATGGTTTTTTCTTATTGATTTCTTCAGTATTATTCTAATCTTGCATGATAATGATAGTTTTTATATTATTGAATTGTTTTAAATTTTCAGTAGTTAATTTCAAATCAAAAACCCTTTTTTTTCTTGTTTTTAGAACACATAAATTTCTCGTTCCTCGTGGGAACGATCCCTACTCACACTACTGCATATTTTGTTTATCTGATTGAGTTGGGTGATTTGGGCTTGACATGACTTAGCGCTACCAAATTTTGGCGCCGTTTCCGGGGAACGATGTTAATTTATTGTGTTACTTTTCTTTTTTTTTTCTTTTTTTTCTCACTCTGGTCTTCTTTTCTTTGTTTCTAGTTTTCTCTGTTGTTCATGCTTTCAGGTGACTCTTCTAACGAAGAAATTCCCTACGACCCAGAGATCGAAAGGATTTTGCACAGGCGAAGGAGAGAACTTCGTAGGAAATAGGAAGAGGACAAGACTCGAACAGAAATTTTAGTAGAAGAAATGGCTGCTAACGCGAATCCGAGCCCGAGACAATTGGGCACTCCTGATCCCAATCAACAACCTTTATACATTACTTTTTCTACTTTAGAAAATAATGCTACTTTTGAGCTTAAATCTGGATTAATTCACTTATGGTCATCTTTTCATGGTCTTGTAAGTGAGGACCCTAACAAGCACTTGATGGAATTCCATGTGGTTTGCACAAGTATGAAACCCCATGGAGTGACATAGGAGCAAATCCAACTGAAGGCCTTTCATTTCTCTATGAAGAGTGCTGCTAAGGATTGGATATATTATTTACCCTCTGGATCCATCACAACTTGGACTGAGATGAAAAGAATTTTCCTGGAAAAGTACTTCCCAGCTTCCAGAGCAGCAAATATCAGGAAGAAAATCTATGGAATTAACCAATACTCAGGGGAATCATTGCATGAATACTGGGAGCGGTTCAAAAAGATTTGTGCTAGTTGTCCGCAACATCAGATAAGTGAAAATTTGTTGATCCAATATTTCTATGAAGGTTTGTTACCTCATGACAAGAGCATGTTAGATGCGGCCAGTGGAGGAGTTTTTGTGGATAAAATTCCAGTGCAAGCAAGGATTCTGATAGAGAACATGGCTACCAATTCTCAGCAATTTGGCACCAACAGAATTGAGCCTTCACCTAAGAAGAACAGTGAGGTAAATGTCTTCTATTGAGCAACAATTGATTGAACTGGCGTCTCTTGTGCATCAGATCGATGGCTATAGGAAATGGACAGACTGCAAAGGCATGTGGTATCTGCGCTGCAGTGGGACACGTCACTGATATGTGTCCTACTCTTCAAGAGGAATCAATCGAACAGGTTAATTCTACTGGGGGATTTCCTGGACCACCACAACAGAAGTACGATCCATATTCCAACACATACAATCCTGGTTGAAAGGATCATCAAAATCTGAGATACGAAAACCCTCAGGAAAATCAACCTGGACCTCAGGCACCACCGCACAATCAATCTTATAGGCCACCGTATCCTCCACCACAGCGGCGTCCTCAGATCCCAGCGCAGGTGAGTTTCTTGAAAACATAGTTAAGGATCTTGCAACTAATACTCTGTCTTTCCAACAGGAAACCCGAGCAAGCATCCTTGTAGTAACCCAGATACCATTTTAAGATAATAATATGTTAAACATGATTAAGGGTTGGTATTTAACAAATTTCGGAGTGTTATTGGACTTCAGAAGTAAAATTTGAGCTTTTTAATTTTGGGCCGGATAGTAAGTTCCGATCCCGGATAGTAAGCTCCGATCCCGGATAGTAAGCTCCGATCGAAACGGAAGCTCCGATCCTGGAACGGAAGTTCCGATCCCCAGCTGCCAGAAATGATCGATGACTCAGTCGCGAGTTTTGACAAGTGTCGATCATAGAGCAGATCGGAAGCTCCGATCGTAGATCGAAAGTTCCGATCCTGGCGTGGCAGACATGCACGCAATGAGCTGGATCGGAAGCTCCGATCCTGAAATCGGAAGTTCCGATCCTGGCCGAGAAATTTGGCTATAAATAGGGCCGTTCAGAGTTCATTTTCAATTACGAATTCTCGAGTTTCTTTCTTCAGTTATATAGTGTGAGTTATACACTTGAGGGCCCTATCGGTTATAATAGAGGTTCTGGAATAACCAAGGTGTGGTTATAGTCATCCGGGACTAGTGACTTCAAAGGGCTAACTACGGACGAAGGTATGGTTCGGGAATATATTTAAGTTTTGGGAGTACGTATTAGCTTAGTTAAGGCTTATAGAATTTATGTAATGATATGGTGAACTTTTGAATATAGGCTTGGAACCTAGGATCCTATTATACTTGAACTAGCCTAGAGGTACGTACACATTGACTGAGATTGCCAGCGAGTATACATGTTTATATGTTGCATTTATTTGGCATTATTATATGGCATGATGTATGATTTACCGTTTTCTATACTCATATGTCATGTGCATATACACGTTGAGCCTATACCTTGTTATACCTGACTATAGAGCCGCTCAGCTCTATACTCGATAGTCTGTCACTGAGAGTACCGCGACGGCGGGGGCATTTTATGTCTGTCTACTCTGGTGTACTAGACGAGTGTGGTTGCACCCAGAGGTTGATCCGTGCGGTGGCAGCACTCATATGGCGCCGGTTTTGAGCATGACTTTTCAGATGATCTTTTACCAGTCATCATGTTCCATGCATTATATACATATGTTTACTCATGTCTATGTACTGGGCGTAGCGCTCACGTCCTAGTTGTTATCTTGGACACCCTATTCCATGGGGCAGGTCGCAGGATGGACGGAGCTAGTAGTTCAAGGAAGGACTAGGGAGCAGGAGCCTTGAGGATTTTATTATACAGCAGGATTCGATATAGCTGTATAATGTTTACTGTTTAAGATTTCAATTTGGTTGTATCATTACAGTATTAAGCCTGAATTATATTACTAAGCAGATATGTAAATTATGGTTTTGTTTTCGCATGTCTTACTCTGTTAAGTTATTTTGCTGTATTAAGTTTAATGCATGCTATTAGTTGCCAGTTAGTAGGTGATACCATGCAGGGTCACTACAATCCAAAACTTGAATACCCAGATGGGGCAGCTTGCCATCGCAATCAACAAGTTGGAAGAACAATTTTCCAACGCTTTGTCGTCCCAAACAATTCTGAACCCTAGAGAGAACGCAAGTGCCATTACTCTAAGGAATGGGAAGGAGTTGAATATCAAGGAGAAAGACGTGGATGCTTCGCCCAAGGAGAAGCTACAAGAAGAACCGAAGGCAAATGATGGAGAAGCATCCAAGGAAGCAGCGCCAAAAGGTAAGTTTCCTCCCCTCTCTGATTACAAGCTTGTTGCCCCTTTTCTCTTAGCACTTAAAGAGTCTAAAAAAGATGAAGGAATAAGGAACTTTATGAGATTTTTTGTAGATGTGAGGTGAACATTCCATTGCTATATGTTATTAAGCAGGTACCTTGATACGCAAAGTTTTTGAAGGAATTGTGCACAACAAAGAGGAAACAGACACTGAAGGGTTGTCAGAAAGTGAATTTAGGTGAGAATGTATCTGTTGTGATCCAAAGGAAATTACCTACCAAATGCAAGGATTCAGGTATGTTTTTTATCCCATGCACCATAGGTAATGTTAGACTGGAAAAGGCCATGCTAGACATAGGAGCATCGATCAATGTTATGTCATATTCTATTTATGCATCCTTGAAACTTGGTCCTTTGAATAAAATTGGAATTGTCATACAGTTAACTTATAGGTCTAATGCATACCCTAGGGGATTGGTGGATGATGTATTAGTGCAAGTATATACCTAGTATTTCCTGCGAATTTTTATGTGCTTGACATGGAAAAAGATGATCACAATAGTCCTATTCTGTTAGGAAGAACATTCTTGAAAACATAGATGACTAAAATTGATGTTCACAGTGGCACACTCACTATGGAGTTTGATGGTGAGGTTGTAAAGTTTAATATTTATGATGCCATGAGATTTCCTAACAGTGATTATTGTGTTTATTCTATTGATATTGTGGAATACTTGGCACAAGAATATTGTGAGCATGTAGGAAAAGATGAGCTAGAAGTTACTATTGTCGCACCCATTCATCAGGATGGGGATGGAAGTGGACGAAGTGAAGAAGCACAAGAAATTGAGAACATTCTGAGCAGTGCTCCTGAACAGGATTGAAGTGAACTACCTCAGTTAGGTAATGTTTCTTATTTATCTTTACCAATTTCTAATACTCGGCGCCTCCATCTATTTTGCAAGCACCAGTGGTTGAACTGAAAACGCTTCCCAAACATCTTAAGTATGTTTTTCTTAGAGAAGGAGAAACACTAACAGTTATCATCTCCAACAATATGGAAGCAGAACAAGAGGAGAAATTGGTCAAACTTTTAAAGGAGCACAAAACTGCTATTGGGTGGACCATAGCATATATCAAATGAATTAGACTTTCTACATGCATGCACAGGATTCTAAATGTAGCACCTAAAATCCAATCTATTAAATCGCATGTATTAAATTAAATAAATATTATGATTATTATTTTTAAGTTTAATCGATTTAAAATTCTTTATCTTAATTATTTGTTAATAAAATATTAATTATTTATTTAAATATTTTTATTGTACTAACTATTTAATTAATACTTTTAATTTCCTAAGTTTAATTGCCAAAATTATTTTTATTGTGCAACTTATTTGTATTAAATATTTTAAAGGTTTAAGTTTGCTTAATTAAATGATTTTAATTATTTATTTTATTCCTTTAAATGATCCTAATTATTTCGCTTATTTATTTAAAATGACTTGAGTTTATTGGACAATTATTTAAATGTTTTGAACTGTTTAGCTTATTTATTTAAATATTTATTGTCCAACTTATTTATTTTAAAAAACTTAAGTTTAGCGGTTAGTTATTTTAAGTCATTTTAAATGTCTAGCTTATTTATTTAATACTTTTAAACGTCGAAGTCGTTTTAAAAGTTTTACTCTTCTTGTATATTTTATTTAAATGACTTTTAAACAATAGTTTAGTTTATTTAAATTATTTTAATCATTCTGTTTATTATTTAAATATTTTATTTAACATTGTGACATCAAAATAACTAAAGTATTGATTTTAATTTCTAAGTTAGTGTTTAAATTCTTTCAAATATTTATATGTTTTGTGACGCCAAAGTTTCATGATTTAAATTTCATATCTAAGTTAGCCTCAATATTTTAAATTCCTAAATTCATGATGATTTAAATGCATTAAAATTTCCTTAGAATTTAATTGCTCAAATATTTAAATTTATTTACTTGAGATACTTGAAATTTGTGACCTTCGGCCCCGGCACACGGCAAAGGTGGGCACGGCGAAAAAATCTCTTATTCTAAATTTTGATGACCTAACATTCTTGAGAGTTGAAGAAAATAAAAAGAAAATTTTATTTTAAATTTTTCGGGTAAAAAAAATCGTGTATGTGCATTCTTGCGCTTAATTTTCAATATTTCTTAAAATTAGCCTTTTTGGATCCGGACTAGTGAAATTCTAAATTTAATATTTAAATTGAAGATTTAAGACTTAGAAATTTAAAATGAGTGCAATTCTACAACTTAAATTTGTAATTTCAAACTAGCACTTTTATTAGTGGAATAACACTTTTGTGCATATCCTACACTCACACACTAACACCTATACATACATTACACTTAAAATATCACACCACGCAATTAAACCCTAAAATTTTTATCCCTCCTCATCCGCCTCTTCCATCCTTTCTCCCCATTTCTCACGCCTCTTCTCTATTCCTCTCCTACACCTCACGCCTTTCACCATTTCTACTCTTCTTCAACTCCGGCCACCGTCCAGCCACCATCGTGCCGCCCCGAGGACCATCTTAGGAGGGTGAAAGAGCTACTGGTCATGACTCTTTGCAGCTGGCCTCCCTTTTTCTTCTCTTGGTTGCTATGTCTAGGCAAGAAACTTCCTTCCGATTTTAAACACAAGAATAGAATATAGCTTTCTTGGCACTCTTCCTTATAATTTCTTATTTTCCAGAATTTTTG
The DNA here is from genome assembly GCF_033568475.1 of Henckelia pumila. Lineage (NCBI taxonomy): Eukaryota > Viridiplantae > Streptophyta > Magnoliopsida > Lamiales > Gesneriaceae > Henckelia > Henckelia pumila. The sequence goes on along the minus strand of NC_133122.1, from coordinate 81,915,572 downwards.
GTGAAATGTGTGTATGGGTTCATTCAACAGGGGTGAAGAGGGAATGTGGTGATCTTTTTGTGTAAATGAATTTCTCTAGCTTACATATTGGAGTTTTTGAGTAATTTCTTGCATCAAATTGAAACATTGCATGGCTTGAACGAAAAATCAGTAGTTCCCTGTTGTGTTGGACCCCTTTTCATGTATGTTTGATTGGATTTAAGCCTCACTTGGTGTTAGGTAAGTTACATTGCATTTATGTGTTGAAATGTTGCGAAATGTATTGAGTTTGTGGCGTTTGAATCAAGATTTTTGTATGAATGGATGAAAGCGGTTGAGAGGCTGCCCATGGGATGTTCATGGGGTTAAACATGTGCATTTGGATGTGTTTTAGATGGGCTATAGGGCTGGTCATGGGGAGATTAGGATGGATGGTCGGCTAGTAGAGTTTTGAAGGCGTTGAGCTTATGTTTTGGGCAAAAAGGGGGAAATAAGGTAGCATCAGGCTAGCGCCTCGTACAAGGGTCCTAGCTGGTTGTCTAGGCATGTTTACTAGTTTTTCTCATGGGTTTTTGAGGTGCAATAGGTTGAGGGATGAGCTCTGGAGTCCATAGTTTCAAGTTGTCGAAAACCAAATTTTTACCATCGCATCATGTCTTGGGGAAACAGGTCTGATAGGGTCGGTTTTTCAGGTCTGGACAGGGGCTACCTCTAATGCTTTAAATGAATGTGATGTTAGGATCGTGTCGGTGAAAATTGGGCTTATTTTGGATAATAATCGACTAAGTTAGGTGCGTTTTAAGTTAGTGTGACGCAGCAGATTTTTAAGCATTTATGGGCTGTCCGGGAATTTAAATTGTTTGGGTCGTTCAGTTCATTACAAAAATATGAATACTGGTCATAGGAGTATTTTAATATGTGTTTGAGGTGTCGGTTCGAACGAAAAGTCTTTTGGATTAAACTAGGTTAAGTTATGGGTCATGCGGGTTAACCGCTCTTGTAGAACGTTTTTGAGCGTAAACTTAGCGTCAATAAAAAAAAGCCCTTAAGCCGTGGGTGCTCCCCTACACTCCAATCATCCATAAAAATTTGTGTCATGCTATCTTTTGAGGTTCTTGTCATTTAAATTATTCAACGCCCATTTATTCGCGTGTGTGACTTAAAATTTTTTAATATTCTAGCCTCGAAGTCTTAATTAAAGAATGCATGAATAAGTATAAGTTGAAATGAGAAAAGTTAAATGAATGAAAAGTTAAAGTATGAGGTGAATTGGTTGTGACTTAGACGTGCAATAATGGGTCGGGGGATGCCCTGACTCTCTTGCCAAATGAGACGTGTAGTACGGTGTTTAACGTGAGACATCCCGGTATCCCTACCAAATTCAAACGTGTAGTACGGTGTTTAACGGGAGAAATCTCGGCATCCCTACCAAATTCAGACGTGTAGTACAGTGTTTAACATGAGAAATCTCGGCATCTCTACCAAATTCAGAGGGGCAATGTGGTGTTTAACGGGAGAAATCTCAGCATTCTTGCCGGCATTGTATACTATAGTCATTGATCGATCAAAACCATAGTTAAAATCGAGGATCTAAATTCAAAAGTAAAAGTAAAGGATAAATGATTCATGAATGTTGTTTTTCATCGCATATTGCTATTGTTCCTACTTCGTGCATGTTATGACACTTTTATTTCGTGTGAATTTTCATTGTATACTTAGTAATACTTTTAGTACGATGCATTATTTTGAACCCTTGCTGTATTATATAAATCTTGATGGACTTTTAGGCTCACTATTATGCTTGGTGCAGGTTGTACTTTTTTGAGATCGAGGGGCATAACTCTCGAGTGGACTGCAATTTGGGCACGACACATCCCTCCGACCTATGCTATTCTTCCGCATAAGTTTATTCAAACTTAAATTTTATGAAGTATTTATTTTGTTTATTTGGAAAATGTAAATGAAATGATTTTTCAAATTTGTTTTTTGGTCTGTAAGTATTAAATTGTAAAATTTTGATGTTTGTGATGTTGAACCTTTTTCCCTAGTTTCTCTTTCATTTATTCTGGACTAGTTTATCTTTGTTGTCGGTTGCTTTTGTTGTATGGTATCTGCGTCAGGTGGGTTTTAAAATAAACAGATGGGTCATGCCAAAATTTTTGAAAAACCTGCATTTTTATTTAAGTTTATTTACAGTAGAAGTTTAGGGTCGTTTCACTAATGGAGGAAGGAGCGAATCCCTCACGTCAGCCACAAAGACAGTTGAACCCACCTATGATGGAGGTGGTGAAGGCTGAAATTCTGAAACTTCTTGAAGTTGGAGTCATCTACCCAATTTTCGACAGTCACTGGGTCAGTACGGTCCAAGTGGTAAGCAAGAAAACCAGAATTACTGTGGTGAAGAACAAGGATGACGAATTGGTTCTCACCAGCATTCAAAACGGGTGGAGGGTTTGCATAGACTATAGAAAATTAAATACTGGAACCCGAAAGTACCACGTTCCTTTACCCTTTATTGATCAAATGATTGAAAGGTTAGCATGTCATTCTTACTATTGTTTTCCTGACGGTTATTCTGGTTATTTTCATATTGCGATTGCAACAGAACATCAGAATAAGACGACGTTCACTTGCCCGTTTGAAACCTTTGCATATCGACGCATGCCCTTTGGACTCTGTAATGTACCAGCCACATTCCAGCGGTGTATGGTTAGCATTTTTCTGACTATATTGAACATATCTTAGTGGTTTTTATGGATGATTTTACTGTCTATGGTGATTCATTCTAAAAATTCTTGTCTCATTTTGCTCTAGTCCTGAAGCGGTGTGTCGAAACCAACCTAGTTCTAAAGTCCAAAAAATGTCATTTTATGGTTGGGCAAAGTATTGTTTTGGGTCATGTCGTCTCATATAAAGGAATAGAGGTAGATAAAGCAAAAATCGATATTATTCAGTCTCTACCTTACCCTGCAAGTGTGCAGGAAGTGCGATCTTTTCTTGACAATGCAGGTTTTTACAGGAGATACATTCATGACTTCACCAAGATCGCCGCCCCCATGTGCAAATTGTTGCAGAAAGATGTCCCGTTTGAGTTCGATGAATCATGCAAAAAGTCTTTTGACAAACTTAAGGACTCATTGATATATGCACCAATCATCCAACCACTGGACTGGAGAAAACCATTTGAGATCATGTGGGATGCCAGCGACTATGCTGTAGGAGCGGTGTTGGGACAGAAAGTTGGTAAAGCATCGCATATTATCTACTACGCTTCGTGTATTTTGAACGATGCCCAACGCAATTATTCTACCACAGAAAAGAAGTTCTTGGCTGTAGTTTTTGCCTTAGAAAAATTTTGTTCTTATTTACTTGATGCTAAAGTTATTGTTTATTCTGATCATGCAGCTTTTTGCTTTCTGATGGCAAAAAAGGAGGCAAAACCAAGGCTAATAAGATGGATACTACTCTTGAGCGAATTTGATGTGGAAATCAAGGACAAAAGAGGAACCGAGAATCGAGTCGTTGACCACTTGAGCCGTCTAGTTCATATTGATGAGGAGCTAAGCTTGCGTGAAGAATTTCAGCAACTGTTTTCAGCAAGCACAGAATTACCCTGGTACGCAAATATTGTAAATTATTTAGTTACTAAAGGGTTCCTGTTTGAATTTTCCAAGGCAAAAAAGGACAAAGTGAGAAGCGATGCTAAGTATTTTGTGTGGGATGATCCATACTTGTGGAAACACTGCGCTGATCAAATCATACGACGATGTGTACCTGCAAGTGAGGTAATCCCTATTCTCACATTTTGTCACTCATATGGTTGTGGTGGCCATTTTGAGCGAAAAGGACAGCGAGAAAGGTGTTGAACTGCGGATTTTTTTGGCCATCCTTATTTTGAGACGCTTACTTTTTTTGTAAGTCGTGCACTCAATTCCAGAAGACAGTTAATATATCCCAGCGCAAAAAGATGCCCCAGCAACCTATTTTAGTTTGTGAAATTTTTTATGTTTGGGGCATCGACTTCATGGGGCCTTTTCCTAGTTCGTATGGATTTACATATATATTTCTTGTTATGGACTATGTCTCGAAATGGGTGGAAGAAAAGGCCACCCGTACTGATGATTCTAAAGTTTTTGCAGAGTTTATAAAGCACAATATTTTCTCTAATTTTGGGATTCCACGAGGCATCATCTGTGATAGAGAAACACATTTCTGCAACCGAACTGTGACCAGTTTGCTGAAAAAGTACCATGTAACGCACAAGATCTCCACTGCATGTCATTCACAATCCAATGGTCAAGATGAGGTTTTGAACAGAGAGATCAAGTTCATCTTAGAGAAGACCGTGAATCCTACAAGGAAGAACTCGAGCTTGCGCTTGGATGTCGTTTTGTGGGCTTACAAAACCGCGTTCAAGACGCCAATTGGAATGTCCCCATATCGGTTTATATTTGGGAAACCGTGTCATCTGCCCGTGGAATTGGAGCATAGAGCCTATTGGGCTATCAAAAACTTTAACATGCAGATGGATGAGAATGGCGACCATCGGAAGCTGCAGTTGCAAGAATTAGAGGAGATACACAATGATGCCTATGTCAGTTCAAGATTTATAAGGACAAGACAAAATCCTACCACGACAAGATGATTTCTAGACGGGAATTCGAAGTTGGCCAGAAAGTCCTTTTCTATCACTCACGACTTCGGCTATTTTCAGTTAAGTTGTGTTCACGTTGGAATGGACCGTTTGTTATCACTAATGTTTTTACCCATGGTGCAGTCAAAATTCAGAGCTTGGACACATAAAAAATATTCAAGGTGAATGGCCACAGACTAAAACACTATTATGAAGGAGTCCAAGCGAATGTCAGAAAGGACAAGCATGATCTCACACTAGATGCTCTGCCAAATGTCGAATGAATCGTAGCATGCAGTCGAGCTATAGACTGACTGTAAAATTAGCGCTGACTAGGAGGCAACCCAGTGCTTCTTGTTTCTTTTCCCTTGTTTTTATTTTTCTAATTCTTTCTCTTTTCTTGTTTTTAATATGATTTTTTTTCCAGAAAATAGAAAAATCCAAAAAAAAAATTTTAAAACTCGCTCGATCGCTCACATCTTACCAATCGCGCGAGCGTAGTTTTTAAGTCGGGCAGTAAGTTTGCATTTTTTGTCTCGCTTGATCGGTCCATCTTCACCGATCGAGCGAGAGTGTTTTTTAAGCACGATAGAAAGTTGGAGGTTTTGTCTCGCTCGATCCTTTAAAGTCTACCGATCAATCGAGACCCCTTTTAGCGCGATTAATATCGCGATTCCCTTCTCCCCTCTCTCATTCTCTCCTCTCTTTTCTATCTCAAATCCCTGAATTCCCAAATTCAAATTTTCACCAATATTCACCAATTGTTCTTCATATCTCGCAGGGATTAATCAAGAGTTGGAGTCATCATCTTCCCCATCCTCCACACCAGCCAGCCGCCACAGTTACCGAAGCACCACCGAAATCTTGTTTTGCACGCCAAGTGTTTGACGAATTGCCCCTGCTACTATTTTTGTACTCTTTGGGATATCATGTCTGCTAAACGCACTCGAGAGACCATCAAATCTTCTCGCCAAGGTACAAGGGCATCCAACACTTCACTCAACCTTGCCGACCGATTTGTCAATCAAGCGGCCCGGGACAGATATGATCACGCTAAGGCTCATCGCTGCCCTATTACTCAGAGGGGTTTTGAACTTTACTTTACAGATAGCAAGGTGGCTATCAAAGTTGCTAACCGTGGTTGGGGGACATTCTGTAAGCAGCCCGCTCCGGCCGTTGTCCCTCTTTGATAGTGGTGTTTTTGTTGCATTTGTTAGTATCATTTTTGTTGTTGTTTTGCAGTAATTGTATGTTTTAGTTTAGCATTTTGTTCGTATTGCATTTTCAGTGTTTGCATGATGGGATTCATGTTTTTGTGGTCAGGTCGCCTATTTTGCGGACTAAGATGGAGCCGGAGGAACGGAAATTTGAAGCAAGGGAAAGGCCGGGCAATTTCTGGAAAACTTCTCTCGCTCAATCCGCAAAAGTATGCAGATCGAGCGAGCACTTTTATGTTGGAGGCAGTAGGAAGACAATTTTCTCTCGCTCGATCTGCAGGAGTTTGCGGATCGAGCGAGACCTTTTTTTACGCAAGGCAGTAGCGGTTGGAATTTCTCTCGCTCGATCCGTAGAATGTTTCGGATCGAGCGGGCGGTTTGTTTCGGAAAAAAAAAATTTATTTTTGGAAACTTTGTTAATTTAGTTCCTAGCCTTAATTATACTATTATTCCGTTTTAGTAGAGGTTTTTATCAGACTTGTGGAGATACATTGGAGGCTAGGTTTTCTTCTTGAATTCTTAATTCTAGTTTTCTTCTTTTTCTTTGATTTTTGTGAGTTTTGTTATGAATCGTTGTAACTAAACTCTTTTACTTGGTTAAGGGATGTGAGACCTCGATTCTAATCATCTAATCTCAGAATAAACAATAATTACGCATACAAGATCTAAGATTAAAAGCAAAGTTTTTTTTTTTTTTTTTACACAGGGTGACGCGTGGGCGCGCCACCCGAGGCGCGGGCGCGCATACAGCATTGTCCGGGCCTCCGAGAAAGGGATCAGAACGCGCGGGCGCGCATGGCCTGCTGTTTTAGCTCAAAATAAGGCTTCAAAAGTGCAATCCAACACCCGGAAAGGCTCCGACATGATCCAACTAAAACTTTTCCAACAACGAAGTATTCAATTACAAGAAAGAGTAGAACATGCATCAATTCTAAGTTCCAAAATCCAAAATACAAATCGAGTTCGAATACAATCTAAGTTCGATTTAAAATTTGACTTCTACAATAACAAGGCCTCACTCTATCAACTCATCCACCTAGCCATGCGATCTCTGACTCGGTCCTGCCCCACCTGTTGCCAAGCACACATACAATATCATAAAAACATCTCAAACGAAATGCATCATCTTCTAGATTTTCATAAAACAACCATGAAATTCCACAAGAATGACTAAAACTCAATTCATATGCATAAATGCAATGCATGTCTTTAAAATCTGGGATTATCAAGTCAGATAATCAAAACATTTCTGCTTTTGCTTTTGGGATCCCGAGGACGAGATCACGTAAACGACTCACCGACTCTCCCGATCGAGGTGGTGCTACGTATCTCCATCCTCTAGACTTTGGTGCGACTATAAGGAGTATGCTAGCACTAGGTGAAACGGCTACACCCAGGCCACTCACAATATAATCACCAAAACGTCTATCATCAAAAGGGCCGTCCTGCCCGCTATTCAAATCAAGGATTCATGTTCAAGATGAATGAAATTCAAAACATAACTCAAATAATTCAAATAATCAAATAACATGCAAGTATGTGATTCTTCGGAACACTCGAATCAAGTCGGATTCGAGTCACACGTTCCATTCCAATCTAAGTCATCTTATACCTCTTTTCAACAACTTCGATGCTCCAAACCTGGAAACAACAACGATTCCTCAATCAAGATTCAATCAAACTACTTCAATCGATAATAAGAAATCGATACTATACCGGCTACAATCTCCAAGTCGAACAAAGCTGAAATCTCGCAACTCCACTGACCTCAAATCAATCTGTGCAAAAGTAATAAAGGCTCGAGATTAACATACAACTCAAACAAAGGCTTGGCTCAACAATTCGAACCGATAAACAATCCAAAACTCAAACCGACGGCATAACGGCTATAATCTGATCAAACCGGAAATGCAGACAGCAGTTCAATAACGATATAACCTCATATCAATGCCCAAAACAACAATAACAAAGCAACCCATCAATCTCAAAATCCAAATTTTTGAAAATTGCTTCCAAAAATCATAACAAATCCGAACGTCGCTCTAATTCAAAACTGACAGATAATAAATGATCAGAACTCCGCCAAGAACAACATACTAGAATCTAAATCGATTCTAACAACCTCCGAAAAACAAAACATATCCGATCGGAGAAATACTTACGGTATAACGAAGCTCTCTCAGCCGTGATCGCTAATCTGCCTTCAGAAATAATTTCTAACGGACGGATCGACCGGAAACCGAAATCCCAAAGCTTGAAAAGACAAAGGGGGCGGCTCCAATGGAGGTTAACGAGTTGGGGAGGATGAGGGAGTGCCAAGGACTAGTCAACTAGGGTAGATAATATAACAAATTCAATATTTGCGTTTTAGTCCCTAAAAATTCCAAAATTTGCAAAAAGGACCCTGATCAAAATAAAGTCGGCTCTTGAACTCTGAAATCTCCGATTATCTCAAATAAAGTCAATTAAGATAAAATCGGGGCGTTACAATTCTCCCCCACTAAGAAAAGATTTCGTCCTCGAAATCGACACGGTTCCAACACGAACTCTGTTCTTCAAACTACTCCTTCAATTCTGTCAATCAAAAGTCGATTCCTAATCATTGGAAAATTCTTCCATGCTTAGTAACAATTCGACTCATCTCTGGTTCCAAAACAAGTGACACAGAAAATCACCTCCAATCAACGGAAATCTTCTTCTCTGCTTTCAAATCAGTTCCGTCTGCTAAAATAATTACTCCAACTCTTAAGATTAGAACAGATCACGTGAATTTCCGCATAAGACAATAGAAGAACAGGTCTTCAAATCAATAAGATCGCTACGAGCTCAAAGTCCAGATTCAGACATTGAGTCTCGAGCGTCTTCAAATGTCTCGACGTCTAGACTATAGCGCAATTCCACTTAATAAGAACACATCTCCAAAACCTCGATAAGAAAAGATCGCTGATCGGCATAAATTCCATCATCAAATCATACAATTGAAGAAGACCATTCGATTCAAAGAATTCAGACATCGAAGAAAACATACAAATGCTCGGCACAAACATCTGCTATACGATTCTCAAAAGTTCCGAAAGATCAGTTCAATTCTCATTCCAAAAAGATAAGAAATCAACGATAAAAATTCCTAGTCTCAACTAATTCTTCTAAAAGATCCGGTTAACAGAAGTTAACAACACTACTGGAGTATTCATCAATTCGAACGATTCAACAATTTAAAAGAGGCACGTTAAACATATACAGATTCTTCAATAAGAAGGCAAGAGATTCGCCAGTATCTAACAGTCCAATAAGAATAGGAAACTCAATATCGAACGTTACCTGATCTGTCATTATCGGGTGCAGCCTGAGTCTGCGGATCCTCAGACAGAGCAAAAACTCGTGCCTGCTGTCTGGGAGGCTGGCTTGCATACTGGTTAACTTCCTGCACATTCTGTTGCTGAGGTTGGAAAGAGTGGACAGTAGGTGCTTGCTGCTGAGGCTGAGCTATCTGTCTCGGGAAAATTCCACTTTGAGCTTGCTGAGGAACACGCTGAGGACATGTTCTCGCAAAATGCCCCGCCTGGTTACAAATATGACAGCTTCCAAAAATACCTCTACACTGATCATTGGAGTGACGACCTCCGTAGTTGGCACAAGACATGCCTGACTGTCCCGAACTCTGTCCCGATCCATACTGCCTCGAACCACTCGAGCTCGAAGAACTGGTTCCGTGCTTCTTAAACTGCTTCCCCTTCGGGAGATAGTAATCCTTCCTGTTACCTCCACTACTACCACCCTCAGAACTCGGTGGTTGGTTATGAAACTGAAAGGATTGATTCTGGTAATGGAACGGTTGGTTTTGGTATTGAGAAGATTGTGCCTGAAACTGTCCTTGCTGCTGCTGAGGCACAAACTGATTTCCTCTCTGTCTCCACAAACCTGCTTCTGCTCCCTTTGCGTGATTCATGGCATCCGCAAAGTTGTTAGGCCTGTTGGTATTTACCAACGTGAAGACATCGGGGTTCAAACCATTGATGAACTGATCTGCCTTAGCTTCTTCATCTCCGGCAATTAGCGGTGCAAAATGCAACAGACTATCGAACTTAGCCACGTACTCTTCAATGTTCAGATTCCCTTGCCTCAGGTTGGCAAACTCTGCTCCCTTATCTTTGCGATACGAGATAGGGAAAAACCTCTTATAAAATTCCGATTTGAAAAGAGTCCAAGTAACTTCCGTACCTCTATTCTCCATTGCTTTCTTCGTCAAGATCCACCAACTCTTAGCAACCCCACGAAGCTGATGAATGACTAACCTGATTCGACGGTCATCTGTGTAATCGATGGAATCGAACAACTAATCGATATCATCCAACCAACTCTCACAGTCAACTGGATTTTCTGAACCCATCAACAATGGCGGATTGAACGACTGAAACCTTTTCAGCAAGGTTTCCATAGGCGTCGCTGAAGCATCCATCTCTACCGTTTCAGTACTAGCTTGCTCAGTTGTAGGAATAACTAGCGGTGGATTCCTATTAATAACTCGTCGAGGACCCATCTGATAATAAAAGGTTAGGACACAAGATATCTCAATCGCTGCAATTCGGTGCCCTTGCAACCTCTCAGAATTTCGGATACCGGTGAAATACAGTTCATATCTCAAATAATTCATGCTTCATATTTCAAATCACAAAATCATGTAAATCAAATAATTCTCAACAACAAAGCATGATCGCATGGTATTTAAATAAATCAATTTAAATAACTCAATCACATGCGAGAATCAATTCATGCGGACTCGATCTACCCCACTCACTTCTAAATTCAGTCGAAGAATCTTATCGCTCTGATACCACTTAATGTGAGACCTCGATTCTAATCATCTAATCTCAGAATAAACAATAATTACGCATACAAGATCTAAGATTAAAAGCAAAGTTTTTTTTTTTTTTTTTTACACAGGGTGACGCGCGGGCGCGCATACAGCCCTGCCCGGGCCTCCGAGAAAGGGAGCAGAACGCGCGGGCGCGCATGGCCTGCTGTTTTAGCTCAAAATAAGGCTTCAAAAGTGAAATTCAACACCCGGAAAGGCTCCGACATGATCCAACTAAAACTTTTCCAACAACGAAGTATTCAATTACAAGAAAGAGTAGAACATGCATCAATTCTAAGTTCCAAAATCCAAAATACAAATCGAGTTCGAATACAATCTAAGTTCGATTTCAAATTCGACTTCTACAATAACAAGGCCTCACTCTATCAACTCATCCACCTAGCCATGCGATCTCTGACTCGGTTCTGCCCCACCTGTTGCCAAGCACACATACAAAGACAAGACAACAGCCGGATAATCCGGTGAGAATAATATTCCCAGTAAAAGAGACAAACATGCAATATCATAAAAACATCTCAAACGAAATGCATCATCTTCTAGATATTCATAAAACAACCATGAAATTCCACAAGAATGTCTAAAACTCAATTCATATGCATAAATGCAATGCATGTTTTAAAATCGGATTATCAAGTCAGATAATCAAAACATTTCTGCTTTTGCTTTTGGGATCCCGAGGACGAGATCACGTAAACGACTCACCGACTCTCCCGATCGAGGTGGTGCTACGTATCTCCATCCTCTAGAATTTGCTGCGACTATAAGGAGTATGCTAGCACTAGGTGAAACGGTTACACTCAGGCCACTCACAATATAATCACCAAAACGTCTATCATCAAAAGGGCCGTCCTGCCCGCTATTCAAATCAAGGATTCATGTTCAAGATGAATGAAATTCAAAACATAACTCAAATAATTCAAATAATGAAATAACATGCAAGTATGTGATTCTTCGGAACACTCGAATCAAGTCGGATTCGAGTCACACGTTCCATTCCAATCTAAGTCATCTTATACCTCTTTTCAACAACTTCGATGCTCCAAACCTGGAAACAACAACGATTCCTCAATCAAGATTCAATCAAACTACTTCAATCGATAATAAGAAATCGATACTATACCGGCTACAATCTCCAAGTCGAACAAAGCTGAAATCTCGCAACTCCACTGGCCTCAAATCAATCTGTGCAAGAAGTAATAAAGGCTCGAGATTAACATACAACTCAAACAAAGGCTTGGCTCAACAATTCAAACCGATAAACAATCCAAAACTCAAACCGACGGCATAACGGCTATAATCTGATCAAACCGGAAATGCAGACAGCAGTTCAATAACGATATAACCTCATATCAATGCCCAAAACAACAATAACAAGGCAACCCATCAATCTCAAAATCCAAGTTTTCGAAAATTGCTTCCAAAAATCATAACAAATCCGAACGTCGCTCTAATTCAAAATTGACAGATAATAAACGATCAGAACTCCGCCAAGAACAACATACTAGAATCTAAATCGATTCTAACAACCTCCGAAAAACAAAACATATCCGATCGGAGAAATACTTACGGTATAACGAAGCTCTCTCAGCCGTGATCGCTAATCTGCCTTCAGAAATAATTTCTAACGGACGGATCGACCGGAAACCGAAATCCCAAAGCTTGAAAAGACAAAGGGGGCGGCTCCAATGGAGGTTAACGAGTTGGGGAGGATGAGGGAGTGCCAAGGACTAGTCAACTAGGGTAGATAATATAAAAAATTCAATATTTGCGTTTTAGTCCCTAAAAATTTCAAAATTTGCAAAAAGGACCCTGATCAAAATAAAGTCGGCTCTTGAACTCTGAAATCTCCGATTATCTCAAATAAAGTCAATTAAGATAAAATCGGGGCGTTACAAGGGAGACGAACCCTTGGTATATTTCATTCATGAGATTTGATTTGTAGTGTTTTAATCTTTATTAAGTATCAATTTTTGATCTGTTTTATTTTATGTTTGTATGCGAGATTTTAGGATTGGCCATCTTAGGATTTTGTATTGCAAGCGATAGCTAAATTATAATTCAAATCCGTAATTATTTGAAACCTCTGATTTGCGAAGCAACTACGTGTGATAATTTCTGCTGTTGAATTTATTATCTCGTAGAGTCAATTATTGAATAGGCTAAATATAACCGCTGGTGTTGTGTTGTCTAGTTTCGTCAGTTTTACTATTTTGAATACTACCGTGGATTTAAATCTAGATTGTTGTTATCGGGTTGGTCCATTGGTAAGGGTTAATTAAGAATGCTGTTTTCTAATTAAATAATATTACGGTGAAACAGGAATTGAATTTTCAATGACGAATATTTAATAAGATTAATTATTTTAGAGAATCGATGATTGAATGAATGAATATCAAGGGTGTAGTCGATCGATACCAAGTCTCGTCTCTTATTGAATTTCTCCAGTCTTTTATTTAAATTTTGCATCTAGTGAATTTTGATTGCTTAAAGTTTTTAGTAGTTAATCCAAACTCCAAAACCCCCTTTTATTTTAAAGAACACAAATAAATGTCACTTTCCTCGTGGGAACGATCCCTACTCATGCTACTGCATTATTTGTTTATCTGATTGAGTCGGGTAATTTGGGCGTACGCGATAAGCGCTACCAAATTTTGGCGCCGTTACCGGGGACGGTGTTAAATTTTTTTTTTGTGTTCTTTTATTTTGTTTTATTTTGCTTTATTCTGTTATTCTCACTCTTTTTCTTCTTTTCTCTGGTTCTAGCTTTCTCTAGTTCATGCTTTTAGGTGATCTTGTTGAAGAGGATTTTTTCTACGATCCAGAGATCGAAAGAACTTTGCATAGGCAAAGGCGAGAACTCCGTAGGCAACAACAAGAAGCCGCGGCTAGAGCTGCTTTTCCAGAAGAAGAGATGGCTGCTAATGTTAATGCTAACTTGAGTCTCAGACAATTGGGAACTCCTGATCTTAATCAACAACCTCTATGCATTACTTTTCTTAAATTAGAAAATAATGCTACTTTTGAACTTAAATCTGATTTAATTCACTTACTACCTGCTTTTCATGGTCTTGCAGGTGAAGACCCGAACAAACACTTGATGGAATTCCACGTGGTTTGCACTAGTATGAAACCCCATGGAGTGACGGAGGAGCAGATTCAACTGAGGGCCTTTCCTTTCTCTTTGAAGAGTGCTGCTAAGGAATGACTATACTACTTGCCATCTGGCTCTATCACCACGTGGACGGAGATGAAAAGGATCTTTCTGGATAAATTTTTTCCAGCCTCTCGAGCTGCGAACATCCGGAAAGAAATTTATGGCGTCAAGCAATATTCAGGGGAATCACTGCACGAATATTGGGAGCGGTTCAAGAAGCTTTGCGCTAGTTGTCCGCAACACCAAATAAGTGAAAACCAGTTGATTCAATTATTCTATGAAGGTTTGTTGCCTCATGACAAGAGCATGTTGGATGCGGCGAGTGGAGGTGTTTTCATGGACAAAACGCCGGTACAAGCACGGAATTTTATTGAAAATATGGCCGCCAATTCTCAATAATTTGGCACCATAAGGAATTATCATCCACCACGGAAGAACAACGAGGTAAATGTATCTTCCCTTGAACAGCAATTAATTGAATTGATGACTCTTGTGCGTCAGATGGCTGTATGGAATGGACAGACTGCAAAGGCATGTGGCATCTGCGCTGCAACAGGACACAACACTGATATGTGTCCTACACTTCAAGAGGACTCAGTTGAACAGGTAAACGCTACTAGCGGATTTCCTGGACCACCACAACGGAAGTATGATCCTTATTCCAACACATTCAATCCTGGTTGGAAGGATCATCCAAATCTAAGATATGGGAATCCTCAAGCAAGTCAATCGGGGCCTCAAGCACCACCACATAATCAAACTTTTAGGCCGCCGTACCCTCAACAGCAACAGCAGAGACCTCAGATACCAACTCCAGGTGAGTTTCTCGAAAATATATTTAAGTAACTTGCCACTAACACTGCATCTTTTCAACAGGACACCCGGACAAGTATACAAAACTTAACCACTCAAATGGGACAGCTAGCTACAGCAATCAACAAGCTGGAATCACAAAATTCCAGCAGTTTGCCATCTCAAATTGTAGTGAACCCTAGAGAGAACGCAAGTGCGATAACTTTAAGGAATGGGAAGGAGTTGAAAATGAAGGAGAAAGAAGTTGAGGTTGAGCCCAAAGAGAAGCTGAAAGAAGAAGAAGAGCAAAAGGTAGGTGAAGAAAAATCATTCAAGGATGATTCGCCAAGAGGTAAGTTTCCTCCTTTATTTGAATATAAGCATGTTGCCCCATTTCCCTTAGCATTGAAGGACTCTAGAAAAGGTGAGGGGATTAAGGAACTCTATGAAACTTTTCGTAGATGTGAGGTCAATATTCCATTGCTAGATGCGATTAAGCAGGTACCTCGATTTGTGCACAGCAAAGAGGAAGCAAACATTGAAGGGCTGTCAAAAAGTGGAACTTGGTGAGAATGTATCTGCAGTGATCCAAAGGAAACTACCCGCAAAATGTAAGGATCCAGGTATGTTTTCTATCCCATGCACTATAGGGAATGTTAGACTTGAGAAGGCCATGCTAGATCTAGGAGCATCGATTAATGTTATGCCTTATTCTATATATGCATCCTTAAAACTTGGCCCATTGAACAAAACTGGAATTTTCATACAGTTAGCGGACATGTCTAATGCATACCCTAGGGGAGTAGTAGAAGATGTGTTGGTGCAAGTAAATGAATTAGTGTTCCCTGCAGATTTTTATGTGCTAGACATGGAAAACGGTGATCATAATAGTCCTATTTTGTTAGGCAGACCATTTTTGAAAAATTCCATGAAGAAAATTGATGTTCACAGTGGCATACTTACTATGGAATTCGATGGCGAGGTTGTAAAATTTAATATCTATGATGCCATGAAATTCCCTGATAGTGATGATTGCGTGTTTTCTGTTGATATTGTGGATTTCTTGGCACAAGAGTATTGTGAGCATGAAGGGAAAGATGATCTAGAGGTGGCTATTACAGCACCCATTATGCAGACGGAAGATGGAATTCGATGTAATCAAGAAATAGAAGAGATTGAGAAACTTCTGAATAGTTCGCCTGAGCTACCTCAGTCAGGTAATGTCTCTTACTTAGCTTTGCCAGTTTCTAATACTAGGCGTCTTCCATCTGTTTTGCAGGCACCAGAGGTCGAATTGAAGACACTTCCAAACCATCTAAAGTATGTTTTCCTTGGTAAAGGAGAAACATTACCGGTTATCATCTCCAAAAGCTTGGAAGTTGATCAAGAGGAGCAATTAGTCAAAGTGTTACAAGAGCACAAGACTGCTATTGGGTGGTGAAAGAGTGGGTGCCCGGTGAGCCAACTTGTGGGTAAGGGCTTTGATGACTCTTTGTATAAACAATCTTTTGTTTAATATTATTTACACTTTTATTAATGGCAATGACTTTGTCTTTCTTCATATTGTGATATTGTGATATACTATTGTTGTTTTGATAAAGACCTTGAATATACTATAGTGTATGTAAGATGTGGTAGAACATGGAGATGTCTATCATGAAACACATCTTATAGTCACTGTATATTCTAAACTGTTCCTAGTCGATTGAGCCGTCCGATAATAAGGATAAGGATCGCTCGAGTTTGAGACTAGCATTTGCGATGCAGAGTACCACGTTTCATTGGTAAGGAACATAGAGATGTTCGAAGCATGCAAATGGATATTCATATGATGAATGATCGAACTACCCTATCCGGACATTCCAAGTGGTTATCACTTATCGAGTGGATAAAGTCCGCGGTTTTGGTTGTACACCATTAGTCCTTACTACTTGAGACATCATTGAGACTCTATATGCTAGTACTGTGCTTTGACTCGTTTACCGACTCTATTGGGGTCATCAGGTGTCGGGATTGGGTACAGTTACAACACATATAGGAGTCGATGCTTTGTTGTCAAGGATTCACCAGATACTTGCGAGTGTGGATATACTATGCGATCTGAGGAGATATTAGTGTGACGAATCTCTGGCCAGAGTACATGATGTGATTTAAGAAATGGTTTCTTAGTAGCACATGCGATGTCACTATTTGATCTTCAAGATGTATTGCATAGTTATCGAATCTCGAGCGACTCTCGATATACCAATGGTTGTTGATTCGATCGGGATATTTGGATGAAGGGACCGTACTGTATGCTAACCAAAATCTACTGGTTCTTGTAGGCACTATCAGTGATACCTAGGGAATCATGGGGCGATGTTGCTAGGCGCTCATACCATGATTCGATGGGCAAGTCGGAAATTGTTGTTTCGAGTCACAAGGAGTTGTGAGCCCACGGCTAGCTGTATCCCTGAACCATTGAGGATCACACAGTGTAATGGATTTTTAATCCCCGTTGAGATAGTTAAATTTAAAGAGTTAAATTTAATGAACGAAGAAGTTGGACTTCTTATTTAAGAGTAGAGGAGTAAGATTTCCTAAAATGACATAGGGATGGCCATTTTTGGAAATCACTGAATTCGGATTCAGAAAAATTTATCTTGACTTTAAAAGGTGCAGAAATGATTTCTGTGCACATTGGTGAAATCGGTTTATCAATCGGAGTCACGATGAATTTTATATTAATTTCTGAACATGCGGGCTTTGCTTGTCGGGCTTGAACTTATGACTAATGGGACCTAAGCTGTTAGTGGCCTACATTATAAATAAGTTATTGCAGTACAGAAATTACACACAACAAGGTCACAATTTTCGAAAACCTAAGTGTTTTTCTAACAAGTGTGGCCGCCCCCCCCCCCCCCTCCCTGTCTACTCGAGAAAAATCCAGCGTGTGATTTTGAATTACAGTCTGGTTTAACGGATCAAATTCGTTAATCTTTTCGTAGAAACTTCTGATAGATTTTCTAGTGCAATCTATCAGAGGGATTAAATATCTATTCGTGGACCTGATTGAAGAACAGTTCGTCCATCAGTTCCAGGGATATACAACAAGAGCAGAGAAATCTGTTGGTGTCCAAAATCTCGATTCGAGATTAAAGGTAAAAATTTTATAATTGTTATTTAATTTTTACACACACAATTTAATCGTAAGGTTGATACCCATTATGGAATCGTTCCATACAAAAATTTTAAACTTCCGCTGCACCGGGTATCAATCATAATTGATCTGAACGCCGCGTTCTCCAACAGTGGTATCAGAGCCAGGTTGCTCAGATCAATCGATTAAATTAATCGATTGTACAAAAAAAATTTTTTAGGCCTCGGTTTTTGAAACAAAATAAATATTTTAAAAATAAAAATATTTTTCCGGGGCAAAAACCCGGGCAGCGATAGGATCGCTGCCCGGCCCGAGCCCTACGGGGCGCGGGCAGCCCGGGAATGTCCCGGGCGGCCCGCAGGAAAAAATTATTTTTTAATTTTTTAAATTAAATTTTAATATGTTAAAATTCTATTTTTGGTCCGATCGAAAATTGTTTTGATTGGTCCACGAGGCGTCGGATCGAATTGTTCGAGTCCGAAAATTTTAAAATTGATTTTTGGATAAATTTGAATTTTTGGAAAATTTTAATATTTTATCCTTTAATTGAATTTTGAAATTAATTATTTTTGGTACAATTGATGATAAGATATGATCTTATGGATATATTGAGTAAAATATGATTTTATGTATAAAATTAGATTTTATAGATAAAATATGATTTTATTTGATAAAAAGATAAAATATGATTTTGTATGTAATATAAGATTTTATGTATGAAATATGATTTTATCCTTTTAAATTTAAATTGCCATTGCATGTTATCCAATAAATTAATTTTGAATTAAATGTTATTGGATAAGGATGATCGATTGCCATGACCAATTTTGTAGGTGTATGTTAGGAATTTACATTTGTTTTTATTGTTGTTGGTTTTATTAATGGGCCTGGTTTATGGCCCAATATGAATGTCATATGTAATAAAAGTGGGCTTGGTTTATGGCCCGTTCCCACCCTTTAAAAATGTATCCCCTACTTGTCATTGTTATTTATTGTAAATACATTAGATTTAGTGGGAGATCAAGATTTGAAGATGGAGGTGGGCCCAGCAGACAATAAAGACAGAAGAAATGTAAATTGGAAGCAAATGTAATAGGATTGCATTGCATACTGCATATTACCTAGGATTGGACTAAGACTCGTGATTGGCAACCACGGGTCGATTAGAAATAGAATCGATCATCCTATATAATATGTGATATTATAGTTGTATGCATGTTTTAGACATAATTGTGTGAATCCGACAAGCATACAAAATTTTAAAAATGATGAGACAAATTTTTATAATTAAAAATCCCTCATTTTAAATATGATTTAAAATTGATATCAAGATAAATAAAGGAAATTTAAATTTATTTAAATGTTCCTACCTTCCATCAACGATCAATGTATGAGATGCTACCCGCGGATACGGTCCGGCTCATATTATTGGGGGGACCCGTTCGTCGGAAAGCTGTACATTGGATCGACACATGTTGTAAGTTGGGTGGAACTCCCATGGGATCGGCTCATATTATTGGGGGATCCACATGGCGACCGTCCATCACAACTTAATATTGATGGGTCATCTTGACATGTCACAATAATCGGCGTCATATTATTGGGCCCTTATTGGACATGAGGTAAAAATGTGGAGGTTGCTTTGGAAGCAATTGGGCTCTACCTTTTGAAAATTATGGTTGGCTGATATTATTCGGGACTATAAGTTTGTCAATTGGACACCATGTTCTCACTAAGGAAAACAGTTTCCCGTTTTCACTAGAGGGTAGTGAAATCGTTAAAATAGTGGGAGTGAGATTCATAAAATAAATTTCGCCTATTTTATGTCTTAGTAAATTAATTAAACAATCATCGATAATTGTCTGTTTCATCTCAGTAATCCACATGTTTCTATTCTCCAACAAAACAAACTTATTGGCGCAAACAATACAGAATGATTCCATAAGTTAAGATTGTCCTAAGTTCGGAAAATATTTTCTAAGTGTTAGAAAAGACTTCTCCGAAAAACAGCCCCGGCTGATGTAACTGCCGAAAGGTTGGCCGAACTAGAGAAATGGTTGGACCATGATCTCAAGGCCAAATGTTACATGCAAAATTGGACAAGTCTAAACAAGTTTGCCATCACTGCAAGAAACCCGGTCATTGGAAACGTAACTGCAAGGAATACCTCGAGCAGTTGCGAACTGCAAAGGGTATGTTTTACATTGAAATAAATGTTTTTCTTAATACTACTTCTTGGGTATTGGATACCAGATGTAGATCTCATATTTGCAATGAGTTGCAAATGATGACAAGAAGTAATAAGCTTAGAATGGGTGAGACCCAGCTGAGGCTCGGAAATGGTTCCAGAGTTGAAGCAAAAGCCGTGGGAGATGTTTATTTAATTTTGCAGAATGTTTTTAAGTTACTTTTAAGAGATGTTTTATTTGTTCCGGATTTGATTAAAAACATTATTTATGTTTCTATGCTTGATAGAGATGGTTATTCTTGCAATTTTGTGAATGGGATTTGCAATATTTACAAGAATGAATGTTTAATTGGAAATGGACAACTTGAAAACGATCTATACAACTTAAAACTAAAAGACATTCCAATAAATTATGTTGATAAACCGGCAACAACAAACAAAAGGAAAATCGATAGCCAAAACCCGGCAAACCTTTGGCACGCTAGGCTAGGTCATATTTCCTCAAGGAGGATGAACAAGCTAGTGGGAGAGGGCATGTTTGATATGTCTGATATTAACTCTCTACCTACTTGTGAATTCTGCCTAAAAGGAAAAATGACTAAATCTTCTTTTAAGGGGAAACCTGAACGTAGTCAAAATCTGTTGGATTTGATCCATACAGATGTTTGTGGTCCATTTAGAGTTGGGACTCAATATGGCCACACCTACTTCATTACCTTTACTGATGATTATTCAAGGTATGGGTATTTATATTTAATGAAATATAAGTCTGAAGCATTTGAAAAGTTCAAAGAATTCAAGGCTGAAGTAGAAAACAAGCTAGGTATAAGTATTAAAGCACTTCGATCGGATCGAGGTGGAGAATACTTGAGTACCGAGTTTTTGGACTATCTAAAAGAGAATGGGATTCTCTCTCAGTGGACTCCTCCTATGACACCACAGCTTAATGGTGTATCGGAGCGTCGTAATCGAACTTTTTTGGACATGGTTCGGTCCATGATGAGCTTCACTGAGCTTCCACCTTCGTTTTGGGGCTATGCGCTTGAAACGGCGGTATTGTTGTTGAACAACGTCCACACTAAAGCAGTGGACAAAACACCATACGAGTTATGGAATGGCAAAGCTCCTAAGTATTCGTACTTGAGGATTTGGGGATGTCCTGCTTACGTGAAGCGGACAGTGGGAGATAAGTTGGATAGTCGATCCAGCTTATGTTATTTTGTAGGGTATCCGAAGAATTCAATCGGATATTATTTCTATTATCCTGCTGAAACAAAGGTATTTGTTTCAAGGAATGCCACCTTCTTGGAGAAGGAGTTCTTATTGGATAAGAAAGGCGAGATGATGGAACTCGAAGAAATTCGAGAAGAACCCGAAATACAAAATAACGATCCTACACCTCAGGAACCATTGCTGGACACGCCTATACCTAGAAGATCCGAGAGGACTTCTAGACCTCCTATTCGATATGGTCTTCTTCTTGAAGGGGATCAAGATGAACCCGATGTTGGATTTGATCCAAGAAACTTCAAGGAAGAAATTTCTGATGCGGATTCAAATTTATGGCTTGAAGCTATGCAGTCGGAAATAGATTCGATGCATACAAACCAAATTTGGTCTCTAGTAGATCCTCCCGATGGAATTGTTCCAATAGGGTGTAAATGGATCTACAAGAGAAAGCTTGGGCCTGATGGTAAGGTATTGACCTACAAGGCGCGATTGGTGGCAAAAGGTTATACTCAAAGACAAGGAGTTGACTATGATGAAACCTTTTCACCAGTTGCAATGTTCAAGTCCATAAGAATCCTTATTGCCATAGCTGCATGGTATGACTATGAGATATGGCAAATGGATGTGAAGACTGCTTTTCTTAATGGAGACATTAAGGAAGAAATCTATATGAAGCAGCCTGAGGGGTTCACATCCATGGGAAGCGAGCATAAGGTATGCAAGCTTCAGAGATCAATTTATGGTCTAAAACAAGCATCAAGAAGTTGGAACCAGAAATTTGATGAAACAATAAAAGATTTTGGTTTCATCAAGAATCCGGAGGAACCATGCGTGTACAAGAAAGTAGTTAAGGATGCTGTGACATTCTTAGTACTTTATGTTGATGACATCCTACTCATTGGGAATGATGTAGGGATGTTGCAGTCAACAAAGATATGGTTATCAGGTAGATTCTCGATGAAGGATTTGAGTGAGGCATCCTATATTCTAGGGATACAGATCTATAGAGATAGATCTAAGAGAATGATATGACTCACTCAGTCAACCTACATCGACACCATAT
The DNA here is from genome assembly GCF_033568475.1 of Henckelia pumila. Classification (NCBI taxonomy): domain Eukaryota; kingdom Viridiplantae; phylum Streptophyta; class Magnoliopsida; order Lamiales; family Gesneriaceae; genus Henckelia; species Henckelia pumila. The sequence goes on along the minus strand of NC_133122.1, from coordinate 81,893,301 downwards.
TGAAACGGTTTTCAATGGATGGGTCCAAGAGAGGACATCTACCCATGTTTCATGGAGTTTCTCTATCCAAGTCTATGTGTCCCAAGACTGATGAAGAGATAGAGAAAATGACACATGTACCATATGCGTCAGCCATAGGTAGTATCATGTATGGGATGATATCTACCAGACCGGATGTAGCATTTGCTCTGAGTGTCACGAGCAGATATCAAGCTAATCCCGGTTAAATGCATTGGAAAGCCGTGAAGGACATTCTTAAGTACTTACGAAAGGACTAAGAATATGTTCATGGTATATGGAGGAAGAGAACTAAAATTGGAAGGCTATACCGACTCTAGCTTCCAAAGTGACGTGGATGACTCGAAGTCAACCTCTAGATTTGTGTTCATGCTCAATGGCGGTGCTGTCTCTTGGAAGAGTTCCAAGCAGGACACCACAGCGGATTCCACCACTGAAGCAGAATACATTGCAGCATCAGCTGCTGGTAAAGAGGCTGTTTGGATGAGGAATTTTGTCCAAGAGTTGGGCGTCATTCCTGAAGTTGTTGGTCCAGTCCCGGTGTACTGTGACAACACGGGTGCCGTTGCTCAGGCAAAGGAACCAAGGTCTCATCAAAGATCCAAACACGTACTGAGGAAATACCACATCATCCGGGAGATCGTGGAAAGAGGAGACATCACTGTCGAAAGAGTGGCCTCTGCAGACAATATCGCTGATCCACTTACTAAGCCCTTGCCAGGACCATTATTTGACAAACATCGCGAAGCAATGGGTCTACGTAGTATGACTAGTTGGCTATAGGGCAAGTGGGAGATTGAAAGAGTGGGTGCCCGGTGAGCCAACTTGTGGCTAAGGGCTTTGATGACTCTTTGTATAAACAATCTTTTGTTTAATATTATTTACACTTTTATTAATGGCAATGACTTTGTCTTTCTTCATATTGTGATATTGTGATATACTATTGTTGTTTTGATAAAGACCTTGAATATACTATAGTGTATGTAAGATGTGGTAGAACATGGAGATGTCTATCATGAAACACATCTTATAGTCACTGTATATTCTAAACTGTTCCTAGTCGATTGAGCCATCCGATAATAAGGATAAGGATCGCTCGAGTTTGAAACTAACATTTGCGATGCAGAGTACCACGTTTCATTGGTAAGGAACATAGAGATGTTCGAAGCATGCAAATGGATATTCATATGATGAATGATCGAACTACCCTATCCGGACTTTCCAAGTGGTTATCACTTATCGAGTGGATAAAGTCCGCGGTTTTGGTTGTACACCATTAGTCCTTACTACTTGAGACATCATTGAGACTCTATATGCTAGTATTGTGCTTTGACTCGTTTACCGACTCTATTGGGGTCATCAGGTGTCGGGATTGGGTACAGTTACAACACATATAGGAGTCGATGCTTTGTTGTCAAGGATTCACCACATACTTGCGAGTGTGGATATCCTATGCGATCTGAGGAGATATTAGTGTGACGAATCTCTGGCCAGAGTACATGATGTGATTTAAGAAATGGTTTCTTAGTAGCACATGCGATGTCACTATTTGATCTTCAAGATGTATTGCATAGTTATCGAATCTCGAGCGACTCTCGATATACCAATGGTTGTTGATTCGATCGGGATATTTGGATGAAGGGACCGTACTGTACGCTAACCAAAATCTACTGGTTCTTGTAGGCACTATCAGTGATACCTAGGGAATCATGGGGCGATGTTGCTAGGCGCTCATACCATGATTCGATGGGCAAGTCGGAAATTGTTGTTCCGAATCACAAGGAGTTGTGAGCCCACGGCTAGCTGTATCCCTGAACCATTGAGGGTCACACAGTGTAATGGATTTTTAATCCCCGTTGAGATAGTTAAATTTAAAGATTTAAATTTAATGAACGAAGAAGTTGGACTTCTTATTTAAGAGTAGAGGAGTAAGATTTCCTAAAATGACATAGGGATGGCCATTTTTGGAAATCACTGAATTCGGATTCAGAAAAATTTATCTTGACTTTAAAAGGTGCAGAAATGGTTTTTGTGCACATTGGTGAAATCGGTTTATCAATCGGAGTCACGATGAATTTTATATTAATTTCTGAACATGCGGGCTTTGCTTGTCGGGCTTGAACTTATGACTAATGGGCCCTAAGCTGTTAGTGGCCTACATTATAAATAAGTTATTGCAGTACAGAAATTACACACAACAAGGTCACAATTTTCGAAAACCTAAGTATTTTTCTAACAAGTGTGGCCGCCCCCCCTCCCTGTCTACTCGAGAAAAATCCAGCCTGTGATTTTGAATTACAGTCTGGTTTAACGGATCAAATTCGTTAATCTCTTCGTAGAAACTTCTGATAGATTTTCTAGTGCAATCTATCAGAGGGATTAAATATCTATTCGTGGACCTGATTGAAGAACAGTTCGTCCATCAGTTCCAGGGATATACAACAAGAGCAGAGAAATCTGTTGGTGTCCAAAATCTCGATTCGAGATTAAAGGTAAAAATTTTATAATTATTATTTAATTTTTACACACACAATTTAATCGTAAGGTTGATACCCATTATGGAATCGTTCCATACAAAAATTTTAAACTTTCGCTGCACCGGGTATCAATCATAATTGATCTGAACGCCGCGTTCTCCAACAGGTGGACCATAGCAAACATTAAAGGAATTAGTCCTTCCACATGCATGCATCGAATTCTGATGGAGGAAGGAGCAAACCCCTCACGTCAGCCGCAACGCAAACTGAATCCACCGATGATGGAGGTGGTAAAGGCTAAGATTCTGAAGTTACTTGAAGTTGGGGTTATCTACCCAATTTCTGACAGTCAGTGGGTCAGTCTGGTCCAAGTGGTACCCAAGAAAACCGGAATCACCGTTGTGAAGAATAAGGATAATGAGATGGTTCCCACCCGTATTCAAAATGGGTGGAGGGTTTGTATTGACTATAGAAAGCTGAATGCCGGAACCCGAAAGGACCACTTTCCTTTACCCTTTATTGATCAAATGATTGAAAGGTTAGCGGGTCATCCTTACTATTGTTTTCTTGATGGATATTCTTGTTATTTTCAGATTGTTATCGCGCCAGAGGATCAGGAAAAAACGACATTCACATGCCCGTTTGGCACTTTTGCTTATCGACGGATGCCCTTTGGACTTTGCAATGCACCGGACACTTTCCAACGGTGTATGGTTAGTATTTTTTCAGACTTTATTGAGAATATCTTAGAAGTTTTTATGGATGACTTCACTGTCTATGGTGATTCCTTTGAAAACTGTCTATCTAACCTTGCACTTGTCCTTAAGAGGTGTGTCGAAACCAACCTCATTTTGAATTCTGAAAAATGTCATTTTATGGTTGGGCAAGGTGTGGTTTTGGGTCACGTTGTGTCATCAAAGGGGATAGAGGTAGATAGAGCTAAAATTGATATCATTCAATCTCTACCTTACCCCACATGTGTGCGGAAAGTGCGTTCTTTTCTTGGCCATGCAGGTTTTTACAGGAGGTACATTCAAGATTTCGCCAAGATCGCATCCCCCATGTGCAGGCTATTACAAAAAGATGTGTCATTCGAGTTTAATGAGTCATGCAAATCATCCTTTGACAAATTGAAAAACTCCTTGATATCTGCACCAATAATCCAACCATCGGATTGGAGCAAGCCCTTTGAAATTATGTGTGATGCCAGTGACTATGTCGTCGGCGCTGTCTTAGGCCAGAAAGTTGGGAAAGCATCGCATGCCATCTACTACGCTTTGCGCATTCTGAACGATGCCCAACGAAACTACTCCACTACTGAAAAGGAGCTTTTAGCAGTAGTTTTTTCTTTAGATAAGTTTCGTTCATATTTAATTGGTGCTAAGGTTATTGTTTACTCCGACCATGCAGCTCTTCGTTTTTTGATGGCGAAGAAAGAGGCAAAACCAAGGCTGATCCGATGGATACTTCTGCTGAATGAATTTGATATAGAAATCAAAGACAAAAGAGGGGCCGAGAATCAAGTTGCTGATCACTTGAGTCGTCTAGTTCATATTGATGAGGAGCTGAATTTGTGTGAAGAATTTCCTGATGAACAGCTGTTCTCGACGACCACCGAATTACCATGGTACGCAAATATTGTGAATTATTTAGTTACTAATGTTTTCCCCTCTGAATTTTCTAAGGCACAAAAAGACAAAGTGAGAAGTGATGCGAAGTATTATGTGTGGGATGATCCATACTTGTGGAAGCACTGCGCTAATCAAGTTATACGACGATGCGTTCCCGCGAGCGAGGTAATCCTTATTCTCACGTTTTGTCATTCCTATGCATGTGGTGGCCACTTTTGACCGAGAAGGACATCAAGGAAGGTGTTGGACAGCGGATTCTTCTGGCCCTCCTTATTTCGAGATGCCTACCTGTTCTGTAAGTCATGCGCCCAATGCCAAAAGACAGGTAACATCTCCCAACGAAAGTAGATGCCCCAACAACCCATTCTAGTTTGTGAGATCTTTGATGTTTGGGGCATCGATTTCATGGGACCCTTTCCGAATTCACATGGTTATATTTATATATTACTTGCTGTGGATTATGTCTCGAAGTGGGTGGAAGCAAAGGCCACCCGTACTGACGATTCTCAAGTTGTTGCAGAGTTTATCAAGCATCACATTTTCTCTAGGTTTGGAATTCCTAGAGCCCTCATCAGTGATAGAGGCACACACTTCTGCAACCGAACCGTGGCGAGTCTGCTGAAGAAATATCATGTGACGCATAGGATTTCCACGGCATATCATCCACAATCCAACGGTCAAGCTGAGGTATCCAACAGAGAAATCAAATCTATCCTAGAGAAGACCGTGAATCCTACGAGAAAGGATGGGAGCTTGCGATTGGATGACGCCTTGTGGTCTTATAGAACTGCGTTCAAAACGCCGATTGGAATGTCACCATATCGGTTAATTTTTGGGAAAGCCTGTCATCTGCCAGTCGAATTGGAGCATAGAGCCTATTGGGCTATAAAGAATTTCAACATGCAGATGGATGAGAGCGGCGAGCATCGAAAGCTGCATTTGTAAGAATTGGAAGAGATCCGCAATGATGCTTATGCCACCTCTAAAATTTACAAGGACAAAACAAAGGCTTTCCATGATAAGATGATCTCTCGACGGTACTTCGAAGTTGGTCAGAAAGTTTTGCTCTATCATTCACGACTTCGATTGTTTCCAGATAAGTTACGTTCGCGTTGGAATGGACCTTTTGTTGTAACTAATGTCTTTCCTCATGGTGCAGTCAAAATCCAAAGTTTGGACACATCCAAAACATTCAAGGTGAATGGCCATCGGCTTAAGCCCTATTATGAAGGAATCCAAGAGAACTTCGAAGCGGAAGAGCATGATATCACTCTCGATGCCCCGCCAAATGTCGAATAAATCACGACATGCAGTCGAGCTATAGACTGACTGTAAATTTAGCGCTGACTGGGAGGCAACTCAGTGTTTCTTTCCTTTTTACTTCTGCTCGTTTCTATTTCTTTTACTTTCTTTAGTCTTAATTTTATGTTTATGTTGTTTCTTGTTTTTCGAAATTTTGAAAAATCCAAAAAAAATTAAATTTTTGTTGTCTCGCTCGATCCGCAATATCTTGCAGATCGAGCGAGAACTTTTTTGCTCAGGACAGTAAGGTTAGCAATTTGTCTCGCTCGATCCGCAACATCTTGCAGATCGAGCGAGAGCTTTTTTTCGTCGGGACAGTAAGTTACATATTTTGGCTCGCTCGATCCGCAACATCTTGCGGATCGAGCGAGAGCACTTTTTCCTTAAATAAAAGCGCCGGCTCCCTTCCCCCTTCCTTATTTCTTTCCTTCTTCTTCTCTCTTTTCCCTCTTGTGTCTCCCTCAAACCCAACCTTTCGTTTTTCTTAGCTAATTTTCCTCCCTATTTCATATTTCCATCTAATAATTCGCAGGCTTTGGATTCCTTGTTGCGCAATCTGACAATCCACCATGGTCTTGATCCAAATGTTGTGCCAGCTGCTCTGCCATATCCACCACCTTTCCCATTCCAATACGCCGCCCTTTTCCTTCCTCCGGAGGCTGAAGAGGAAGATGCCGCAGACCTGTGAACCAGGGGAGTCCCGTTTTACGTTTTTGCATTTCATTCTGTTTCGTTGTTTGGTTGTGTTTTTCTTTTATTTTTGCATTGCGGACAATGTGTTGTTTAAGTGTGGGGGGGTTGCATTACATGCATTTTGTTTCGTTGTTACTTTTTCTTGTGTTGTTTATGCATCGTATTGTTGTTATTTTCGTTTGTGTTATTCAAATACATGAGTTAAGGATGAAATCATTAGCCTATGACGAGATAGTTGAAAAAAATGAATTTTGAAAAAATTTAACTCTTGATTGGATATGAGAAACCGTAGGTTGCTTGTTGAATATTCTTAAGCACGCATGTTTAACCAGTGAAGTGTAGCGATGTATTAGATATTGTGGATGTATGTTGGACCATTGCACGACAATAGGTGTTTGTGAAACTGGATAGTGTTTGAATCTTGATGATTTCTTTGGTATGACATAAACGATCTTGGGCGCACCTAAAAAAAAAAAAGAATAAATTTACAACTCCATCCGGGCCTAGAAAGGATTGAAATCCTAATCCTAAAAGATTAAATTCAAGGCTAAGTATGCGGATAAAATGGGGTTGATGCTCCATCTGGGCTATAGACAAGGGGATTGAAATTCTAATCCTGTCTTAATTATAGCTAAGTATGCGGGTAATTATTGGGGCTAAAGAAATACCGGGTGTAAAATCCGGAGGTGCGTAATTATTCTCAAGAAAGTTGTGTTGTGTTGAAGGATTGTTGGGAGGATAGATCTTGATGGTGTAGCTTACACTGAATTGTCATAGGTCGGCGAACAGTCTTGAAACTTTGTTCTTTTGAGGTTGCATGTAGCTGGGGTAACATGGCACACACACACGTTCGCATTCGACTGTAGGTGTATCATTGATAATTGAGAGTTGCTATGAGCTTATTTTAGATGAAAATGGTTTTCTCTGAGGCTATGAATTATGTGATTCATCCTTGCGTACATGTTTGTTCTGTTTCATTTTGTTTTTGCATAACTTGCTCGAGGGCGAGCAAGGATTAAGTGTGGGGGTATTTGATAGTGGTGTTTTGGTTGCATTTGTTAGTATCATTTTTTTTGTTGTTTTGCATTAGTTGTATGTTTTAGTTTAGCATTTTGTTCGTATTGCATTTTCAGTGTTTGCATGATGGGATTCGTGTTTTTGTGGTCAGGTCGCCTATTTTGCGGACTAAGATGGAGCCGGAGGAACGGAAATTTGAAGAAAGGGAAAGGCCGGGCAATTTCTGGAAAACTTCTCTCGCTCGATCCGCAAAAGTTTGTAGATCGAGCGAGCACTTTTATGTTGGAGGCAGTAGGAAGAAAATTTTCTCTCGCTCGATCTGCAGGAGTTTGCGGATCGAGCGAGACCTTTTTTTACGCAAGGCAGTAGCAGTTGGAATTTCTCTCGCTCGATCCGCAGAATGTTGCGGATCGAGCTGGCGGTTTGTTTTGGAAAAAAAAAATTATTTTTGGAAACTTTGTTAATTTAGTTCCTAGCCTTAATTATACTATTATTCTATTTTAGTAGAGGTTTTTATCAGACTTGTGGAGATACATTGGAGGCTAGGTTTTCTTCTTAAATTCTTAATTCTAGTTTTCTTCTTTTTCTTTGATTTTTGTGAGTTTTGTTATGAATCGTTGTAACTAAACTCTTTTACTTGGTTAAGGGAGACGAACCCTTGGTATATTTCATTCATGAGATTTGATTTGTAGTGTTTTAATCTTTATTAAGTATCAATTTTTGATTTTTTTTATTTTATGTTTGTATGCGAGATTTTAAGATTGGCCATCTTAGGATTTTGTATTGCAAGCGATAGCTAAATTAGAATTCAAATCCGTAATTGTTTGAAACCTCTGATTTGCGAAGCAACTACGTGTGATAATTTCTGCTGTTGAATTTATTATCTCGTAGAGTTAATTATTGAATAGGCTAAATATAACCGCTGGTGTTGTGTTGTCTAGTTTCGTCAGTTTTACTAGTTTGAATGCTACCGTGGATTTAAATCTAGATTGCTGTTATCGGGTTGGTCCATTGGTAAGGGTTAATTAAGAATGCTGTTTTCTAATTAAACTAATATTACGGTGAAACAGAAATTGAATTTTCAATGACGAATATTTAATAAGATTAATTATTTTAGAGAATCGATGATTGAATGAATGAATATCAAGGGTGTAGTCGACCGATACCAAGTCTCTTCTCTTATTGAATTTCTCCAGTCTTTTATTTAAATTTTGCATGCTAGTGAATTTTGATTGCTTAAAGTTTTTAGTAGTTAATCCAAACTCCAAAACCCCCTTTTATTTTAAAGAACACAAATAAATGTCACTTTCCTCGTGGGAACGATCTCTACTCACGCTACTGCATTATTTGTTTATCTGATTGAGTCGGGTAATTTGGGCGTACGCGATAAGCGCTACCACTCTTGTTAGGGAATTCTATGCATCTGGGCATTGATAAAACAAGGCATGAAGAAATCTGGACAATGCTCGAACACATGCTATGCACATTTTTTTGAATTTTCAAAAAAACACGTAGCATAAAAATATTGAATTTTCGAAGGTAACATGACTTCAATGCATTCACATTCCAAGTTTCTATACATTTCAAAAAAAAAACCTCAACTAACAACATAACATCATAATTTCTCAAGCAAGAGTGCAACAAAAAATTTGAGCTAAGAAAAATCGAGCAGGGCAGAAATGGAGCTTCTCAAACAGGCATAAATATACATATGAATTTGATAGTTGTGTTTGTGTTGCTTATTTTAATGTCATTTTGTTGTTGTTTTCATTCGTTTATGTGTTTTAATTACGTATTTTGTTCGTATTTCATTTTGTGTGTTTACATGATTTGTTTCCCGATTTTGTGTGTAGGCTGTGCGTTTTGAAGGACGTATGGACAAACTATGGAGAAAGGGAAATGCTGAAAAGATTTTGAAGAAAAGTTGTCCGCTCGATCTGCAACAATCTACCGATCGAGCGGGTGGTCATGTGAAGTTGCAAAAAAATAGGCGCTGGAATTTTTTACCGCTCGATCTGCAACTATCTACCAATCGAGGGGCTGCATAACTTTGAAGAACAGTAGGATTAGGATTTTTCTCTCGCTCGATTGGCAGACTTTAAACGATCGAGCAAGAGGCGCTGTTCAGGAGAAGAAATTTTAATTTTGGAAACTCTTTTATTTTGGACTCTAGCTTTTATTAGGTCTTTTATTCCGTTTTTCAGACTTTAATTATCGGACTTTGAAGCTCTCTTTGGGAGGCTAGGTTTTGTATTCCAACTTTCTCAAGATTTCTTCCTTTTTTTTAATTTTTCTTTGGTTTTTAATGAATCGTTGTAGCTGAACTTTAGAACTTGGTTGAGGAATACAAGCCCTTGACTTTGTTTATTCATGAGATTTGAATTTTTCAGTATTTAATTCTTATTGAATATCAAAAGTTGTTCTGTTTTATTTCATGTTTGTATGTGAGATTTTTGGATTGGCCATCTTAGGATTTTGCTATACAATCTATTGCTAAATTATCATTCAAATCCGTAATTGTTTGAATCAACTAATTTGCGAAGCGAGTGCATTTAATATTTTCCGCTGGTGAATTTGTTAAATCGTAGGAACAACAATTGACTAGATTAAATACAGTCGCTGGTATTTGTGTTGTCTAGATTCATCAGTTTTACTCATTTGAATGCTACCTTAAATTTAAATCTAGATCGCCGGTATCCGGGTTGATTTATTGGTAAGGGTTAATCTAGAACGCTGGTGTCTAATTAACTAAGATTAAGGTGAAACAAGAATTTAATTTTAAATGATAAATATTTGATAGAATTAATTATTTTTAGGCAATCAATGATTGAATGAATAAATATCAAGGGTGTAGTCGACCGATACCAAGATTTTTTCTTATTGATATCTTCAGTATTATTCTAATCTTGCATGATAATAATAGTTTTTTTATATTATTGAATTGTTTTAAATTTTCAATAGTTAATTTTAAATCAAAAACCCCCTTTACATTGTTTTTAGAACACATAAATTTCTTTTTTCTCGTGGGAACGATTTCTACTCACACTACTGCATATTTTGTTTATCTGATTGAGTTAGGTAATTTGGGCGTGACACGACTTAGCGCTACCAGAATTTTGAAAACTTCAAGAAATGCAACACGCAACATAATAAATTACTAGGTGAGAGCAAGAAACCACAATCTTGCCTAAACTATAACAAAGAAAGGAACAAGAGCTTGAGGAGCCAAGGCCAATCAAGGGTGTTGGAAATGAGCTGAAAAATCGAGCTCAATGGAAGAAGAAATCCCGCCCAGCTCGCCTAGAAGATGTCTCGCCGGAGAAGAAAAGAAGATGGAGGTTCTTAGTGAGAAGAAGGTGAAGCCGATGCATCTCCATGGAAGAACAGGGAAAAGTCGAGAGTTTTGTGTGTGTGAGTGTGTGTTGCATGAATTTGAGTGTGAAATGAGGGTGTAAAGTGCTAGGGTTTAATTAAGTCCAAGTGTGGTAAGTATAGGTGTAAGCATAAAATGTGAGTGTATAAATTTCAAGAAAAAGTGTTACACTTTTAAAAAGTGCTAGATCAAAATAGCAATTAGGACTATAAATTAAATCGCACTAAATAAAAATACAAGTTTAAAAATTCTAATTTAAAATATTAAATTGATTTTACTAGTCTGGGAATAAAATGCTAATTTTTGAAAAAGTTAAAAATAATAAATTCTAATGCGCAGGAAAAATGTAATATTTAGACAACTAACACCGAAAATTAAAATAATTAAAACTATAAATACTAAAAACAGATTTAGGCATGAAACTCAAATTAAGGGATTTTAGGCCCTAAGTTAGGAATTTAAAATCAACCTTTAAATATTTTGATGTCGCAGCGATGAATAAGATTTTTAAATAATAGACAAAGCGATTAAAATAATTTAAACATGCTAGACTAATGTTTAAAATAATTTAAATAAATACACAAACGGAAATAAAAAAAACCTTTAAAATTATTTGGACAATTAAAAAGGATTTAAATAAATATCTAGACATCTAAAATAATTTAAAGTACTTAACCGCTAAACTTAAGTTATTTAAAATAAACAAGTTGAACAATCAAAAGTATTTAAAATAAATAAGTTAAACAGTTAAAATAATTTAAATGAATAAACTAAACAATTAAAATCATTTAAATATGCAAGCTTAAACTTTTAAAATATTTAGAACAATTTAAATTGCACAATAAAATAATTTAGACAATTAAAACATTAATAAATAGTTAGTAAATTAAAATCATTTGAATAACTAACAAAATATTTTATTAGCACATAACTTCACATAAAGAATTTAAATCAATTAAACATAAAAATAATAATCCTAATATTTATTTAATTTAATGCATGTGACTTGGTAAATTAGGTTTTTAGGCGCCACACATACATAACCAAGTGTTCTACAAGGTTTATTCATCTACAAAGGAAGTTCCAACTAAAAGCAATACAAAGTTTGACAGCAACTCTAATCATAACCCAAAGTCACCACGTGCTAATCTTTCTATCTTGAGCTATTCATGACCTCTCTGTCCAGCTCCTGCCCCATCTATTGTCATGTACACATACAAACAAATCAACAGCCGAATAACTCCGGTGAAAAATACATCTCAGTATGAACGACATGCATATACATCATATAAGCATATTGAATCTATATGCCATAATAATTAATCTTTAATCATAAACATGTAATAGCATGTAAATCATGAAAGCGTAATCAATTCTTAAATTCTTAAAGCATAGATGTTCATCTATGTCAATATCATACCAAGCATATAAATACATTCATATCTTGAATAACATATAATAACATGCTAGCATTTATAAACGCATATTCTAAACCATAGAAACCTTTAGGTTAATGCATAAATGCATTGCATGTTTCAAGAAATAGGCTATCAAGTCTGATAGCAATCAAATCTCGGTTCTTGGGATCCCGGTGAATAAAATATTTAACTAACCACCGACTCTCCCAATCGAGGTGGCGTCAAATATCTTAATTCCCCTGACTTTTGTGCAAGTATAGTGAGTCATCTAGTTCTAAAAGCGAATCTACAATCCATGCCACAAAACTATAGTTCTCCAAACGTCATTTCGTAATCTAGGCCAATCAGCTCTTTATGCTTTTCAAGGTAAGGTTCAAGATGAATGCAACATAATCTTGATGCATTAAATCATACAAATACTGATAAACATCTTGAACACACAATTCCATAATCATTCAAAGCAACATTAATAAGTAAATCACATAAGCGCACTTAAACAGATAAATACTAGATTTTAGGAAACTCGATAATCAAAACGATCTCGAGTTGTTATTTTCATCTTATTTAATGTCTATTCATACCTTTCGATCTTAGTTTTGATATATTCAAACTTGCTCTCTTCAAATCTGATGGCATATCTAAACTTCTGTTCATTCCACGCTTGATCATCTAAGTTGATAGTTGATCTCATTCTTGCTTCAACTACAATTGTTCAAACGGCTCGAACTCGTCTATTCAACTTCGATAACTTCAATTCCCAACTGAAATGAAGTGTAAAACATGCTTAATATCATTCTCACATCTGATATTCATTGATAAGTTCAGTCTTTAACTGAATCGGATTAAAATGCAAACAGGCGGCGTAACGGTTCGAAGTCGGTATTCCGAACGCGTAAACATCATTCATACCATCATCTAAACATTATATCATCAACAATTCTTCAACTAATACACGTGACCAACAGCTCACAAAAATCAGAATTTCTCAAATTCTTTCAAAAATAAAAAATATGTCCAAACGATGATCTTTTCTCGATCCATCTTAGATATGTTATCGTCGTATATACTAAAACATGTTTATATAATCAAATCTTAATTCTAAAAATATCTTAAAATTCAAACATGGTAGAACTTCATAAAACTTACGTCAAAATGAAGCCGTCGACGCTAGGATCGCAAAGATATGATCAACCGAAAATTCTATCATGCGGATCATAAGATATCAAAGCTTGAAAGGATAAAAAATGGCTTGGAACCCCTTTCTCTCGAGCAATCTGATTATGGCTAAATAATTCTGATGATTTCTATACAAAGTACACGTTTTATGGCCACTTGCAAGGAAATTGCACTTTGGTTCTCCAACTTTGGCATAATTGCAAGTTGATCCTCGGACAAGAGTTTTAATTCAATTTTAATCCTAAATAATTTAAGAATATTAGAATTTAATTCTAAAATCTAATATTCTCAAATTAAATATTCTAGGAATAAAATTAAATAATTTCGGAACTTACCGCATTTTAGTCCTTGTACTGCTCAATATTTGCAAATCGGTCCTTCTTCAATTCTTTGCTTCTAATTAAATCATTTCATATGTAAACTTATAATTAAAATCTTAAATCCCAGAAATAATCAATTCAAATATTCTAATCTTTTAATTTAAGAATTTCGGATATTAAAATCTTAAAATCCAAAAAATCCTCAAATTAAATATTTGTGACCCGACATTGAAATCTCTAATTTTGACATTTCTCAAATTCATATTTTCTCATATGCGGAATTTAAATCTTAAATCTCGTAATTAATAACTTAATATTTTTGGGTCTTACACTTAGGATGACATTACTTCTGGTTTTCATCTTCAGACAGATGTTTTGTTGTGTCTATTTGACCGAGTAGTGGTCCCTGACGACTCTTCTTTGCGAGAAGAGATCTTGTCTCAAGCTCAATGTAGCAGATTTTCTCTACACCCAGGCAGAATGAAAATTTACAAATATCTACGTACGAGATTCTGGTGGAAGGTTTTGAAACACAGTTTCTACCAGTTTGTATCGAGGTGCCTTGTATGTCAGTAGGTCAAGGCAGACTACAGACGACCTAGAGGGTTTCTTTAGAGTTTAGAGGTTCCTGAGTGGAAGTGGAGCACGCGAAAATTGACTTTGTCACCTACTTGCCGCTGTCTTCAAGGAACAGTGATGTGATCTAGGTTGTAGTAGAAAAATTGTCTAAGACCACACATTTACTTACGTATAACCGAGATTTCACTTTCGGTCATGTGGCGTGGCTATACGTTCAGGAGATTGTTAGACTCCATGAGATTCTATTGAGCATTGTCAGTGATAGAGATCCGAGGTTTACTTCTATATTTTGGGGTAGCTTCAAGCTTGCTTTGCGTACCACTTTGGGTTTGAATACTTCTTATCATCCAGAGACCGATGGTCAGTCAGAGCGGACGATTCGCACTATTGAGGACATTCTTAGAGCTTCGGTGATGGATTTTGGCCCAGCGTGGAAAGACTATTTCCCTTAGTTGAATTCGCATATAATAACAACTACCATCGCAGTATCCGTATGGCACCTTTTGAGGCTTTGTATGGACGCTGTTTTTGTACACCACTGTTTTGGGATGAGGTTGGAGAGCGTTAGGTTGAGGGACCAGATTTAGTCCAGCAAATCTCTGATAAAGTGGATCTGATCAAGTAGAGAGTCCGAGCTTCTCAGGATCGGAAAGCTAGCTATGCCAACACACAACGCAGACCTTTACAGTTTTAGACTGGAGAGCGAGTTTTTATGAAATTTTCACCTTTCCGGAAGGTTATGAGTTTTGTGTTGAAGGGTAAATTATCATCGAGGTTCATCGGACCGTTTGAGATTCTCGAGAAACTTGGGGATGTATCTTACCGCTTATCTTTGTCACCCCATCTTTCCAGCATTCACGATGTGTTCCATAATTCTTTGTTTCAACAGTATATGGCTGATGAGTCGCATGTTTTGCACATGACTGAGGTTCAGCTAGGGCAGGATCTGTCATGTGTAGAGGCCACTCAGAATCATTGGCAGGAAAGAGAAAGTGCTACGGAACAAGCGCATACCTTAGTCATGATGCAGTGGCAACGTAGAGGCACCGAGGAAGAAACTTGGGAGTTAGAGAGTCGTATTCATTCAAAGCATCCCGAGTTATTTAGATTATTTTATTTATTTTGATTCAGTACTTGTATCTTATAAAATATTCAGATGTAATAAATAATATTTCATTTTGTTGATTATCAGTTTTCCTCAAGCTTGATTTCAAGGACAAAATCTATTAAGATGAGGATAATATAGTAACCTGCATCCTTTTTTATGAGATTAAACGATAAAACATGATTAATAAATAATAAGCCTAATTAAATAGATGTTTAATCGGATCAAAAATAGGAAAATATGTCTTCGAAACCACCGAGGAGTTTGGAAGATCTGAACTCTAGATCAAAAGATTCGGATAGGTTCGGAGGCATTGTTCAAGTTCGGAAGCCAAGGGTGTAGTTCGAAATATCCAAACCTGAAAGAGTTGATGCCCCGCTAGCCAAGTTGTGGCTAAGGGTTTTGAGAGTCTCTTATTGTAAATAATTTTTGTTTAATATAATTTACATTCATTAATGGCATTTTCTTTATCTCTCTTCATAATGTTATATTGTGATATACTATTGTTGTTTTGATAAAGACCTTGAATATACTATAGTGTAAGTAAGATGAGATAGAGAATAAAGAGAGATCACTATCATGAAATACATCTTATAGTCATTGTATATTCTAAACAGTTCCTAGTCAATTGAGCCGTCCGCAAATAAGGATAAGGATCGCTCGAGATCGAGACTAGCATTTGCGATTCCAAGTACCACGTTTCATTGTTCAAAGCATGCAAATGGATATTAATATGATGAATGATCGAACTATTCTATTCGGATTTTCCAAGTGGTTATTATTAATTGAGTGGATAAGTCCGCGGCTTTGGTTGTACACCATTAGTCCTTATTACTTGAAACATCATGGAGACTCTGTATGCTAGTACTGTACTTTTACTCGTTTACCGACTCTATTGGGATCATCAGGTGTCGGGATTGGGTACAGTTACGACACATATAGGAGTGGATGCTTTGTTGTCAAGGATTCATCACACGCTTGAGAGTGTGGATATCCTATGCGATCTGAGGAGATATTAGTGTGACAAATCTCTGGCCAGAGTACTCGATGTGATTTAGGTTACTTGGTTTCCTAGTAGCACATGCGATGTCACTATTTGATCTTCAAGATGCATTGCATAGTTATCGAATCTCGAACGACTCTCAATGTACCAATGGTTGTTGATTCGATCGGGATATTTGGATGAAGGGACCGTACTGTATGCTAACCAAAACCTACTGGTTCTTGCAGGCACTATCAGTGATACCTAAGGAATTATGGGGCGATGTTTCTAGGCGCTCTTACCATGATTCGATGGGTAAGTCGGAAATTGTTGTTCCGAGTCACAAGGAGTTGTGAGCCCACGGCTAGCTGTATCCCTGAACCATTGAGGGTCACATAAGTAATGGATTACTAATCCCCGTTGAGATAGTTAAATTTAAAGAGTTAAATTTAATGAAAGAGAAGTTGGACTTCTAAACTAAAGGGAGTGGAATTTCCTAAAATGACATAGGGATGGGCATTTTTGGAAATCACTGAATTCGGATTCAGAAAAATTATCTTGACTTTAAAAGGTGCAGAAATGGTTTCTGTGCACATTGGTGAAATCAGTTTATCAATCGGAGTCATGATGAATTTTATATTAATTTCTATAATAACGGGCTTTCCTTGTTGGGCTTAAGTTATGGATTATGGGCCCTAAGGAGTTAGTGTCCTAATACACTTATAACTTAATCCAGTCTAGAAATTATATATATATATGCATGTGATTTTCGAAAATATAATTCATTCCAACCTTGAGTTTTCGAAAAACACACAAAATTAAAAGAGGGTTTTTCGAAAATTCTCTCTCTTTTTTGAGAGAATTCAGTCTGTGATTTTTATGAAAAATTACATTCTGAATTGACAGATCAAATCTGTTTAATCTCTACGATAAACATCTGATTGATTTCTAGTGCAATCAATCAGAGGGTTTCAGTTTTCTGTTCGTGGACCTAATTCCGGAGATTGATCGAGTAGTCATCAGTTCCTGGGATTTACAACAAGAGCAGATTTAATCTGTTGGAGTCCATAATCAAGCCATATCTTGAAAAGGTAAAATATTTAATTGTGATTATTATTTTACTTGCATAATTTAATCGTTAGGATTTTATACCCATGATATGGAATCGTTCCATATAAAAAATTTTAAACTTCCGCTGCACCGGGTATCAGATCTATGATATGAAAACGTGTTCCAACAAAACCATGATCGGAACGTTCGATCAGAGTTAGGTCATGCAAATAATAAGGTGTCAACCAACCAGTGACACATAGGAGTTCGGAAGCTACGAAATAAGGTTTGGAAGGTTCGAACTCAACCAAACATTTCGGTGTCAAGAGGCTTTAGACACGCCGATGCATGCATGAGATCGGAAGGTTCAAAGTGGAGATCAGAGCTTCCGAAGTGGTCAAGTTCAGAACATGGCATGCATGTAGAGATTCAATGTTCCGGTCGTCACCTATAAATAGGACATTCAAGGCTCACTTTTTAACTTGCAAATTCACAACTCTCCTCTTATCTTGGTGTGTTCTTGAGGCGTTTCCAGCCATATAATCGAGGGTCGGGTAGTAGCAAGGACTGGAAAGTTGACAAGTACCCCCGTCATTTGCATGCATCATAGTAGGTTTGTATACTCATGCTTACGTTCTAAGCATAGTTCGCGTTCTTTTTATTGTGTTTTCTTGGACATCCCATTCGACGGGACATGACTCAGATTGGGTGAGGTAGGGCTAAGAGCAGGTTCAGTGGGTGCAGCAAGGTGTTTTTTTGTTTTTCGTGGGTTTTAATACTGATTTTCGATATAGTTGTATAACATCATTTTTACTCCAGCTTTTAGTAACTGGTTGTATATTGCAAGTTTGGGTTGTAGACACGTTATCTTTTCGTTGCTTTGATCACTGTTTTAGGTTTATTTTAAATGCATTCTAAATAAGTTAATTAGTAGGTGATCCAAGTCGCGTCCCTGCACCTACTATAAATGAAATCCCTACAAAATTGGGGATTTACATTGGATTTCAAAAAAAATATTAAAAAATTGAGCTGGAGGAAGGTTTGTTGTAATTGGGTCTCGATCTCATGTAGGGCTGGGATATCGAACCAAAATATCAATTTTTTGGGATACTGTACCAAAATTTTTTCGATATATAAATATTTTTTTGGTATATCGAATTTTTTTAGGTATATATTGATTGTATGATTATGGATTTTTTCTATACAAAAATTTCAAAATTTTGATATCGGTACACGTATGAATTTTTTTCATACCAATATTTTTTATATGGTATACCGAAAACTCACTCCTAATCTCAAGACTTCGCCCCACACTTGAGACCTTGATTTCGGATAAACTATATGTCATCGGCAAGAATTTAATTTTAAAAAAATTGAAAAGGATTTCAATTTTAAAAACAATAACATTATTTTTATTATTAAATTTATATAATTTATTCATAAAGTGTAAACCTTTATCTGAACATTTTAGAAATTACGATTAATCCAAAATCTATGTTATCAATTCACACAATTATTATACATGCCCAGTTTGATTACATAAGCATTTTGCTTTAAAACTTGTTTTTTAAAGTTGACTTTTAAAAATACTTTTTTAAAGTAAAAACCGTAATAATTTTGTGTTGGACAAGTTTGAGATCCAATTATAGCAAAAATCCTCTCCCCCAACTCAAAAAAAAATGGATTTGTATCAAACATATATGGAACAATAAAAACATTTTAAAAAAACAAGTTTTCTCTTCTAGCTTCTCATTCCAAACTCACTCATATCTAAATTTATGAGAAAAATCAAATAAAAAATATCAAAATTCTAAAAATTAGTTCTTTTTTCTTCTTTAAAAATAATTCATTTTTTAATATTAAACACCTAATTTATCAAAATTAGGTTCTTAATTTTATAATCATCATTATAAACGTTATTATAAAAATATTTTTAACATGTGGAAGAAAGTACTTTGGTTGTTGAAAAAAAATTATAATTATTTATACAAATATTATCAATAAAAAAGTATCTTAAAAAAACACAATATTCTGTTGGTCAAATAAAATTCCAAATCATAATTTAACTTCTTGTCAAACACCTAAATAAAATCCAAAATCCAATTCTAAGTCACATTTTTTATACCTCCAAACACATACATTATAGAGTTGGAAGAAAGTCATGTGACACAGAGACTGAATCGTAAACTATGTTTGGTATCTTGGAACAAATCCCAAGTTCCCCGAAATTATTATATACAGTAAGGTGCAGAGACAAATTAACTATCTTCCATTCAAAGGATATATTCAAACTACGAATTAAGTATGACTAAAAATTGAATCAAATATGGTTGTGAAGGTAAATTTCATGTAGCCTGAAAAAAAAAACAATTTTGATGTTGCAGATTTCATGGGCATGATTGGGCCAATTTTCATGCCCAGTTTCACAAACTGCAAATCTATCGGGAAAAGAAACACTCTAATGTCACGGCCATAATCGGGACGAACTACACGTCCAGGGAAAGAAAAAACAAAAAACAAAAAAATCTATACATGGTATGGATTTATTACCATGGGCCCTTCCGCAGCAGATTCTTTACAAGAAAAGGAATTGTTTTCCATCCTTGGGAAAAAGTTGATAAAGTTTCCAGGGAAACGGTTTTCCCGGCCGATTGATCGGACCAAACCGCGTCTTGAACCGAGTGACTACAGCGTCACGAATGCAAGGATGAAACGACGTCGTACCTGCATTCTCCTCCCTCACGCACTCCGAACAGAGAGTCGAAGGGACTCCAAAGTCTTCGGAGAGATTCGAATAACTCTCTCTCTCAACCCTCACGTTCTGCAGACGCCTGTTCAAAACCGAGAGCTCCGATTGCGTAATCTGATCGTAAAACTGCGTGGGTTGGTCCCGCCGTAGGAGGATTATATTATCGGGCACCGGCGGAGGGAAATACTCGTAGTCCACGCCTTCATCAATAATTCTCTCCCTCCGGTTTCGTGATTTTCGCGACCTTTTCAACACGACGAGGAAATAGCAGTCTTTCTGCCGGCAAATCAACCCGAAGTTGACCTTTCCGGTGATCGGGATTCTCCGGCGATCCTCCGTGAATAGAAGCGTAGGGTTCCTCTTCCTGTCGACCAGGTAAATAGAAATCTGATTGGGCGATATTCCGATCATTTGGCTCAGCATAAGCTGAAACGGCTTGTACTCCAAAGCAGGGTTGATTTCGACGTTTCCGATGTTCATCTCTCTCTCCCCGTCGTAAAACACGACGGGGAACGCTGTCCGTCCGCCGCCATCCACCATGGACCAACAAAAGAATAAAGAAAAGAAAAGAAAATAGAAGAAGAGTCCGGGTGGGAAGTGCATGTTATTTGAAGAGAGGGGTGGGGTTTTGGGGGTATTTTAGGAATTAAATTGTGACGGTAGGGGTATTATAGTCATATAGAATTTGAGAACCAAGAGGTTTACTAGATGGCTTCCATGGGACACTATCTCGATGTTACTTGAGCTTCAAGGAATCAGAGTCTCTTGTAATTAAAAAACCCCAAGTATTCTAATTTGTAAAATTCTGCTTCTGTTCATAATGTCCTTCGTTGCAACTATCGACCCTTAATTTTTTTATAATATAATTTAATTAGGTTATATAAATTATAAGATGATATTTTGTAATTAATTTATCGTGATATTTGATAAATAAAATTTTTGTATTAAATTTTTTGTGTTAATATTTTTTACTTTGTGACATTATTCTACTTTTTAAGCATAGTTCATATTATAACAAAATGGATAAAGTTTAGCCTGGTTCATATATATTACAAGAAATCGAACCTATTCCCACCTCGATTCAACTAAAAATCTAATAAAAATATTAGCGTTTTTGCACGTGATGCGTGTATATACGGAAAAAATTTCTCAGTAAATAAACTCTTGAATGCTATTTAATATTATTGTAA
This sequence comes from Henckelia pumila, assembly GCF_033568475.1. Classification (NCBI taxonomy): domain Eukaryota; kingdom Viridiplantae; phylum Streptophyta; class Magnoliopsida; order Lamiales; family Gesneriaceae; genus Henckelia; species Henckelia pumila. The sequence continues at coordinate 81,872,221 of NC_133122.1, read as the reverse complement.
CATGATAAATTAAGGTAGGTTTTACAATCTTTAAAACGAACTGATTATTAATTTTTTTTGTTAATAAAAAAATTTATAATTACTTATTTTTAAAAATTGCAAACACTATGGCCCCGTTTGGATTTGGTAGACATTTTTTAAAAAAAGCACTCATACCGTACCAAAATTTTTTCGATATACAGATATTTTTTCACTATACAGAAATTTTTTTGGGTATCTATACGGTATCAATATGGATTTTTTTCTACATAAAAATTTTGAAATTTCAGTATCGGTACCGGTATGAATTTTTTTTCATACCGATATTTTTTATACGGTATACCGAAAACCCACCCCTAACTATATGAATATTTTAAAAAATTAGATTAAGATAAAAATAAATATTTAGTGATTTAAAAATTATAAAAAAAAAAGTAGATAAAATAAAGTAATGAAATATTGCTAGAGATAATTATGAGATTTAAAAGAAAATGAGGATTTCAGAGTATTTTTTTAAAACTTAATTTAGATTTCACCAAATTCATCGAAATTTAGTCAACAACAGTAGATTTTTAATTAAATAGTAAGATAAGTCAATAATTTTTTAAAGTTTTAAGATTAGATACCATGATATACATGGTCATACATAACATCTAGGCTAGCTTTATCAAATGAAAATCGGTCGGGTATTTGGTGGAAATCTGAATCAAACCACTTATGAAGGTTTTTCCAAATTGCAAATCAAATGATATTGATGCCCGAGAAAATGGCCCCAAATTCACTTGGTACTATTATATTGAGAGCCGAATTAAGGCTGATGACGGCCACAAAATAATACACAGAGCCAAAAAGGTAAGCTTGTGATAGAAGCCCAGACTGCTGAGCCCAATGGGCCGAGCCATGTCAGGATAGGAAAACAGTCCGACCCGAGCCCTGTCAGAGTAGGGAGAAAGGCCGACCCGGGCCAATAGTATAAGCTCCACTCAAGACTCTAGAATAATTAAAACACATGTGAATATCTAAAAGATAAAGAGATATCTCGATAAACTCGGGGTTGGATCAAGATCACTAAATCGGTTCAAGAGTCCTAGCCACTATGGTGATTGAGTCATACCGACACTAGTCTTTTACCTTGGGTAGATTCCTGCCCGAACAAGAAATCTACCCTAGCAAGGTAACTTACCCCTCCTGTCTGGTTGTCTCTATAAATACCAGAGGTCACGCCGAACATAGTGTCGGCACCCTCGGGTTGAAAGATTGGAAGATCCGTTGTACCAGACCAAACCCGAGATAAATTTTTGGTATTATCAATTGACGACGGTTGTGGGAATGTGAAGAAAAAAGAGTCAAGATGGTAGGATTTGAAGACCTAATAACGTGAACGAAAGAAATCAGGCATTCAACCCTGCATAACTCACTCAATTAATCACTGCCACCGTGGAACGAGTATTGGCAGGGATTGGTGGAGCAAATCCACCCTTTCTCAACCAGGAAGCACAAGTGGAGAAAATCAAAAATATTAGAGAGGAGATGGAGCTATTGAAGAAAAACAAGGTACGGATCCAACGACGCTGGTATGAAACATCCCTTTCTCTCCCGAGATACTAGCGACGGAACTCCCCAAAAACTTCAAATTCCCACACATTTGGGAATATGATGGAAATTGAGACCCGGAGGATCACCTGTCCCATTTCGAGTACTGCCATGCTACATCGATATTCCGACCCGATCAAGTGTCTAGTCTTCCTCACTACCTTGACAGGGCCAGTCTAACAGTTGTTCAACCTAATCCATCTAAGGGACATCCAACCATTCAAGGATTTCAGCAAAGTTGTAATGACCCGGTTTTATTTTACAAGATTAAGTGATTAAAATTGATTAAGCATGGATTAGAGGCTTAATTTGGATTTAATTAAACAATTTATGAATTTTGGACAAGGACAATATCGGAGTGTCCGAACCATTCGGAGGCACAATTAAAAGATCGGAGGCTACGGTGCGTTCGGATCGTCCGAACCAGGATCGGAGCATCCGATCTCAGTTAGTCCATGCAACGGGTGAGATGTCAAGACTGATCGGACACGCGACAGATCGGAGCCTCCAAAATTGAGATCGGAGCATCCGAACTGTGCATGAAGTGACGTGGTATGCATGCAAAGATCGGAGCGTCCGAACTCTTGATCGGAGCGTCTGATCTCTACCTATAAATAGGCCCTCCGAGAATCAGATTTTCACACCATTTTCAAAGCTCTCCACTCTTTCTTATAGTTTTTGGGTCGTTTCTAGCCTTCCTAGGCTTGGTCCGGGAGTTGAGGAGGTGCTTAGGAGTGGCAGCAAAGTGGTGCCCAAGTTCTTGGGCTGTCGTCATTAGCGGGCTGATGACAGACGAATGTATAGCTCTGACACCTTATAGAAAATAAGGAGTACGCTATAGCTTAGTTAAGGCTTTTAGAATAAGATTATGATGCATGAGTATTGCATTGAAGTGCTGACTATAGGCTTGGGCAGTAGAGCTGGTGTAGCTTGCCTAGTAGAATTAAGGTACGATAGTACTGTTCGAGATACCCTTACTGATTATGCATGTATTATGTGTTGCATTATTTATATGACATGATTTTATCTGCATATATTATGACATGTTATTATGCTACGTGCAAGATCATTTTGAGCTTGTATCCTTGTGATATCCTGTATTAGGGTGTTTACCATATCCTGTCAGTAGATTGTTGGACACATGGACTTGTATCAGGTCACCATCAGTTGGGTATGTAGGTCATCTCCTGAAGCGTCGGCACAACATGCTACCTACCCAGGGCCCAAGTCTGTTCTTGGTAAGATATTCTTGATTTTGTGCCTTAGTACCCGTACATTTGCATTCATGAACATATAATATTCGTATACTCATACTCTTGTATTGAGAGTTTTATGCTCACGTCCTCGTACTGTTATTTTTGGACACCCTATTCATGGGACAGGTTTGCGGTTGCCTAAGGCGGGTGGTTCCAGGAGAGCTTAGGCTACAGGTTTCAGCATGGATGTTTGTCTAAATTTTCGGTGTTGATGTATTTGGGTTGATACATTTGATTCGATTTGATTGTATAACAGATTATTTTACAGATTCTTTTCTTTGGGATTGTATTATGTTTTATGTTTTCCGCTGAATATTTCTGATTATGTTTAATTAAGTTAAATGCATGCTAAAGCTCTTGATTAGTAGGTAATTACGGTGCGGGTCACTACATTTATTGTATCAGAGTCTGCATAGTAATCTTGGGATATAGATTTTTGATCGAGGACATCATTGCTTTTCTTGTAGATGGCAGGTCAGTATGATCATAGTAGTCATGGTAGTGTTGGACGATGGGGTGATTATGATGCTCAGAGACATCATTGGGGATATCGTCAACATCGTGAGAGGAACTACCGTGATGATCACAGGAGTTTCAGTATGTATCGATTTACGCAGATGGGTCCTAAGCCACTAGCTAGAGGCGAGACTCCAGAAGATGCAGAGAACTGGCTGGAACGTATGGAGAGTTGTTTCCAGGAGTTTCATTGTACTAAAGAACAGTAGATGGAGACTCTCAAATTTCTAGTAGAAGGAAATGCTAGGAAATAGTGGAGATCTACGTCCGCACCTATCATCGCAGCACGAGGAATTGTTACTTGGGCGGATTTTTGCACTGCTTTCCATAAGCTATAATTTCCTCTTGCACTCCGATAGGAAAAGTCTAGTGAGCTGTTGAGTTTGAGGCAGGGCTCGATGTCCATTGACGAGTACCAGTAGAATTTTTTCGAATTGTTGCCCTATTGTCCTCATATCTCTGACAGCACCGAGGCCAAGTACAATCTGTTTCTCCAGGGCCTTAATCCAAAAATCCATGATCGAGTAGCTGTGGGCGATGACATGACTTATGAGGGATTGGTTAGTAGATGTCGACAGGAAGAGGACATCATTCGACGTAACAGATATTTTCCTTCGTCTAGACCTGCGAGTTCTTTGCGTCCTCGTGCTCAATCTTTTAAGAAGTCTGCTTCTTCTTCTTCCTCTGGATCTGTGGGAGTGATGCGTTTTGGAAAGAAGGGTCAGTGTAACCATTGTGGTAAAAATCATCTGACTAACAAGTGCCGGAAGGCTGCAAGAGCATGTTTTCGATGTGGAGAGATTGGTCACCTGAAGAAGGATTGTCCACATGCCAGAGGAGCTGGTTCTGGTTCTCAGGCTATAGTGTAGCAGAGGCCACAGGGACAGTCAACAGTAGTTTCTAATCTGCGACGTCGTATTTCTGGTTAGGTGTTTGCCTTGAGGCATGATCAGACAATGGACGAGAATGAGAGGGTTATCGCAGGTACATTTCTAGCATGCGGTATATCTTCTTTTGTTCTTATTGATACTGATGTATCTCATTCCTTCATATCTGCTCGATTTTTCAAGCAACATAAGTTACCATACATTAACCTAGTTGTAGTACTTTCTGTTTCTACACCGACGGGTCAGTCTGCGTTGGCTAAGCGTCTAATGGTTGATTGCCCTTTAAAGTTTGAAGGGAATGTTTTGATGGTGAATCTCATGGTATTAGCTGAAACGAACCAAACTCGAAGGAATTTTTTTTATATTACATATATGCTCATACATATATGCATCTATACTTAAAAATAGATTTTTATAAAATTTAATACATAATAAAAATGATTTCATGTCAAAACTTAAATACTCGAACACATTATAAATTCATGCGTAAATATTCAATAAAGTAAGATGCGGAAAATAGTTTGATACAATCTCATAATCATTGAAACATAAAAGCACGAAGGTCACGGGTGTGCTAGCTTGCCACGGATGCACAGAGGTCTTCACCACCAGTCGGGACCATAACCTCCTGAATAACATAAAACTCACCTGCATACCATTTAGATCTAGTGAGCCTAAAGGCCCAGCATGCTCTACTTTTAATAACGAGTACTACTAAATAATACCACATGCAAGCACATAACGTATATAAAAATAACCTGCGGATTCTAATGCATGCATGATCGTAAAATCGTATGCATAAAATGCGTCGTAATATAAATCATAACATATTACGTATCATAATACGTAACATAAGCATTGACATATCATAAACATAAAAATCATTTCCTGTGGGTCATATCAGTGAAGTGTGACCATAAACATAAACGATTGATCAATCTATAAACCAACGTACGTGGCGGCGAGGTTCACCCAACCTTAACACGGGGATTCCATGTGCCTCTTATGCCACTTTACCCAACCTTAACACTGGGATCCGTAGACTCCTGAACATAATTGCCACAATTCACATCAACTTCCCAAAAATTTCCTTTACATGCCCTTATTATTAACACAAAATACATGCATGAATCATGAACTTAAAAATATCATTTTCCTTAAAATTATGTCCGTAAATATGTATTTAATTCATTTTCCATAAAAATCATATTTATATCAAAATATACATATGCATATATTAAATATATATTTACGGACTATTTTGTTTGTCACTGGCTAGTTCGAGTTGCTGCCCCTTAACTAAAGCCATTAAACTCATATTCGTCCGATAACACTTAGATGACTCAATAACACTTAAACTGACCCAATAATACTTAGACTATCCCAATCACACTTAAATTGATCCAATTAGACTAAGATTGGCCCAATAGTACTTAAACCAACTTAGAACTTAGTCCAACCAAATAAATTAAACAATTTAGGCCCATTAACAAATTTAGCTCAATTATTAAATTAAACCTTCAATAAATATCTTAAGCCCAATAAGCTTGGCTCAATAACTAAACCAATTCATTCAAGCCCAAATAACACTTTATCTCAAATAAACAACTAAGCCCAATAAATAAATTAAACCCAATAAACATTTTACCCACAAAAACTAAATTAAGCCCAATGAACATCTTAGGCTCAATAACAAAATTGACCCAATGAATAGACTAAACACTTAGACTGTTAAATAAATTACCCGGCCCAACATAAAATAATCCAAAAAACAAACCATAACATATGACTCTAATACACTTTACCCGACCCGGACAACCCACTCGTCCGAGTCCTGCCTGAGCTGCCCGCTAGATAGACTACCCTTACAACCATCCAACTGTTCACCTAGCCGACACTACTTCAAGATATCTTAAACCAAGACGCAAAGGGGCCTAACCCATCCATCGACCAGTGAACAACAACTAAGACTCAGCCATGATAGAAAAATCATTCACATTACATAAAAACACGAATGATGCATGAGTTAAAATTTGAGCTATCAAATCCACATACAAATGCAACAACACTATTTAATCATCAAAACAGTGAATATATTGATCTAAATGGTGTGAGAAAGGAAGAGTATAACATGCCTTTGCGTTTAAAACGCACGAAAAACCTATACAATTGCGGTTGCGCATATCGGGACTCTGAAATCTTATAATTGTCCAATTCTGGAAGATCAAATCCCTAAGCTGCTGATTTCTGCCTCTAATTATCCTCAACGGGCTTCCGATCTGCGAAAAATCACATAATGGTCAAAAGTCAACCTTGGTCAACTCTGGTCAAACTTTGACAAAAAATTACCGAACTTTATTGCTCTCTCACCGCTTAACAATTTCTAATCTCGACTCGAAACTTGGATATTCGGATCTATCACATCGAGACGATCGAAAATGGTTAGCATGTCGACGACCGGTGGCTCGCCGGAGAAGACGGCGGCGATGGCGGCGGCGATCATCGGAAAATCGCAGAACAAGTCCAAAAATTCTGAAATTTGGCAGGCTTGTAGAGATTGAAGAGACGATTCTAATGGACTAAGCCACGATCGGATAAAACCACCGAGTAGGCCGGAATCGGTGATTTACAGTGGCGGCAGCGATGACATTCAAAGCTTCGATCTACCCGATTTTTCCACGAAAAATGCTGGAATAAGCTTGGGAAATGATCTACACACATCCTAATATCGTTTAGCAGCCCAAAAACAAGCTCAGTCGAGCTAAAATCCGACTATTACACACGAAGAAGACGATGAATAATGTCGCCTCTTTCTCGACTTCGTGCTCACCAAATCGGACACTAAACTCACGATTCTTAGTATGGTTGTGACCGCCTTGACGAGAGCTACAAGATGGGAAGGTCAATCGACGACGAAGGGCGGCGGCTGGCGGCCGGCAACAGAAGAGGCATGAATGGGGGTTAGGGTTTTAGTGTGTGTTTTAGGTGTTTAGTGCGTGAGAGAGAGTATATCACTTAATATTATAAAAATTGGTTCTAAAATGACCTGGGCTGATCCATTTCAATGCTCTTGTGTTATTTTACTCCAATATGTAATTTAACACATTTTTATAATTATTTGAAATAGCGAACTTTGACCTGCAACTAGACAGTTAATTCCCAATAAATAAATTGAGTAAATCTTAGGCTTTGACCAGTCACCCAAACTGATTAATTTCTCCAATTAAATTATCTGGCATAAATAATTATTTTAATTCTATTATCTCAATAATTATCTCAAAATTTCAAAATTACCAGATATCCAAAAATAGTCAAACTCATTGACTAATTGGTACTTGTATTTTGTAAATACACTCTATAACTCATTTGGCAGTAATAATTATTTTTCCAACTCAATAATTATTTTAAATTGCCAATTAAATCGGTAATAAATTTTTAGGGCGTTACATTAGCAATGGAGAATTTCGATTGCATTTTGAGAATTGATATGTTGACCACGTACCGAGATTCAGTGGATTGTTACTAGAGATTGGTACAGTTTTGATAAGTGCATTTTGTATGCATTATTTTATGTTATTTTTATGTTTATTTTGCATACATTCGTATCATCTCATTGTGTTTTTATGTTATTTATTGCATATGTGTGCATTTCACTCTCCGGGTTAATTTGTAGGAAAATGGATTTTTGAAGAAGTAATTACGGAACAGCCATGATTCAAAAATCATTTCTTATTTTAAAAAGATCTAAATCCGATCTTCACCATTAAAATTGATGTTCAAGATGTTTTGATGTTGCTGTCCAAATTTTCGCTCGATCCAACGGCTAAAATTCGAGATATGATTTTTTCAAGAAAACCGCGCGCTAGAAAGGGGGTATGCATGGACCTAGCACGAGGTCCGTTCATGTCGCGGAATTTTCGAGATTTGAGGTAGAAAACAGCTCGCTAGAGCACATGTTTGCGCGCTCTATCAAAAAATATGGGAAGGAAAAAAATAAAACAGAAGATCTCTCGCTCGAGCGCATGTTTAGGTGCTCGAGCGAGACGGCGTGCAAACTTTTTATTTTTGAAAACTCTTATTCGCAAAGAAATTTTGAGCTCAGATGGCCTATTTATAAACGACGTTCGGAAGCTCCAATCACTGCATGCATGCCACATTCCGAACTGACCACTTCATAAGCTTCGACCTCCACTTCGAACCTTCTGATCCCAAGCATGCATCGACGTGTCTAAAGCCTCTTGACATCTAAGTGGCTGCCTGAGTTTGGACCTTTCAAACTCTCATGTGTCTTTGTGTAGTTGACACCTCAAACCCTGCATGGCCCAATAATGTTTCGATAGTTCGGATCTTCCGACCTCTACCTCTGCTTTCGATTTTGCTTCTGATCAGTTCGGTGCTTCCAAACTACCTTCGGATATTCCGAACTCTTCGGAGTGTGAAGCCTGAAATTTAATTTTGAACTTAATTATGTCATAGATTTGTTATAATTAATAACCATCAATCCTGTTTAACATTTAATCATCTTAAAATGGTAACTGGGTTAATACAGTTGTTGCGACAAAATTTGAGACACAATTTGATACAAAGTTATCTTCTCATTCCTAGGATGGAAAACGCGTTGTCTACCACATGTATTGAGGTTAAGTTTATAGTTTTAATAATTCTATAGTTGGAAAAGTCGAGTATGGTAGGATAATCGTTATAGGAGATCACATATGTAAGTGTGAAGACGAGCCACTTCAACGAAACACTTAACAATCCAAGACTGTGTCCATGGCTAAAATGGACACAATAATGAGAACTAATAAGATATGAGAAAGGTTATTTTTTTGGTACCATTGTGTTGGTTTACACAAACGACTGAGTAGTTCAAAACATGGCGTTCACTAAACAGATAGTAAATCTGATGGTATTCTACTATGGAAGGTTCAAAACCACAATCTACCTATCTTGATGTAGTAATATTTCGTTAGGACTTTCTAAGTGTCTGAATTTCATACATGAATAATTTCCATTTATGTTAGGGATTGTTAGAAATACGTTTTGAGGCCTATTAAGTTTCGAAAAATAATCGAGCTTCACTCGTCTGATAAATCTGAAAATTGACTTGAAAATTAGAATCTAAGATTCTAGTAGATAATTTTGGTATATTAATTTGCTAAAAACCTATTTGAGTGAATGTGAAATTAATTATTTAATATTGATGTTCAAGACCCAATTACTGTGTTGTAGTGAAACTGAAATGCGACTTGTCCCACATGGATAGAATTAAGCTTATGTTTCAACATATATATTGTTATGTATATTGATTCATTAAATAATGTTCAAGTCAAATCCACGTTTGTTTCAAAAAAAAAAAGTCAAATCCATGGTAAGGGAGGTGCAACGCACCAACCGAGCCCGAGCCCAAGCCCGAGCCCGCACGGACGCAAAGCGCATTGATGGCACACTTTGAACTTCGCGCGAAGAGCAATGAGGAGATTTTATTTATGCTACTCGAAAATGGAGAAAGATGACGTTGTGGGTGGTGACATGTGATGGAGTCCGTATGAGAGTGGATGTGGTGTACGATTGGATGCCACTAGGACGCATGACATGGAGACGGTTGAAAGAGTGATCAGATACATTGGATTGCATAGCCTAGATGAAGGGTGGTGATGTTTCGTAACCAATAATCGTTGGATGAATCTGGACCAGTAGATTGGTGATTAAGATCTGGCGTATCAAAATTTACATCCAAGGGATGTGATCATCCAGAAATGGTGCGATCTGGAACGTTGATTTGGGGATGGATGGATAAAATTGAATGTTATCTACAAGACACACCTATATGCGAAAAGTCCCCTCCAAATTTTGTATGTCTATTTATAGATCCCTATGTAAGAATGAACTAGTTTACACACTCTGCAATCGTGACAATACAATATTTTTCATACTGTTCATATTGCTGCATATAATTTCATATTCTTCATTCGAGAAAGTTCAAAAATCACGCATCTTCAATGTTTAATTCAGAGCAATGTTTTTAAAATCGGATCGGCCGGTTCGATCGCAAACCGGTCACAGGTCCGATCCAAAATAATATAAAAACTGTTTTTCTAGTTAAATCGTTCGAAATCGGTCAAAAACCTGTCAGACCGGCCACCCGTTCAAAGCCGGTACGACCAGTCTACCTAATTTTTAAAACTAAATGAAAATTTTTTAAAATGTAATTATTTCTTATTTCTCAAAAGGAAAATATATATTTTCCATATTTAAAATTTAAAAATTTTGATTTTAGTTACATATACATGATTATTTGAGTTTAAACTTTTTAAAAATATTATTTTAGTAGTATTTGAGCTTATTTTAATTATTTTTTGTTTATAAAATATATAATAATTATATTTCATATTATATATATATATATTGGATTTTAAAAATTGGTAAGTATATATAATATTATTTATATAAATTTAAATATATCAATTACTATATTATATTTTTATACAATATAACAATATATTATTGTCCGATTGTCTGGTTGAACTGGTTTTTAAAGGCTTATCGATCGATTACCAATCCGATTATGAAAACATTGATTTAAATTGCTCTTTTTTTATTAGATTTATTGATTTGGAGTGCTCTTTCTCGCGGATTTATTCAGGGCTTCTTCCTCGAGTCTTGTCATGATCGCGCACTCGATGAAAGAGCTTTACAAGCGGCATTGCCCTTCTTCACTCACGCGATATTGCTGGATCGGGCTTTCGCCCATTGTCCAAGATTCCCCACTGCTGCCCCCCGCGGGAGTCCGGGCCGTGTCTCAGTCCCAGTGTGGCTGATCGTCAATGTCATTGTATCTTGAGAAAAGATTGCCACGTTTCATCAGTATCGCGTGTGTGACAAATTCGTTTTAAAGAGATAGAGTCCAACTCTAGTCTCGACCTAAAACATTTTGTTCGTTGTGTCTCATTTCATATTGTAACATATGACATTTATATACATATACGTATACATATATATATATATATATATATATATATAATGTAGTCATATTTTAACGTAACGGTGAGAGTCTAGGGGTGAAAACGAACCGAATCGAGCCGAATAATGGTAAAATTTTAAGGCTCGAATTCGGCTTGATAAGAGTATATTCGAGTTCGAGCTCGATTCGAAGTTCGATAATTTCAAATATTTAGGCGCGAGCTCGGCTCGAAATGAAGTTCGAGTTTGATTCGAAATATTCGAATCTATTCGTGAACTATTCGAATATTATGGTTCGAAAAGCTCGAAATATATATATTTATTATATAATTATATTATATTAATTAAATATTAAGGTTCGCGAACTATTCGCGAACTATCGAACAGAGTAATTTCGGCTCGAGTTTGGTTCGAAAAAAAGTTCGAAAATGTTCGAATTCGGCTCGAGTTCGATAAACTCGAATACAAATCAAATATTTATCGAGTTGGCTCGTAAAGCTCACGAACAAGTTCAGATTTGCACCCCTAGGTGAAACGATTCATAAAATTTTCCTTCTCCACGAATAAAAATTATAAAAAAAAAAATGCATTTTATATCAGTTAGATGACCAAACTCACATCTGTCGAGTTCCGATCCGAATGTAATGATTTTCCGTAAATAATAATAATAATAATAATAATAATAATAATAATAAATCAACAGAAACGAGCACGAATGAATGCTAATGCAAGATAGTTTTGGTCAAAATAATTAACAAATGAAAAATCATCTTTGACCCATATATAGTGGGTTAGAGAAGATCATGTTTTAAGTCAATCAGTAGCTAATTAATAAAATATCTTTAACATTCCAATTTATTAATTAAAGTTTCACAATCAACCAAATCCTTACTGTCACTAATCTAATTCAATACTCCATAATTCTCAAGAATCTCCATCTACCCCAACATATATAGTATTCATAAATTCCTCGTATAATTCGAAAACTAATTCATTAGTTGATTTAATTCAACAAGTAGTTAGCAAACAACTCCTCTTGCTAGCTCCATTATCTCACATAAAACACTTGAAAATTGAAACAAACTTTATTCCATCATCATCACTATATAAACCATGAATATCTCCTCTCATTTCCATACCATAAATCAAGCTTCGATCATAGATCTCTTTAGCAATTATCCAAGAAAAACTTTTAACAAATTATGGAGAAAAACGAGGCAACAGTACCAGTTGAAGTTGCAGAAACGAGCAGAGAAAGGAAAGGGAAAGCACCCCTTTTGGTGGAGACTCCGGCGGCATACGAGCGTTCCACGGCATCAGGATACAAAAGGGGTGTCTCTATTTTCGACTTGATCCTCCGAATATGCGCGGCAACGTCAGCTTTAGCCGCCGCGGTCGCCATGGGAACCACCCAGCAAACTCTTCCATTCTTCACTCAGTTCTTCCAGTTCCAAGCCAGCTATGATGATCTTCCTACTTTCTCGTAAGTCCTCATCCCCATAATCGAATCGTCGACCCCGTGTGATTCGTGTATTTATTTTGAGCTTTTTTTCTCTGGCAGGTTCTTTGTAATAGCTATGGCCATAGTTACTGGGTACCTTGTTCTCTCCATACCCTTCTCCATTGTTTGCATCGTGCGACCTGTTGCCAAAGCACCAAGATTCCTGTTAATTCTCTTCGATACAGTAAGATTCTATATAATTTATTTTGTCGTCGATGCATGTATTCATGACATTACTATAAATTTGGTTTGATTGCAGTTGGGTGTTGCTTTGGCTACTTCGGCCGGAGGTTCTTCGGCGGCGATTGTTTACCTGGCACACAACGGGAACTCGGGGGCGAATTGGCTGGCCATATGTCAGCAGTTCAATGACTTCTGCCAGAGGGTCAGTGGAGCTGTGGTGGCTGCTTTTATCACCGTCGTTCTGCTTATTTTCTTGGTCGTGCTCTCGGCTGTGGCTCTTCGCAAACACTAAACAATTGATTCATATTATGTCATTTTTTTTTTTTTTTTATTATAGTTTTCACTTTCTGTTCAGTTTATTTGGGTTTTGGAGTTTGATGTGTTGTGAATTGTTTCTTAATTGGAATATTGTGCATGGTTGATATAGAAATGTGCTTGTGTGGGGAAAATTCAATTCGATGGAAAAAAATTGGATTATATGGTCCTTTTATCTTGGTTTTTAAATCTTCCTTGATTTCCATTTTTAATTCATGCTAATCTAATCGTCAAAACAGAATATAATAAAAAACATATTTAGATTGATTTTTAAAATGTAAAATGCAATAAAAAAAACATGTAAGCCTTAACCGTAAGACAAGATGTCACGCCACATATCAGAGGACTGGACATGGATAACGGGAAAAATTCTTTTGTGACAAAGTGATATAACATTATATTCTATGTTATAAAAATCATTGATTGATATGTGTGTTAATTTAACAAGTTTGAAAAACCATTACATCAATAGAAATTTAATAAATGAAATTAATTGCTTATGTAATAAATAACATTACGGCCGCAATTGTCACAAATATATGATTTTTTTTCATCGGTAACACCCTCAAAAATCAGTATTAAGCTTTTTTGCTTCTAAGATACTAACTCATTAAAACAAGTCTTTTTTATGACTAGGTCCAAATTTTAAACTCAAAAGTAGTGAATAGGACTAATTATTTCAAATAGGATCTTGCTATATAGATAATAACTAAACTTCTTGAAACATCAACAACATTAATATTCGATCAACTTTACTGACAAAATATCATAGCTTATATCAAATGTCAAGTGCACTGAACTAGATTATGTTACTCATGACTTAAATAATACCAGTCTAATATATTTTATTTCTCTAATTAGTGGTGAAGACATAAATTAGTAGTAAACACTAATCAGTTGTGCTCATAATTATACATATCTCTAAAATTTGATTATTTATAAGTACAAGAATTTTTTTATAAAAAAAAAAAAAAATCAGAAAACCGTAATCATATGTATTTGTATAAGCATTGATAACCATGTTCGTCATGGCTAATCTAATATATATAGTCACATATATGTTACTCCTCCCTGAGGTGAAGGGAGGAATAAAAAATCAGGAATCTGGAATAGTCAGAATACATATCATTACTGCATGCGTAGGATCGGTTGAGTTTTTAATTAGAGGGAGTAAATAAACAGTAGTCATACAAAATTTTCGACTAACTAAATTTAATTGACAATAGTAATCAATTTTATCTCAATTTCACCGAGTTCAAATCCGTAAATGTAGACGATGTGTACGTTGAAAAGGATTTGTACACTCAGTGGAGCGTATGATACTTTGACTTGGATATTTTGGCAGAGTGTGAAAATTTAAGTGATGTTGAAATGAAACAATTAACTTGTAAATGAAAGTTTGACGGCGATGTAATTTTTTTTACGTTTTTCATTCTTCTGTTTTTAAGAGGATTTGTACTAAAAGACTTTAAGCTCCGTTTTGATAGAAGTATTTTAAATTCATGGATTTTAAATGCATTTTTATTATTTAGAAAAGTAACATCAAAAATATCAAATTCATTTCTTTTATGTTTATATGATAATTCATTATAATTAGAATGAATTTTAAGTTCATCCAATAAATTGATGATTTAGAATCCATTTTAATCCATCTAAGTAATGTGTAAATAATTAAGTTATGAATTTGATATTTCTCTATGTTTCATTGTTAACAATAACATTATAATCGAAATCCATGGATTTGAAATACTTCAATCCAAGCGCAACCTTAATGATTGCAATCACTGTTAAAAGGATAGTATTCCGAATTCTGAACACACCAGCACTAACAGTAACAATAGCAACAACAAGTCGATGCAAGAGAATCTCTCTATCCGCAAGACGAAATTGCATATTAACCGTGCTTAAACGTTGGCGAAAATCGTCTCTAAGATACAACGACTTTACAATCGAGATATAACAGCACAACAAATATCTCGATCTTCGACGAACGAAAATATGTGTCAACTTGACTTTTGAGAGAGAGAGGGAAGAATTTGCATATGTGAGACCTCGGTTCTAAACAACTAATCTCGGATTAAACAAAAATTAATCATACAAGATTGAAGACTAAAAGTAATAAAGGAATATTTTTTTTTTGAAATAGTGCCTCGCTCGATCGGTAGAATTCAACCGATCGAGCGAGCCCAAAAGTTACTACTTTCTGCCCGGGTAAAAACCAGCACCACTAGATTGGCAAGATTCAACCGATCGAGCGGGCACCCTTTATCAAAAACAGAGAACAACCACAAAGACCACCGCTCGATCGGTCAAGTCTTACCGATCGAGCGATGACAGCACATGCAAGGAAAACAACATAAAATCATGCTAAAGCTCAAGTCCAATCCATCAAGGTGCATAACAAGGTTCATAGTACATGCAACAACGACATTCAATCCATAATATTCGAATAATAGAAACTACAAACAACAAGAAGTTCAAGTTCTAACATGTTTTGAATCATAAACTAGATTGACATGCTAATTTGACTTCTAAACCGAGTCCCACTTCTATCTCTCACTCTTGATGCTAACCAAGTCTTCGCTGACTTGATCTTGTCTCACCTGTTTCCAAGTACACATAAAAAACAAAGCAACAACCGGATAACTCCGGTGAGAATGATATTCCCAGTAAAAGCAACATAACATACAAACAAGTAATATAACAACAATATTCTTTCAAGACAACAACATAATCAATGTTAATACGAATGAAAAGCATCTCTTTAAAAACGGGATATCGATTCTGATAAACAAGGGATTGCTGCTATGCTTTTGGGATCCCGAGGATGATATCACGTAACAACTCACCGCCTCTCCCAATCGAGGTGGTGCCACGTATCCCAATCCACTAGAATTTGGTGCAACTATAAGGAGTATGCTGACACTAGGTGAACTTCTACAACCCAGGTCACTCGCAGTATAGCCCCCAAAACGTATAAATAAAAAAGGTCGTTCTGCCCGCTGAAATCAAAGGTTTGGCTCAAAATGAATACATAAGAAAACATAAAACATTAAGCCATAAAACAAAAGCTCAATCAACAACAAAATAAAAGTTCCACATGCTAGAACAAGTATTGATACAAGTATGTAATTTTAAGGAAAAAATCAAGAACCAACAGTCTCGAGTATGCTATCCCGCTAAACGATGACTGCTTGTACCTTTTGATACAATTAGCTCCGACTTTGGATAAGCTACAATAAAAGGTTATATCAGAAACTATACAACCTAACAACAACAACGGCTCAAGGTAATCGCTTTACCATTCTTCGTCCAACTCTTTGACGATTGACAACTGCTAACTCTGGACTCGACAACTTCAAACGAATCTGTTCAGAGACAATCGATGATCAACAATGACGATCAAACTCAAAAGACAAAATTCTACGATTCAAACGGTTCAAAATCTCAAAACTCAAACCGGCGGCATAACGACTATAAACTGATCAAACCGGAAACGCAAACTGCAGTACAGCAATGCAACTAACTCAAATCAATGCTAATACAAAAATAACAACTAAAATCCTTCAAATCTCAAAACTCAATTTTCAAAATAATCTCACAAAAATCATAACAATTCCGAACTTCGCTCTATTTAAAAACCGACTGAGAATAAACGATAAGAACTCGTTTAAGAAAAACATAACCGAAACTCAATCGATTCTAACAACATCCAAAAATAGAATTCTAGCTGATCGAAGGAAAACTTACGATAGAACAAAGCTCTTGCTGCGGTGATCGCTAATCTGCCTTTAGAAATAAATTCCAACGGACGGATCGAGCTCGGGAGAAATCTGAAAGCTTGAAACATCAAATGGGGCGCTTCAATGGTGGAACACGGTTTAGAGAAGGAGATGAAGTGATGAGACTAAGTCAACCAAGCTAAATAATATAACAAAACTCATATTTGCGTTTTAGTCCCTGAAAAAATTGAAAATTACAAAATAGATCCTGATCAAAATCAAGTCGGCTCTTGAACTATGTAATCTTCGATTAACTCAAATAAGCTCAATTAAGATAAAATCGGGGCGTTACAGCAGAGAAATCTGATGTATCACGTTATCAGATGTTACAGATTTATCTCTCTGCGTTACTATGACTCCAAAGAACACGTTTTATGGCCTAAGGATGCAATCCATGACAGAAAAAGCCCAAAAAGAGTCGTGACTTTTTGGACTGTAGGCAGCGCGCACGAGCAGTAAAATTTAACCGCTCGGGCGCACAACTTCTGCCAAACTTTCTGTCCCGCATATTTGACGATGCACCCGAGCGAAAATATTTGACCGCTCGAGCGGCCAACTTTTGGCCAACCTTCTATTTTGCAGACGAGGTGCTGCGCGCGGGCGGTAATATTATGCAGCTCGGGCGCACACAAAAATAATAATAAATATTATTTAACTAAATTTGATCCAAAAAAAATAATAGGATCATATGACCTCGCCGAGCAAAGCCGGCCGGCCGCGCTCATGTGTTTGTTGCATCGATTAGCATCTTGCCCCTTTACAAAACATCGGTGCCCTAAAGGCTCAATCCCGTTGTAGTGACCCTTACCCGGATCACTTACTAAACAGAACTTAGGCATGCAATTACTTAATTAAACAGAAATCAGAATTCAACTGCGGAAACCATAACATTAATATAATCCCAAGAAAAGAAATCTGTAAATATCCAAAATAATATACAACCAAATCGAATAGTTGTATAAACCTAAAACAATAGAATAAAAACCTAAACGAAGCTCCAGCTGATCAACCACTGCCTAGCCCCTCTTGGATCCACCGCCTCGTCCAATCGCAAATCTGCCCCATGGAATAGGGTGTCCAGAAACACATAGTACGAGACGTGAGCATAAAACGCTCAGCACGAGAGTATGAGTATACATGCATGCAAAGTGAACTCCCTATAGAATCGAGGTCAAGGATCAGATAACAGAGACAGACCGGGCCCTGGTATGTAGCACGCTGTGCCGTCGCTTCAGGAGGTGGCTCCCATACCAAAATACTAGTGGATATGCCGGACCCAAATCGATGGAAGTCCAACCACTAACAGGATAGGGTAAAACCATAATATAGACATCTCGAATGAGATAGCTCAATATGCAAATGTATGCAGCATAAATCAATGACATATAAATCATGCAGTCACATAATACATGCATACTCAGTCAGGATATCTCGAACAGTACTTTCGTACCTCAAATACTAGGCAAGTGCTATCAGCCCTAGGTCCATGCCTATAATCCGCGCTACACTGACAAATGATACTACTATCATTATAGCGCTCTAAAAGCCTTAACTAAGCTAAATCATACTCCTAAATATTTTTAGGAAGCAAAAGCTATACCTTCGTCCGTCGTTAGCCCTTTGCTGTCGATTGCCTCAAAACTAGGCCACAGCTCCGCTATGACGCCTTGATCGCTATGCCACTTCCAGATTCCCGATGGGACGCCTAGAATTCCCTAGATCTGAGTTAGAAGGCTAAGGAATCGAGAGAGAAGAGGTGATTGGTGCGTCTAAATCTGAATCTCGGCCCTCCTATTTATAGACGGAGTTCGGATCATCCGAACACGATCGGACCGTCCGATCTCGACTTCGGGTTGTCCGAACCCAATAATACGTCATTGCTTACATCAGCACAATGAAATCATCCATGACGACTGTCGGCATCACGTTCGGAGCGTCCAAACCACTCTTCGGATCATCCGAACCCTGACTTCGGACCTTCCGAACCTTGACTTCGGAGCCTCCAAACTCGACAACCCTCGAACCATTTTCGAGCGTTCTGAATCCATTTCCGAACTCTTTTAATCCATCTAGTACTCCCTTAATCATGTTTTATTACATCTAAACATGATCGTATTATTAATTACTCATAAATCGTTAATTCTGGATACGAGTTACTACACCCGTAATCCAAAGTTGAATTATATAAGGTGAGCAATACATTGGAGTTGTTCCAATGTGGAACAACTTTTTTTCCAATTTATTTCACCAATTTCAAAATTTTCAACACTTAGGACAAGCTTTTCAAGCCCATTTCAAGTCATTTATTCCAACAATTCATTCAATTTTTTTTTTCCAACAATCCCCCACATGAATTAATTTCACATATATTAGCATTCTCACTAGAAAGTCTGGTAGAGCTTAATCGTGTCACGTCCAAATTATCCGACTCAATCAGATAAACAAATAATGTATTAGTGTGAGTAGGGATCGTTCCCACAGGAAAAAGTAAATTTAAAGTGTTCTAAACAAACTAAAAAGGGGGGTTTGGGTTTAAGAATTAACTACTAAAAATTTTAAACAATTAAAGGGAAATATTATCAATAACATGCAAGAATGAAGATTCAACTGGAGAAATTAATAAGAGACAAGCTTTGGTATCGGTGACTACACACTTGATATTTATTCATTCAATCATCGATTTTCTAAAAATAATTAATCCTATCAAATATTAGTCATTAGAAATCAAATTCCTGTTACACCTTAATTTTAGTTAATTAGAAACCAGCATTCTCAATTAACCATTACCAATAAATTAATCCGGATTTCATCGATCTAGATTTGAATCTAAGGTAGCATTCAAACAAGTAAAACTGACGAATCTAGACAACACAAACACCAATGGTTGTATTTATCCTAGTCAATAATTGACCCTACGATTTAATATATTCAACAGCAGAAAATATCAAACGTAGTTGCTTCGCAAATTAGTTTATTCAAACAATTATGGATTTGAATTCTAATTTAGCTATAGTTTGTATAACAAAATCCTAAGATGGCCAGTTCTAAAATCTCGCACACAAGAATAAAATAAAACAAATCAACTATTGATACTTAGTAAAGATTAAACACTGAAAATAAAATCTCATGAATAAATTATATCAAGGTTTCGTCTCCTTCAACCAAGAAATAAATTTTATCTACAATGATTCATCACAAACTCCAGAAAAATTCAAAAGAAAAGAAGAAAACTTGATGGAGAGATGGAAAATAAAACCTAGCCTCCAAGGAAATCTCCAAAAGTCTGATATTCTCTAAAAAAAAACTGAATTAAAAGCCTAATAAAGACTAGAGTCCAAAATAACAAAGTTTCCAAAATTATAAAATTCTTCCCGAATAGCGATGCTCGCTCGATCGGTAAACATTGGCCGATCGAGAGAGCCAAAATTCCCGAACCTACTGTTTTGCAAAATACGAGTGTCGCTCGATCGGTAAGAAGTTGCGGATCGATCGGCAAAAATTCCAAAGGCTACTGTCTTCATCAAATAGGCTCCCGCTCGATCGGTTAAAAGCTGCAGATCGAGCGGCGCAAATTCTTCAGAAATTTTCCAGCAATTCCATGACTCCAAAGTTCCGTCCTAGTCCGCCAAAATATACGACATAACCACAAAAAACCGGAGAACAAATCATGCAAACACAGATTATGAAATACGAACAAAATGCATAAATAAAATACGTAAACTAATGCAAAACAACAACAAAATGACATTAACAATTGCAATAAAAAAATAACTATCAAACTCCCCCACACTTACTCCTTACTCGCCCTCGATTAAGTCAAGCAAAACAAAATGAAACAAAGCAAATACATAAGCAAGAATGAGCATACACAACATAGCCTCAGATAAAAACCTCTTTCATCTAAAACGAATTCATAGCTACTCTCAATCATCAATGATACACCCTCAGTCGAATGCGAATATGTGTGTGACATGTTATCCCAGTTAAAAGCAACTTCAAAAGACAAAGCTTCAAGACCGTTCGCCGAACTAGAACAATTCAGTGCAAGTCTCACAATCCAAAACTCTCATCTCAACAATCCTTCAACTTAACACAACTTCCTTGAGAATAATTACGCACCTTCAGATTTTGCACCCGACTTTTTTAAAGTCCCAATAATTACCCGCATACTTAGCTATAACTAGATAGGATTCGAATTTCAATCCCCTTGTCTATATCCCGGATGGAACTACAATCCCATTAAGTCCGCAAACTTAGCTATGAAATAATGAATAGAATTTCATTCACATTTCAAGCCCGGATGGAATCGTGATTTCAAAACGTTTTCAAAAATTATTTAATCCCATTTTAGCCGCAGACTTAACCATAAGCAAGGCATTAGGATTTCAATTCCTTACTCACAGTCCGGATGGAATTAAAGAGTTATATTTTTTTTTTCAAAATATTAACCCCATGTAATCCGCATACTTAGCCACAAACAAGATAAATAGGATTTCAAACATCTTGCTTGCAACCCGGATGGAGTTAATTGGTTTCCAAAAATTGATTTTCCTTCTTAAAAACAAAATATTTTAAGTGCGCCCAAGAAAGTATATGCCACATCAAAGAAATCATCAAAATTCAATAACTTTCAAGTTCCACAAACACCTATTGTCGTGCAATGGTCCAACAGACATTCACAATATCAAATACATCGCTACATTTCACCGGTTAAACATGTGTGCTTAAGAATATTCAACAAACAACCTATGGTTTCTCAAATCTGATCAAGAGTGAAAATTTTTCAAAAATTTTTCATTTGTTTCAATTACCTCATCATAGGCTAACAAACTCATTCTCAGCTCATGCATTTGAACAACACAAATGACAACAACACTATGCAATAACAAAACAAGAGAATGCAATACAAACAAAGGAAACAAAATGCATGCATTGCAACACCCCCCCCCACCCCCCCCCCACACACACACACTTAAACTAAGCATTGTCCCCAATGCTCAAGAACTAAACAAATAAAACAACCAACAAACCAAAGACAAAATGCAAACAGAATGAAAAGCAAAGAAAATAAAGAAAACTCCCCTGATCTAGTGGTCAGTGTCGTCCTCCTCTTCAGCCTCCGGAGGAAGGACGGGAGCGGCATACTGGAACGGGTAAGGCGGTGGATACGGCAGAGCAGCAGGAATGGCGGAGATATCGATACCCCAGTGCAAAGAGAGACCTCGCATGAGAGATTCGAGAGCTATAGCGTTATGAGCCACCAAAGTATTAAATGCATCCTGATGGTGAGCAAAGGCGGTTAACTCTCGAATGGATTCAGCCTGGGATCGACGATGAGGTGGAGGCGGCCTTGGCGGTGCTGGCGGTGGTTGAAAGTGACCGTCCCTTATGAAATGCTTAACACAATATGCCCTCTTGGCTTCTATAAAGGCTGCGCCGATTTGTTTCATAGGTGGCAGCCACTCTTCATCGCTACGAACTTGGACCCCGGCGCGAATGCACAAAAAAGTGATGATCATGGGGAATTAGAGATCCACGGTGACATTAGTGATCGACCGGTGAATCTCACTATGAACGACGTGCCCCACATTGATTGGCCACCCCATATCAAGCGTGTAAAGAAGGAGAGCGCGCTCAAGATTGATCTTGCTAGAGTGTAAGATCGACATCAGATGCCAAGTCACAAAAACGTACCAAGAAGCAGGAAACACAAGTAAAAAACTCTCCTTGAAATTCACAGCGGATACTGGGTCAATCCACGTAGCTCCAGGGTATGCCAGTTGGACAAGAAACTTATCCAAATCCGAATCGATTTTAAGGCTTTGATAGAGAGAATCGTCAACCTCCGGGATTTCAAACAAAGCATTCAACTCATGGGGCAGAAAAGAAATCAGTTTCCCCCTAACAACCGCCTTGCTATCCGTCCTTTTCGCTGCGTTGACATAAAATTCACGGACAATCGATACTACAGCGGGAGGAGGTTGCGCGCAAAATTTTGTCCAACCACGCTCTTGAATAATTCCAAAAATGTCACTATCGCCAAATTCTAACTCAAAGCCGCGCTCGGGAATGGGGGAACGATTTACCTTGGCATGATTGTAGAGATCACGCGCCGCTTGATTCACGAAGTGCGCGGCGATGATAGATGAAGAACAAGCCGCGCCTTGGCGAGAAGATTCGCCTGTAACTCGAATGCATTTAGGTCCCATATAATGTATGAAGATGACACCTAGAGTAGAAGATACAATACGTCGAACACTTGGCGTGCAACACAATTCCGGCGGAGTCTCCAAACTGTTGCCGCAAAACAGAGCTGAAATTGAAGATGGGATCGTAGAGATTCGTGCAAACTAGTGATTTTAGATGATAACTAAAGTTTAATAGTCATTGAGATGATGGTTCGGCTATATTGAATTTTTCCGACGAAGGATAAGGCTGGAGAAGATGATCGGAGATGATGGTGCCCGGAAATTCGTGGTGCTGCCTCTGATAAATTCCCTGCGGATTAAGAGAAAGAACAATGAATCAAACAAGAGAAATTGGTAGAAAGGGTTTTGGGGATTTAGGGATTTGAGAGAATAAGAGAGTATGAGAGAGAAGGAAAGGGCAGAATCCCGTTTTAAATCGCGCAAAAAGTCTGTCGCTCGATCGGCAAGATGTTGCAGATCGAGCGACAAAAAAATGTAAGCTTATTGTCCCCGCATAAAAATGCTCTCGCTCAATCGGTATGAAGTTTCCGATCTAGCGAGACATAAACCTCAACTTACTACCTCCTATTAAAAGAGTGCTCGCTCGATCGGTAGGAAGTTGCCGATCGAGCGAGCCAAAAAACCAAATTTTCTGCCCAACCAAAAAAACATCACTCGCTTGATCGGTAGGAAGTTTCCGATCGAGGGAGATAAAAAAATAAAATATTTTTGGATTTTTTCAAATTTTCGAAAAAAAAAACAAAATGAACAAAAGCAAAACAAACCAAAAATGAAAATCAAACAAAAACAAAAGGGAAAGAAATACTGGGTTGCCTCACAGTCAGCGCTAAATTTGCAGTCAGCCTATAGCTTGACTGCATGTCGCGATTTAGTTGACATTTGGCGGAGCATCTAGAGTGATATCATGCTCGTCCCCTCCGATGTTCGCTTGGACTCCTTCATAGTAGTGTTTAAGTCGGTGACCATCCACCTTGAATGTCTTGGATGTGTCCAAACTTTGAATTCTGACTGCACCATGGGGAAAGACATTAGTAACAACAAACGGACCATTCCAACGTGAACACAACTTACCTGGAAATAGTCGAAGTCATGAATGATAGAGCAGAACTTTCTGTCCGACTTCGAATTCTCATCTAGAAATCATCTTGTCGTGGAAGGTCTTTGTCTTGTCCTTGTAAATCTTAGAGCTGGCATAAGCATCATTGCGGATTTCTTCCAATTCTTGTAACTGTAGCTTCCGGTGCTCGTCACTCTCATCCATCTGCATGTTAAAGTTTTTAATAGCCCAATAGGCTCGATGCTCCAATTCCACAAGCAGATGACATGGTTTTCCAAAAATCAGCCGATATGGGGACATTCCAATCGGCGTCTTGAACGCGGTTCTATACGCCTACAAAGCATCATCCAAACGCAAGCTCCAGTCCTTTATTGTAGGATTTACGGTCTTTTCTAGGATGGACTTGATTTCTTTGTTCGATACTTCAGCTTGACCGTTGGATTGTGGATGGTATGCAGTAGAGATCTTGTGCGTCACATGGTACTTTTTAAGCAAACTAGCCATAGTTCGGTTTCAGAAGTGTGTTCCTCTATCACTGATGATGGCTCTTGGAATCCCAAACCTAGAAAAAAGTTGTGTTTGATGAACTCTGCAACAACTTTAGAATCGTCAGTATGGGTGGCCTTTGCTTTCACCCATTTCAAGACATAGTCCACAACAAGTAATATATAAATAAATCCATATGAACTTGGAAAAGGTCCCATGAAGTCGATGCCCCAAACATCAAAGATCTCACAAACTAGAATGGGTTGCTGGGGCATCTCATTTTGCTGTGAGATATTACATGTCTTTTGGCATTGAGTGCACGACTTACAGAACACGTAAGCATCTCGAAATAAGGATGCCCAGAAAAATCCGCTGTCCAACACCTTTCTTGCGGTCTTTTTAGCTCCAAAGTGGCCACCACATGCATAAGAATGACAAAACGTAAGGATAGGGATTACTTCGCTTTCGGGTACACATCGACGTATAACTTGATCAGCGCAGTGTTTCCACAAGTATGGATCATCCCACACATAATACATTTCATCGCTTCTCACCTTGTCCTTTTGTGCCTTAGAAAATTCAGAAGGAAACCCTTTAGTAACTAAATAATTGACAATATTTGCGTACCAGGGTAATCCGGCGCTTGTTTAAAATAATTGTTCATCAAGAAATTCTTCACGCAAGCTCAGCTCCTCATCGATATGAACTAGGCGGCTCAAGTGGTCAGCGACTCGATTTTTTGTCCCTCTTTTGTCTTTGATTTCCACATCGAATTCGCTCAAAAGCAATATTCACCTTATTAACCTTGGTTTTGCCTCCTTCTTCACCATCAGAAAACGAAGAGCTGCATGATCAGAATAAACAATGACTTTAGCACCAAGTAAATAAGAGCAAAATTTTTCTAATGCAAAAACAACAGCTAAAAGCTCCTTTTCAGTGGTGGAGTAATTCCGTTGGGCATCGTTCAGGATACGCGAAGCGTATTATATAGCATGCGATGATTTCCCAACTTTTTGGCCTAAAACAACGCTAACTGCATAGTCGCTGGCATCACACATGATCTCAAATGCCTTGCTCCAATCCGATGGTTGGATTATTGGTGCGGATGTCAATTAGTCTTTGAGTTTATCAAAAGATGTTTTGCATGGTTCATCAAACTCAAATGGAACATCTTTTTGCAACAATTTGCACATAGGGGATGCGATGTTGGCAAAGTCCTGAATGTATCACCTGTAGAAACCTGCATGACCAAGAAAAAAACGCACTTTCCGCACACATGTAAGATAAGGGAGAGACTGAATAGTATCAATTTTAGCCTTGTCTACCTCTATTCCCTTAGAAGAAACCACATGACCTAATACAACATCTTACCCAACCATAAAGTGACATTTTTTAGAATTTAAAACTAGGTTGGTTTTCGACACACCTCTTAAGGACAAGAGCAAGGTTAGACAGACAGTTTTCAAAGGAATCACCATAGACAGTGAAATGATCCATAAAAACCTTTAAGATATGCTTGATGAAATCAGAAAAAATACTAACCATACACCGTTGGAAAGTAGCCGGTGCATTGCAAAGTCCAAAGGGCATCCATCGATATGCAAAGGTGCCAAACGGGCAAGTTAATGTTGTCTTTTCCTGATCCTCCGGCGCAATAGCAATATGAAAATAACCAAAATACCCATCAATAAAATAATAATAAGGATGACATGCTAAACGTTCAATCATTTGATCAATAAATGGTAAATGAAAGTGATCATTTCGGCTTCCGGAATTCAGCTTCCTATAATCAATACAAACCCTCCACCCATTTTGAATACGGGTGGGAACCATTTCATCATCCTTATTCTTCACCACAGTAATTCCGGTTTTCTTGGGCAACACTTGGACTGGACTGACCCACTGACTGTCAGAAATTGGGTAGATGACCCCAACTTCAAGGAGTTTCAGAATTTCATCCTTCACCACCTCCATCATCGGTGGGTTCAATTTACTCTGCGTATTACGTGAGGGATTCACTCCTTCCTCCATCAAAATTCAGTGCATGCATGTGGAAGGACTAATTCCCTTGATGTCTGCTATAGTCCACCCAATAGCAGTCTTGTGCTCTTGCAGTACCTTGACTAATTGTTCCTCTTGGTCGGCTTCCAAACTATTGGAGATGATGACTGGTAATGTTTGTCCTTCTCCAAGGAAAACATACTTGAGATGTTTCTCAAGTGTCTTTAGTTCGACCACTGGTGCCTGCAAAACATATGGAAGGCGCCGAGTATTAGAGATTGGTAATGTAGTGACCCTTATCCGGATCACCTACTAAACAGAACTTTATGCATGCAATTTACTTAATTAAACAGATATCAGAATAAAACTGCGGAAATCATAAATAATTTACAACCCCAAGAAAAGGAATTTGTAATTTATCCAAATAAATATACAACCAAATCGAATAGCTGTATAAACCCAAACAACAGTAATAAAACCTAGACGAAGCTCCAGCTGGCCAACCACTGACTAGCCCCTCCTGGATCCACCCTCCTCGTCCAATCGCAAACCTGCCCCATGGAATAGGGTGTCCAGAAAATACAGAGTACGAGACGTGAGCATAAAACGCTCAGTACGAGAGTATGAGTATACATGCATGCAAAGTGAACTCCCTATAGACTCGAGGTCAAGGATCAGATAACAGAGACAGACCGGGCCCTGGTATGTAGCACGCTGTGCCATCGCTTCAGGAGGTGGCTCCCATACCGAGATAACCGTGGATACGCCGGACCCAAATCGATGGAAGTCCATCCACTAACAGGATAGGGTACAACCCTACTAACAGACATCTCGAAAGAGATACAACAAGATGCAAATGAATGCAGCATAATATCATGGCATATAAATCATGCAGTCACGTAATACATGCATACTCAGTCAGGATATCTCGAACAGTACTTTCGTACCTCAAATCAGTGCAAGCTCTACCAACTCTAGGTCCACGCCTATAGTCTGCTCTACACTGCCAAATGATACTACTATCATTTAAGTGCTCTAAAAGCCTTAACTAAGCTATTGCATACTCCTAAATATTTATAGGAAGCAAAAGCTATACCTTCGTCCGTCGTTAGCCCTTTGATGTCGATGCCTCCAGAACTTGGGCAAAACTCCGCTACGACTACCGAACGCCTCGCCGACCTCCGGACCAAGCCTAAGAAGACTAGAACAGCTCCAAAAGGACTAGAATGGAAAGGAGAACTCGGAATTGGCAAATGAAAGTGAAGCCTCGGCCTTCTATTTATAGACAACGATCGGAACTTCCGATCCTTGATCGGAACGTCCGAACCTTGATCGGAACGTCCGATCCTGCCATCGGAGCTTCCGAAGATCCTGATCTTCCACTTGTCAAAATATCACTAGTTGACTCCGGATAGGGGTGATCGGAGCTTCCGATCTAGCCAATCGTCATGGATGACGTAATATGATCGGAGCTTCCGATCCTGTTCGGAACTTCCGAACCTACCTTCGGAGCTTCCGAACTCTATTTAAGTAATTATGATTAATCCCTTAATTACTGATTTCGGGTACGGGGTACTACATTCTCCCCCACTTAAGATATTTCGTCCTCAAAAATAGATCTTAAGTACTGAATGCAATACAAGGTTACAAAAACATTCTTTATTCAAATCAAACGTTTACAGAGTTTGCAACTGAATACAACTTAAAGAATGAAATCAAAACAACTCAAGATGGTCTTTACGCATCCTGTCCTCAAGCTCCCAAGTAGCTTCCTCGGTGCCTCGACGCTGCCACTGAACTAAAACCAAAGGAATGACTTTGTTCCGTAAAACCTTATCCTTATAATCCAGGATACGAAGAGGTTTCTCAACATAAGTCAAATCCTTGTCTACCTGAACCTCAGATCGCTGCAGAATATGAGATTCATCCGCCACATACCATCGCAACAGAGATACGTGGAACACGTCGTGAATACTGGATAGATGCGGTGGCAAAGCTAGTCGATAAGCCAAATCGCCAATGCTCTCCAAGATCTCAAACGGACCGATAAATCTGGGAGACAACTTGCCCTTAAGGCCAAATCTGAGAATCTTGCGGAAAGGTGACACTCTCAAAAACACTTTCTCCCCGACCTCGAACTGCAAGGGCCTACGCTTGATATTAGCATAACTGGCCTGACGATCCTGTGCAGTCTTAATCCGTTTCTTGATCTGATCAACAATATCTATCGCTTGTTGGATAAACTCCGGTCCCTCAGCCTATATCTCCCCCACTTCTTCCCAGAAGAGTGGAGTACGACAACATCGCCCGTACAACGCCTCAAAAGGTGCCATCCCAATACTAGTATGATAGCTGTTGTTGTAAGCGAACTCGATCAACGACAAATGATCCTGCCAGGCTGAACCAAAATCCATGACGCTCGCTCTAAGCATATCCTCTAAAGTACGGATAGTGCGCTCTGACTGACCATCAGTCTCCGGATGATAGGCTGTACTCAAACTGAGAGTAGTACCCATCGCACGCTGAACACTCCCCCAGAATCCAGAAGTAAACCTGGGGTCCCGATCGCTGACAATGCTCACAGGCACTCCATGAAGTCGAACGATCTCCTGAATGTACATCTGTGCCATGCGATCCACAGAGTACTCTCGGCTATAGGCAATGAAATGCACTGACTTGGTGAGTCGGTCCACCACAACCCAGATAGCATCACAGTTCCTCGGGGATACCGGCAAATGGGTCACAAAGTCCATTGTGATAAACTCCCATTTCCATTCAGGAATAGGCAGACTGTGAAGCAATCCTCCAGGTCACAAAGTCCATTGTGATAAACATCTCGAAACAAACTGATAAAAACTGCATTTCATTTCCTTCCACCAGAAACGAGTACGTAGATCCTTATACATCTTGTTGCTCCCAAGATGAATACTCAACTTAGTGCGATGCGCCTGAGACAAAATCTCCTCTCGCAACTCTTCATCCTGCGGAATCACAAGCCTACCAGACAAACACAGAAAGCCATCTGACTGATAATGAAATCCAGACGAGCTATCCTTGTTAGCTAGACGAGCTAAATGCTGGGTCTTTGAATCAGACATCTGAGCACCTCGGATCCGCGAATACAAGGCTGGCTCAGATAATATCGCAAACATCTGGATACTCTGCATACCTTTCTTATGCTTGAAGGTATAACCTGAAGTACAACAGTCACTGATCGCACTAGACATCGAACAAGTCTGAAGTGCGGATAGTCGCACCTTGCGACTCAAAGCATCAGCGGTGAGATTAGCAGCTCCCGGATGGTACTTAATCTCGCAATCATAGTCCTTAAGCAAGTCCATCCAACGTCTCTGCCTCATGTTCAACTCCGCCTGAGTGAACAAATACTTGAGACTCTTATGGTCGGTGAAGATCTCAAATTTCTCGCCATACAGATAATGACGCCAGATTTTCAAAGCAAACACAATGGCTGCTAACTCCAAATCATGGACTGGGTAGTTGTCCTCGTGAAGCTTCAGCTGTCTAGAAGCGTATGCGATCACATGCCCATTCTGAGTCAGGACACAACCTAACCCCTGAAGAGAAGCATCCGTGTAAACCACATACCCTCCAGATCCGGACGGTAATGCTAACACCGGCGCAGAAGTCAACCGCCGTCGAAGCTCACATAAATTCTCCTCACACTCGGAGGACCACTCGAAATCCACACCCTTGCGGGTAAGCTGCGTCAACGGTCGAGCTAACTGAGAGAAGTTCAGAATGAAGCGACGATAATACCCTGCTAGACCCAGAAAACTACGGATCTCAGCAACTGTCGTCGGACGCGACCAATTAAGTACCGCTTCAATCTTGCTTGGATCAACAGAAATCCCCTCTCTGGATATGATATGGCCAAGAAAGACCACTCTATCCATCCAGAACTCACACTTGCTCAGCTTGGCGTACAACTGCTCATCTCGAAGAGTCTGTAGTACTAACCGCAAGTGAGAAACATGCTCTTCCGTATTACGCGAATAAACCAAGATGTCGTCAATGAAGACCACGACAAACTTGTCCAAATACTCCCTGAAGACACGGTTCATCAGATCCATGAATATAGTCGGTGCATTGGTCAAACCGAATGGAATCACTAGGAACTCGTAATGCCCATAGCGAGTACGGAATGCAGTCTTGGCTACGTCCTGATCACGGACTCTCAACTGATGATACCCATATCTCAAGTCAATCTTGGAGTAAACTGATGTGCCCTGCAGCTGGTCAAACAAGTCATCATTACGAGGCAACGGATACTTGTTCTTCACAGTGACTCGATTCAGCTGCCGATAGTCAATGCACAGACGCATCGACCCATCCTTCTTCTTCACGAAGAGAACAGGAGCTCCCCAAGGAGATACACTAGGACGAATGTACCCCTTGTCCAAAAGATCCTGTAGCTGATTCTTCAACTCACGCATCTCTGACGGAGCCAGACGATACGGTGCTCTAGAAATAGGCGAAGTACCCGGCATCAACTCTATGCCAAACTCGACTTCCCTAGCAGGAGGAAAACCCGGAATCTTATCAGGAAATACATCTGGAAATTCATCCACAATAGGAATGCTCTCTATCCCAATACTCTCAGCGGACAAATCAACTGCATAGATAAGGTAGCCTTCCCCGCCAGACTCTAGAGCTCGACAGGCTCTCAAAGCTGATAGCAAAGGCATCAGGGGTCGCGCTCCCTCACCATAGAAAAACCAACTCTCACTCCCCTCTGGATGAAAGCGTACTAGTCTCTGATAGCAGTCCACTGAAGCTCGATAGGTAGACAACATATCTATTCCCAGATTGCAATCAAAGTCATCCATTGCCAAGACCATGAGATTCGCTGACAGAATGTTCCCTTCGAACTCTAAAGGGCAATCCATCACTAGACGCTTAGCCAAAGCAGATTGGCCCGTCGGAGTAGAAACAGACATCACTACGTCTAGTGCAATGCATGGTAACTTATACCTCTTAACAAAACGTGCAGAAATGAAGGAATGAGATGCACCAGTGTCAATAAGTACAAGAGCAGGTATACCATAAAGTAGAAATGTACCTGCGATGACTTTCTCATTCTTCTCCACTGCCTGATCATGTCTTAGGGCAAACACCTGGCCAGAAACTCGTGGCCTCAAATGAGAACTCCCAGCAAACTGTCCCTGCGACCTCTGCTGAACGGTGGCCTGAGAACCCGATCCTGAACCAGAACCAGAACCGCCTCCCCCAGACAGTGAACAATCCCTCCGGATATGACTAGTATCTCCACAGCGGAAACAAGCTCCAGAAGCTCTACGGCACTTGTCGGATGGATGGTTCTTCCCACAGTGATCACACTTGTCCTTCTTACCGTAACGAACAACACCTCTAGAACCAGAGGAAGAAGATGATCCAGACTTCTTGAAATTTTGGGCACGGGGACCCAAAGAACTAGCAGGCCTCGACTGAGGGAAAGACCTGTTCCGCCGAATGCTGTCCTCCGCCTGGTGACAACGGCTCAACAAACCCTCGTAGGACATGTCGTCGCCAACCGCCACACGGTCATGGATCTCAGGGTTAAGGCCCTGAAGGAACAGATTATACTTCATCTCTGAGCTATCAGCAATCTCGGGGCAATAGGATAACAGATCAAAGAACCTCTGCTAATACTCATCGATAGACATGGCTCCCTGTCGCAGACTCAGTAGCTCGCCTGCCTTCGACTGGCGGAGTGCAGGAGGAAAATACCGCTTTTGGAAAGCTGTGCGGAATTCGGCCCAGGTGGCCACTCCTCTCGCCGCAACAAAAGGTGCAGAAGTAAACCTCCACCACCTGCGCGCACGCCCATCCAGAAGATAGCCAAGGGTCTCCACCTTCTGCTCCTCGGTGCATTGGAAAGTCTGAAAAGTCGTCTCCATGCGGTCTAACCAGTTTTCCGCATCCTCCGGAGACTCACCTCCAACTAAGGGCTTAGGACCCATAGCTAAGAATCGACGCACAGTGAAACGCTCGTCGTCATGATGACGATGACGCCGTTCTCGACGAGGCTCCCGGTCGGCATCACCCCAACGCCCACCAACACTGCCATGAGAACTCCGGTCTTCATGATTTTCCATCTACAAAAATACCTCATGATGAGACTAAATCCCAAGAATTATTTTGCATGCTCTGATACCATAAATGTAGTGACCCTTACCCGGATCACCTACTAAACAGAACTTTATGCATGCAATTTACTTAATTAAACAGATATCAGAATAAAACTACGGAAACCATAAATAATTTACAACCCCAAGAAAAGGAATTTTTAATTTATCCAAATAAATATACAACCAAATCGAATATCTGTATAAACCCAAACAACAGTAATAAAACCTAGACGAAGCTCCAGCTGGCCAACCACTGACTAGCCCCTCCTGGATCCACCCTCCTCGTCCAATCGCAAACCTGCTCCATGGAATAGGGTGTCCAGAAAATACAGAGTACGAGACGTGAGCATAAAGCGCTCAGTACGAGAGTATGAGTATACATGCATGCAAAGTGAACTCCCTATAGAATCGAGGTCAAGGATCAGATAACAGAGATAGACCGGGCCCTGGTATGTAGCACGCTGTGCCGTCGCTTCAGGAGGTGGCTCCCATACCGAGATAACCGTGGATACGCCGGACCCAAATCGATGGAAGTCCATCCACTAACAGGATAGGGTACAACCCTACTAACAGACATCTCGAAAGAGATACAGCAAGATGCAAATGAATGCAGCATAATATCATGGTATATAAATCATGCAGTCACGTAATACATGCATACTCAGTCAGGATATCTCGAACAGTACTTTTGTACCTCAAATCAGTGCAAGCTCTACCAACTCTAGGTCCACGCCTATAGTCTGCTCTACACTGCCAAATGATACTACTATCATTTAAGTGCTCTAAAAGCCTTAACTAAGCTATTGCATACTCCTAAATATTTATAGGAAGCAAAAGCTATACCTTCGTCCGTCGTTAGCCCTTTGATGTCGATGCCTCCAGAACTTGGGCACAACTCCGCTACGACTACCGAACACCTCGCCGACCTCCGGACCAAGCCTAAGAAAACTAGAACAGCTCCAAAAGGACTAGAATGGAAAGGAGAACTCGGAATTGGCAAATGAAAGTGAAGCCTCGGCCTTCTATTTATAGACAACGATCGGAACTTTCGATCCTTGATCGGAACGTCCGAACCTCGATCGGAACGTCCGATCCTTCCATCGGAGCTTCCGAAGATCCTGATCTGCCACTTGTCAAAATATCACTAGTTGACTCCGGATAGGGGTGATCGGAGCTTCCGGTCCTGATCGAAGCTTCCGATCTAGCCAATCGTCATGGATGACGTAATATGATCGGAGCTTCCGATCCTGCATCGGAGCTTCCGATCCTGTTCGGAACTTCCGAACCTACCTTCGGAGCTTCCGAACTCTATTTAAGTAATTATGATTAATCCCTTAATTACTGATTTTGGGTACGGGGTACTACAGGTAAATATATGTAAGAGACATTACCTGACTGAAGTAGCTCAGAAGCATTGTTCAGAATTCACTCAATCTCTTTTACTTCTTCACTGAATTTAATTCCATCATCCTGCTGAATGGGTGCAACGAGAGCCACCTCTAGATCATCTTTTCCGGCATACTCACAATAATCTTGGGCCAAGTAATCCACAATATCAACAGAAAATATGCAATCATCACTGTCAGGAAATTTCATGGCATCATAAATATTAAATTTCACAACCTCGCCATCAAATTCCATAGTGAGTGTGCCACTGTGAACATCAATTTTAGTCATGGAAGTTTTCAAGAATGGTTTGCCTAAAAAAATAGGACTATTATGATCACCGTTTTCCATGTCTAGCACATAAAAATCTACAGGAAATAAAAAATCATTCACTTGCACTAACACATCTTCCACTATTCCCCTAGGGTATGCATTAGACCTATCAGCTAATTGAATAACAATTTCAGTTTTGTTCAATGGACCAAGTTTCAAGGATGCATAAATAGAATATAACATAACATTGATTGATGCTCCTAGATCTAACATGGCATTCTCAAGTCTAACATTTCCTATGGTGCATGGGATAGAAAACATACCTGGATCCTTGCATTTTGCAGGCAATTTTTGTTGAATCACAGCATATACGTTTTCACCAAGTTCCACTTTTTGACAGCCCTTCAATGTTTTTTTCCTCTTTGATGTGCACAATTCTTTCAAGAACTTTGCGTATCGAGGTACCTGCTTAATAACATCTAGCAACGGAATATTCACCTCACATCTACGAAAAGTCTCATAAAGATCCTTTATCCATTCATCTTTTCTAGACTCCTTGAGAGCTAAGGGAAAAAGGGAAACAGGATTATATTCAGAAAGTGGAGGAAACTTACCTCTTGGCGCGTCTTCCTTGGTTGCTCCTCCATCAGTCAATTTCGGCTCTTTTTGCGGTTTCTCCTTGGCCGAAGTGTCCAATTCTTTCTCCTTGATCTTCAACTCCTTCCCGTTCCTTAGAGTGATGGCACTTGCGTTTTCTCTTGGGTTTGGAAATTTTTGTGATGGCAAAGCGTTGGAATGTTGTGCTTCCAACTTATTGATGGCGGTGGCAAGCTATCCTATCTGGGTATTCAAGTTTTGGATACTTGATCTTGTTTTCTGTTGGAAAGTTACAGTATTAGTAGCAAGCTCCTTAACAATATTTTCAAGAAACTCACCCGGATTGGGAATCTGAGGATGCTGCTGCTGTTGAGGATACAGTGGCCTAAAATCTTGATTGTGCGGTGGTGCTTGAGGCCCCGATTGATTTGCTTGAGGGTTCCCATATCTCAGATTTGGATGATCCTTCCAACAAGGATTATATGTGTTAGAATAGGGATTATATGTGCAAACCACGTGGAATTCCATTAAGTGTTTATTCGGGTCCTCACCTGCAAGACCATGAAAAGTAGGTAATAAGTGAATCAATCCAGACTTAAGCTCAAAAGTAGCATTATTTTCTAATGTAGGAAAATTAATGCATAAAATTTGTTGATTGGGATCAGGATTGCCCAATTGTCTAAGACTCAGGTTCGCATTAGCAGCCATCTCTTCTTCTGGAAAAGCAGCTCAAGCAGCTGCCTCTTGTTGTTGCTTACGAAGTTCTCTCCTTCGCCTGTGCAAAGTTCTTTCAATCTCCGGGTCGTAGATAAAGTCTTCTTCAGCAAAACCACCTAAAAGCATGAACAAGAGAGACTAGAAATAAAGAAAAGAGAAGAGGGTGAGATTAAAAAAAACAAAAACAAAAAGAAATAGAACACAATATATTAAACATCGTTCCCCGGCAACGGCGCCAAAATTTGGTAGCGCTTAATCGTGTCACGCCCAAATTACCCGACTCAATCAGATAAACAAATAATGTAGTAGTGTGAGTAGGGATCGTTCCCACGAGAAAAGGTAAATTTAAAGTGTTCTAAACAAACTAAAAAAGGGGGTTTGGGTTTAAGAATTAACTACTAAAAATTTTAAACAATTAAAGAGAAATATTATCACTAGCATGCAAGAATGAAGATTCAACTGGAGAAATTAATAAGAGACAAGCCTTGGTATCGGTTGACTACACCCTTGATATTTATTCATTCAATCATCGATTCCCTAAAAATAATTAATCCTATCAAATATTCGTCATTAGAAATCAAATTCATGTTTCACCTTAATTTTAGTTAATTAGAAACCAGCATTCTAAATTAACCTTTACCAATAAATTAATCCGGATTCCAGAGATCTAGATTTAAATCTAAGGTAGCATTCAAACAAGTAAAACTGACGAATCTAGACAATACAAACACCAGCGGTTGTATTTAGCCTAGTCAATAATTGACCCTACGATTTAATAAATTCAACAGCAGAAAATATCAAACGTAGTTGCTTCGCAAATTAGTTGATTCAAACAATTACGGATTTGAATTCTAATTTAGCTATAGTTTGTATAACAAAATCCTAAGATGGCCAGTCCTAAAATCTCGCACACAAGCATAAAATAAAAAAAATCAACTATTGATACTTAATCAAGATTAAATACTGAAAATCAAATCTCATGAATAAATTATATCAAGGTTTCGTCTCCCTCAACCAAGAAATAAAGTTTACCTACAACGATTCATCACAAACTCCAGAAAAATTCAAAAGAAAAGAAGAAAACTTGAGAGAGAGATGAAAAATAAAACCTAGCATCCAAGGAAATCTCCAAAAGTCTGATAATCTCTAAAAAAAACTGAATTAAAAGCCTAATAAAGACTAGAGTCCAAAATAACAAAGTTTCCAAAATTATAAAATTCTTTCCGAATAGCGATGCTCGCTCGATCGGTAAACATTGGCCTATCGAGCGAGCCAAAATTCCCGAACCTACTTTTTTGCAAAATACGAGTGCCACTCGATCGGTAAGAAGTTGCGGATCGATCGGCCAAAATTCCAAAGGCTATTGTCTTCATCAAATATACGACCGCTCGATCGGTTAAAAGCTGCAGATCGAGCGGCGCAAATTCTTCAGAAATTTTCCAGCAATTCCATGAATCCAAAGTTCCGTCCTAGTCCGCCAAAATATGCGACCTAACCACAAAAAACCAGAGAACAAATCATGCAAACACAGAATATGAAATACGAAAAAAATGCATAAATAAAATATATAAACTAATGCAAAACAACAACAAAATGACATTAATAATTGCAATAAAAACATAACTATCAAAGTCTTTTTGAGTTATTGGTACATCAGGATAGGTATCTTGTGGCTTTGAATCTACCCTAGTAAAATACTTTCGGATTTATTAGTTGCATAATGACGCGATGTCTTGAACTAGTCAACCGTTTATGTAAACAAAGTCAATAGTATTTACATAACAATACTCTAACATATTTTGTTCTCACGTTGTGTCCATTTCGGCCTGGATCATATCTTAGATTCATAAGTGTTTCAATCAAAGCGGCCAATACTTTGCACTTATATAGGTGATCTCGTATCAAGAGTATCCTACGATACTCTACCTTATAGGTATAGGAATCATTAAAAGAAAACTTAACCTCACCACATTTTGCAGGTCATTTTTACTTGGATTTTCTAGGAATGAGTGAGTAAAGATACCAAGTACTCAAACTAATGTTTATAACTTAGTTATCCCATTGAACCAAGGTTTTGGGATCTCCAATTCTCAAGGTTGGGTTACCTCGATAAACATTTTATTTTGTGGATTTTAAGCTCAATCCTCTTAGTAGTTTGTACATTGGATCTCTACTTATACTTTTTTTAAGCGGATCCGCAAGGTTTTCTTTTGACTTCACATAATCAACTGAAATAACCCCATTCGAGATCAATTGTCTAATGGTATTGTGTTTCCGACGAATATGTTTAGATTTACCATTGTACATACTATTTTGTGCTATTCCTATTGCTGACTGACTATCACAATGAATCGTAATGGAAGACAGTTTATTCTGACATGGAATATCTTCTAGAAAGTTTCGAAGCCACTCGGCTTCTTCTCCAGCTTTATCTAAAGCAATAAACTCGGATTCCATAGTTGACCGAGCTATACAAGTTTGTTTAGAGGATCTCCATGACACCGCTCCTCCACCTATTGTGAGCACATATCCACTCGTAGACTTAGAGTCTTTCATGTCAGAAATTCAATTTGCATCACAATATTCTTCTAGGACCGCAAGATATTTTGTATACACTATTCCCTAGCTTGAAGTGTATTTAAAATATCCAAGCACTCTCATTAGTGCTTTCCAATGATCCTCACTTGGATTACTTGTGAATCGACTTAACTTATTTACGGTATATGCAAGATCAGGACGGGTACAGTTAGTTAAGTACATTAAACTTTCTACCACCCTTGTATATTCCACTTGTGAAATAGGTTCTCCTTTATTTTTGGCTAAATGTATACCCAATTCCATAGGTGTTCTAGCCGGAGGACGATTTGTGGCATTAAATCGTTCAAGAACCTTTTCTACATAATGAGTTTGTGATAAAATAATTCCAGTAGATGTTCTAGAGACTTTAATCCCTAGAATAATATCACATAATCCCAAATCCTTCATATCAAAATATTGTCTCAACATCTTTTTTGTTTTCACAATCAATTCATGGTTGATTCTCATGATTAACATGTCATCTATATAAAGGTAAACAATTACATATGCGTTTGTAGTACCTTTAATATAGACACATTTATCACATTCATTTATTGTGAAACCATTTGACAACATTGCAGTGTCAAACTTTTGATGACACTGCTTAGGTGCTTGTTTGAGTCCATATAACGACTTGACAAGTTTACACACCTTTCCTTTTTTTCCGGGTACAATAAACACTTTTGGTTGTTTTATATATATTTCTTATTCCAACTTTCCATTCAAAAATGCAGTTTTAACATCCATTTGGTGAATCTCAAGATCATACAATGCAGCAATAGCTATGAGAACACAAATGGATGTTATTCTAGAAACTGGAGAGTAAGTATCGAAGAAATCATATCCTTCCTTTTGTCAAAAAACTAGAACCACTAGTCGAGCTTTATATTTATCTATACATCCATCTACTTTGTATTTTAAGAATCCACTTGGATCCCAAAGGTTTACAACCTGGAGGGAGATCAACCAACTCCCACGTATGATTATGCATGATGGAATCTATTTCATTTTATATGGCTTCCTTCCAAAAAGGAACCTCGGGATTTGATAAATCCTCTTGAAGAGTTCTTGGTTCATTATCTAACATGTATGTTAGAAAATTAGGACCAAATGACTTTTCAACTCTTGCTCGCTTGCTGCGTCTTGGTTCAACGTTGGTTTGTGGAGTTTCAATTGTATTTTCATAAGTTCGCTTGTTTGAACTTATTTCTTTCCTTTCTTTACAAAAAAAATCTTTTCAAAAAATACAGCATTCCTTGACCCCATGATTGTGCCTTCATTTATATCAGGAATTGTTGACTTATTTACTAAGAATCGATATGCACTACTATTTTATGCATTACCAATAAATTTGCAGTCAACCGTTTTAGGCCCAATTTTTATTTGTTTCGGCTTAGGTAGTTCTACTTTAGCCAAAAACCCCCACACTTTAAGGTATTGGTAAGAAGGTTTACGACCTTTCCACTGTTCATACGGTGTCTCATCTTTCCCTTTGACCGATATCTTATTTAGAATGTAAGTTGCTGAGAGAATCGCTTCACCCCACATATTTTGAGGTAAACCAGAATTTATTAACAACGCGTTCATCATTTCCTTTAAGGTTCGATTCTTGCGTTCTACAACTCCATTAGATTGAGGTGAGTATGGGGCTGTCGTTTGATGAATGATGTCCGAAGTTGAGCAAAATTCTTCAAAAGGAGCCATATATTCT
Organism: Henckelia pumila; assembly: GCF_033568475.1. Classification (NCBI taxonomy): domain Eukaryota; kingdom Viridiplantae; phylum Streptophyta; class Magnoliopsida; order Lamiales; family Gesneriaceae; genus Henckelia; species Henckelia pumila. Next base: position 81,832,083 of record NC_133122.1, on the reverse strand, counting down.
CCACCGCGATCACTTCGAATCAGTTTTATCTTTGAACTTCATTGATTTTTAATCTCAGTCTTATATTTCTTGAAAGCTTTGATTGCTTCATCTTTGCTTTTCAATAAATATACATAACAAAATCTGGTGCAGTCATCAATGAATGTTATAAAGTACTTATTTCCACATCGTGTTTGTGCCATTTTTAAATGTGAGACCCCGTTTCTAATATTCTAATCTCGAATAATCAACTAACAATCGAACACAAAGAGCCGAGGAAACAAATTATAAATTTTATTTTTTTAATAAAAAGAGACCCCGCGCTCGCGCGATATCCTCATCTCGCGCGCGCGCGGGCTAACTCAACAGAGCCCGACGGAAGACCTCGCGCGAGCTATACCCCTCGCGCACTCACGGGGTTACAAGACAGAACCATCGGGAAAGACTCGCGCCCGCACGAGGCATTCAGCTTACGCGCGCGCGGGTCAAAAATCCAGAGCCCCCCAGGCCTCCCCTGCGCGCGTGTGAGATCAAGGCTCTCCCGCGCGCAGGCAAAATGGACAGAAAATTGCTGGAACATGGAAAATTCATCCAAAAGCAATTCCAAACAATTGTAAACTCAAACACACATAAATATCAATATTTAGAACATGCAATATTCTAAGTTCTGCCCAAAAATACAATAAGAAGTTCGAAGATAGGGTCATTCGACAAATCAAATAAATTCGAGTTTCCTAAACATGATTCAAGACATGAAATTTCATCAACCCTATAAAGAAAGATTGCTTAAAGAACAAACTTCTAGACGGTGTCTCACTCTATCACTTCCAACTCGATCTAGTCATGCAGCTTCTGACTCGATCCTGCCCCACTTGCCGTCAAGTATACATACAAACAAAACGACAGCCGGATAATCTGGTGAGAATATAATTCCCAGTAAAAGAGACAAATCAAGCAATTCAAAATAATCTATCAAGTCATGTTATATAAAACAACGGGTCAATCAATTCAAAAAGGCATATCAGCACTCAACTCGAAATGCATTAAAATGCAATGCATGACTTCAAAACTCGGGATTATCTAATTGGATAATCGAATATCAATCGGTACTCAGTTGGGATCCCGGGGTCAAGTTTTCACGAACAACTCACCGACACACCCATTCGGGGTGGATGTCGCTCAACTCAAACCCCTAGACTTCAGAGCAACTATAAGAAGTATTCTAGTAATTGGAAAAACTCGAAATCCAAAACCACTTCAATATAGCTCCCTAAATCGTCTAAGTTCAAAACGAATCGAATCTTCGGCTCAATATGTATGCAAGTGAAATTAAAATCATTCAAGTTAAAATTAAATAATTCAAATAACATACAAGTATGTGATTTCGTTTGGGCACTCAAATTAATTCAAATTCGAGTTAATCGTCTCGTTCATTCAATTGTCGTCTTCTTACCTTTTCAAGTTCGTCGAGGATTCAAATCATAAAATAATAACGAACTAAATCAATATCAAATCGAATCAAAACGAATCAATACAGGAAGTTCAATACTATACCGTCTTCAATTCTTGAATCGGTTCAAACTCCCCCAGTTAGTTCCAAAGCCGAATCCTCAACCCAAATCTGAAAATGTTGAATATACGGATTCGATATCAATTCATCAACTCAAACAAAACCGGAAATCAAACCGAAATAATAGAACCGATAGTCCAAAACTCGATTTCGACGGCATAACGGCTATAAACGGTCAAACCAAAAATCAACAACAACATCAACCAACTCTAAACAACTCATATCATCTTCCAATCCATCAAAACAACCAAATCCAACTATAATTCACAAAACCCATTTTTGAAAATATGCTCCAAAAATCATATAAAATCCGAACTTCGTTCTTTTTCCAAACCGATTTTGAATACACGGTCTATGCAAGCTCAAGAACGACATACTTGAAATTTATCAGATTCTGACAACCCGGCAAAAATCAAAGTTCATGGATCGTAGCAAAACTTACGTCAAAACGACGCCCTCGTTGCGGTGATCGTGAATCTCAACTCGAATCAGAAATCTAATGGTCGGATCGTGCGAATCGAAGGAAAGAAAACCTTGAGAATCGTTGGCCATGGATTTCTCTCGGTCTCCGTTGGCGTGAAGAAGGGAGGAAGGAGAATGTTGGAGAGAGGTGATAGCTAATAATAATATACACTCCCAAAGACTAGTCAACAAATTAATTGCAAATCGGTCCCTAAAACTTCAAATTAAATCAATTCAATCTCGGCTCAATTAATCTCCATTCAATCCAAAATAAATAATAATCAACTCTGCTAATCACGAAATAATTAATTTCAGGGCCTTACAATTCTCTCCCTCTAAAAATCGATTTTGTCCTCGAAATCAAACTAGTACAATCTCAAAACCCAAGATGAAGTTCAAAGACTGCTATAATAATTCTTCTCTAAAAAATAACTCTAAAGCACGATTCTAATCAAACTCCGCTTCTTGCATCGTTTTTTCAAATTCATATCGGCTCAACTGCACAAACTAATCTGAATCGGTTTTGCTAAGGAGTTGTTACTATGTTCGGTCAACTTTGAATCGGTCGTCTCAAAAAAAACTGGCGACTCATCAATTTCCGTCTCAACATCAAGGAAAATCTGTGAATTTGGCAACAAAAGACGTGAAGCACGTCGAAAATACCCGAAGAATACAGAAGAACAAAGTAGTGGAAAAGGAGTAAAATTCGTAGGCGAGATTGCCTATCTTCTCTAGAATCTCAAAGGAACCCATGAGTTTATCGAGACAGTTCTCTCTCTTAACATTACTGCAACAACCTCTAAAAGGAGGAATCTTCTGAATTACTCGACCTCCCTGATCATAAGTACAGAGATCTGCGTCGGAATCCGAATACTTCGTTCATTCTTCTTCTCAAGTCGTCTTCATCCTAGACAGGAAATCTCCATTCGTCTATCAAACCTCGAATCAAATCTGATCCCATGTCAGGGAACTCGGAAAAACATCCCAATTCAATTGGGATTCTCATTTCTTCTCGTACAACTCATTTACAAAAATTGATATCAAGATACTCGTCTGATAGCTGTTGTACAGAAACTTCGCAAAAGATGAGAAATCCATCCAGCTAGTGCCAAAATCAAGCACCACAGCTCAACATATCCTCTTAAAGTCTATATCGCTTATTCTTGGTCGTCCGTCGTTCTTAGGATAATAAACTGAACCCATTGATAATCCAATAACAAAAGTCTCTTAAATACTGAGTTCATGGTGAGAGTTAACTCAAAATCTCATTCTGAAAGGACAGACTTTGACAAGTCAACTATCTGAAAATTCTCCTGACAACAATCCCAATCAGACAGTTCTATACCTCCGTGACCACATGCCAAACACTCCCACTTCTATTCTGCACGGGTAAACTGCGACATAACAAAACAATTTGAAATTCTTTATGGCCAAATTCTCAACATCGGGTCGAGTCTGGAATTCCTTCCGTACGGAATACAGTAGCAGATTCTGCAATCGGTCTAATAAAGCTCAGATGACTTCTAATTTTCCAGACTGATCTATAGCTTCAGAAAGGTATTCGTCGAAAAGTAATCTTCTTTTCAATCTGACAATTAACTGTACCACAAACAGTTGGTTCCTTCTCTCCATCAGCTATCAAATGTGGACAGACTAGTAATTGTGAAATCATACTTCGAACCTCATTCTTCATCTGTTCCTATAAAGGTCGATTCCTCAATCCTCTGAATATCTTTCGGTCGTCTGAAAGAGTAATGAACAACTGTAACGTGCCAATCTCAGGATACTCTGTCTCAATCAAAATATATGGCACAACAAAACAATTTCTCACAACTGAGGTATCGTCACTGTCCTAAAACTCAGACTGTGCCCAGTTCTGACTCTTTTCCATTAGATTCTCCAATTCAAATCTGTTTTTGCACTATCTCCATCTTCTAAATCAATTCTGGCTCAGTTCGGATAAAAGAATTCTGGTAGACTTCATATTTGATCCAATATCTAAATCAGAAGTGCAACACTCATCGGTCGGCGAAGTCAAGGATAGTAGATAAAATAAGAACAGATCCATCGGCTCAAAGAGAATAACGGTAGTAAATAAAATAATAATAGATCATTATGTTCAAACCTCAGTTGCTGCATTGTATTACTTCGGATCATACTGGAATTCACCAACAGATTCTTCGTCATATCCAATCTTTTCCCCAATCTCAAAATCAGTTCGGTTGCGAAACTCATACTTTGACTTCTCAGTTCAGAAAAAACTTAGAAAATCTCACTGTAGATAGTGATGCCCGATCTTAAAAGCAATAAGATCACTGCAAATTCAATATCACGAATCGGATGTCGAGTCTCGTACTGCTCCAGCTGCTACTATGACTGAGCTAGCACAAACTTCCTCTGAATAAGAATACCTCCAGAATCTGGATAAGAAGATTCAATGCACTGAATATTATCAGTACAGAGGAAATAAGAAATACTGGAGCTCGGGTCGATCTCTTATTCATATCAACAAACTGATCTCATAAGATTCGGTTGAGGTACAAGGGCATTCTCTGGAGTTAGATGATAAATCGTCTCCACAATGATAAGAATCTCTCAAAAATCTGCTATAGAACTCAAAATCTTCAATTCTCAGGTACAGATGTCGGTTTGGCTTCAATCAAAACAGCTTCGGTCTTGCAATGATCACATTCCAGCTCTAGAATTAATATGATCGAGGAAAGGACATCTCAATACAATCAAAATTCAGATTTCAATAGCATAGCATGCAACGTCTCGGCACACAATTCTGTAAGACCATTCTCCAATACTCTGTATGATCAGTACTATTCTTCGAACATAACCGAAAAGATCGATAAGAATTTCTAATTTCATCTAAATACCTCTGATAGATTTAGTTCAAAATATTTACAATACTGTAGACGAGTTTCACTTCAAACAGTACGACTATACTCCAAAGCAGTCATACCTCGATCCAAGTCAAGTCTTCAATAATTCTTTCCATCAAACTCTTAGCTGATGATGTCTGATCTCCAGTCATTGCTGAATCCAACCTCGTGACTCAGAGGTAATCCAGAAATCTCATCCGGATGATAACAACAATTCTCTAACCACTGGTTTATCAACCAATTCAGGCTAGATTCTAGGACATTAGTTGTGAACAAGAGAATTCCTCCGCAAAATTCTGAAATCAGAAGGTCATTCGGCAGATCAACTAACAAATAATCCTGGAATCGAGAATCCTTATCGGAGGATTTCCGTTCGTCTATTGACTCGGATATGAATCTGTCAAATTCCTGAAACAGTCCACAGTAATCCTGTACTGAATAAAGCAGCTAACAGATAATCAAATCAAAATCTGATAACTGAAGTACGATACTGCTCAGTTACAATCAAGTCAAAATCTCAATCAAATCAGAATCTGAAGTAAAATATTGTTCGGTTCCAACTTATCCCATCAATGCAAAGAATTGCGACTACTGTTAATCAAAATTCAACAAACCGAGATGCATCAACAAATATTGATAAGAAAAAAGATAAGGTGTATAACCGATCGTATCAGAATAAGAATAGAAACCATACTCTACTGTTTTCTGCGGTCATCATCGGTGAATCTAAGTCTGATCCTCGATAAGAGTACAATTAGAATATATTACCTCGAAGATTGATTCTTCATATGATTAAGTTCTCATCGATTCTGTTATTGCGGCCGAAAGGAGCAACTAAAATGGCTAGTATCTGTGTCGGAGTTAAAGACACAAGGAAATTCCCTTCGGAGATCTTTCGATGATATCATGATGACAAACTCTGGCAGCGTCTTCTGATCTCAAGGCACTGCTCACTGATTTCATAAAATGCTTTCTCTTTGATTAAAAATAATCTCTACGTCCCACTAACTCTGTTCAAACGGTGAAAATGAATCTATCGAAAAAATTCGGATGAAAGCGGATTCCAAAAGTGATCGAACCTTGATTCCCTTTGCTCTTTTCTTCAAATTCTACCAACGTTTATCAATCCTCTACGTTGGTACCACACTAACCGAATTCTCCGGTCATCTGTGTAGTTCAGAGAATCACCCAACTGATCGATCTCCTCTATTCAACTCCTGCGTCCAACAGCATTCTCAGTACTCTTCAGAATTGGTAATCTAAACGACTAAAACCTCCTCGGTAGTACTCCCATCGGTGTCAGAGCGACATCTATCAGTGCAATGGTGGTACAATCTAGATCAGTCGAAGGAGTTACTGCTGGTTGTTGTTTGCTAAAATTTTCTAGGAGGCAATTCTGATATTCGGTATGAAAGGATACCAAATCTCCATCTCAAAATTCGGTGTTCCACTTCTCTGTTCTATAAGTTCTTCCAACTACAAATTACTGAATTTTGGGTCTCAATCGGATTCTAATTCACATCGCAAACAATATCTGATCTGCTAGCTCAAGCAGATGGTGGAACTCGGATCCGAAATTAAAAATACAGTTCATATTTCAAGTAATTCATGCTTTAAAATTTAAATCACATAGTAATGTAATTCAATTAATTCTCAATCAATAAATCATGCTCGCATGTATCTTAAATAAATCATTTAAATAAATCAATCACATGCGAGAATTCAATCCATGGGGACTAGATCTACCCCGCTCACTCTAATTCAATTCCAAGAATCTTATCTCTCTGATACCACTTAATGTGAGACCCCATTTCTAATCTTCTAATCTCGAATAATCAACTAACAAACGAACACAAAGAGCCGAGGAAACGAATTATATATTATTATTATTTTTTTTTCAAAAAAGAGACCCCGCGCTCGCGCGAGATCTTCATCTCGCGCGCGCACGGGCTAACTCAACAGAGCCCGATGGAAGACCTCGCGCTCGCGCGAGCTATACCCCTCGCGCGCGCACGGGGTTACAAGACAGAACCCTTGGGAAAGACTCGCACACGCGCTGGCCAAAAATCCAGAGCCCCCCCAGGCCACCCCTGTGCGCGCGCGAGATCAAGGCTCGCCCGCGCGCAGGCAAAATGGACAGAAAATTGCTGGAACCTGGAAAATTCATCCAAAATCAATTCCAAACAATTCTAAACTCAAACACACAAACATATCAATATTTAGAGCATGCAATATACTATGTTCTGCCCAAAAATACAATAAGAAGTTCGACGATAGGGTCATTTGACAAATCAAATAAATTCGAGTTTCCTAAACATGATTCAAGACATGAAATTTCATCAACCCTATAAAGAAAGATTTCTAAAAGAACAAACTTCTAGACGGTGTCTCACTCTATCACTTCCAACTCGATCTAGTCATGCAGCTTCTGACTCGATCCTGCCCCACCTGCCGTCAAGTACACATACAAACAAAACGACAGCCGGATAATCTGGTGAGAATATAATTCCCAGTAAAAGAGACAAATCAAGCAATTCAAAATAATCTATCAAGTCATGTTATATAAAACAACGGGTCAATCAATTCAAAAAGGCATATCAGCACTCAACTCGAAATGCATTAAAATGCAATGCATGACTTCAAAACTCGGGATTATCTAATTGGATAATCAAATATCAATCGGTACTCAATTGGGATCCCGGGGTCAAGTTTTCACGAACAAATCACCGACACACCCATTCGGGGTGGATGTCGCTCAACTCAAACCCCTAGACGTCAGAGCAACTATAAGAAGTATTCTAGCAATTGGAAAAACTCGAAATCCAAAGACACTTCAATATAGCTCCCTAAATCGTCTAAGTACAAAACGAATTAAATCTTCGGCTAAATATGTATGCATGTGAAATTAAACTCATTCAAGTTAAAATCAAATAATTCAAATAGCATACAAGTATGTGATTTTGTTTGGGCACTCGAATTAATTCAAATTCGAGTTAATCGTCCCGTTCATTCAATTGTCGTCTTCTTACCTTTTCAAGTTCGTCGGGGATTCAAATCTGAAAATAATAACGAACTAAATCAATATCATATCGAATCAAAACGAATCAATACAGGAAGTTCAATACTATACCGTCTTCAATTCTTGAATCGGTTCAAACTCCCCCAGTTAGTTCCAAAGCCGAATCGTCAACCCAAATCTGAAAATGTTGAACATAAGGATTCGATATCAATTCATCAACTCAAACCAAACCGGAAATCAAACCGAAATAATAGAACCGATAGTCCAAAACTCGATTTCGATGGCATAACAGCTATAAACGGTCAAACCAAAAATCAACAACAACATCAACCAACTCTAAACAACTCATATCATCTTCCAATCCATCAAAACAACCAAATCCAACTATAATTCACAAAACCCATTTTCGAAAATATGCTCCAAAAATCATATAAAATCCAAACTTCATTTTTTTCCAAACCGATTTCGAATACCCGTGCAAGCTCAAGAACGACATACTCGAAATTTATCAGATTCTGACAACCCGGTAAAAATCAAAGTTCATGGATCGTAGCAAAACTTACGTCAAAACGACGCCCTCGTTGCGATGATCGTGAATCTCAACTCGAATAAAAAATCTAACGGTCGGATCGTGCGAATCGAAGGAAAGAAAACCTTGAGAATCGTTGGCCATGGCTTTCTCTTGGTCTCGATTGGCGTGAAGAAGGGAGGAAGGAGAATGGTGGAGAGAGGTGATAGCTAATAATAATATACACTCCCAAAGACTAGTCAACCGATTAATTGCAAATCGGTCCCTGAAACTCCAAATTAAATCAATTCAATCTCGCCTCAATTAATCTCCATTCATTCCAAAATAAATAATAATCAACTCTGCTAATCACGAAATAATTAATTTCAGGGCCTTACATTAAATCACATGCATCAGTATGTATTAGTTCAAGTGGCGTAGTACTTCTCGTGACAGTATGAAATGGAGCTTTTGCCATTTTTACTTCAACACAAATCTCACACTTGTTTTGTGGATTTCTTTTAAACGTTGGTATTACATTTAAATTTGCAAGTCATTGAAACATATTGAAGTTAACATGTCCTAATCGTGCATGCCATAATTCATAGCTTTCAAGCAAGTAAGCAGAACCAACAACTTTATTCTTCGCCTCTTGGCGGATAACATTCATTACATTCAATATAAAGAGACCACTATCTTGGTACCCTTTACCAACAAATACACCGGATTTGGTTAAGACAAATTTATCAGATTCAAAAACCATTCTAAATCCTATCTTGCTCAAAAGAGAACCCAAAACTAAGTTCTTTCAAATGTCTAGCATATGCAGCACATTCTTGAGCTCCACCTCTTTGCCCGAGGTCATTTTCAACACCACGTTTCCAACTCCAACAACTTCAGACGTAGCGGAGTTTCCCATGAACAATTTTCGATCCCCAACGGTAGCATAGGTGGAATACATATTTTTTCGGCACAAATGTGGCTCGTAGAGCCGGTATCGATCCACCATTCTCTTGGATCATCCACCATGTTGGTCTCACAAATAACAACACTAAGATCAATATCAGAAATCGCTAAAGGCACATACCTTTGTTCAACCATGTTTGCTTAATTTGGTTTCTGATTTTTGTTGTTTTTATTTGGAAGTCGGCAGTCCCTTGCCATATGATTCGGTTTGCCACAGTTGTAGCAATTTCCCTGGAATTTCTTCTCTTTCCCTTTTTTGCTTTCCATCATGGGGGCGCTTCCTCTTGTGATTCATACTCGATTCCGCTAGATTTGCTTTGGCCTCGGTTTCCATCATTTTTTTTATTTTATTTGGCCTCAGTGTTTCTGTTGTCTTCCTTGATGCGAAGCCTCACAATAAGGTCTTCAAGTTTTAACTCCTTACGTTGTGCTTAAGGTAATTTTTGAAGTCCTTCCACTGCGGTGGCAACTTCTCAATGATAGAAGTGACTTGGAACGGTTCGTTGATCTCCATCCCTTCGGCCAACAAGTCATGCAAGATAATTTGTATCTCTTGCACTTGACTCATCATAGTTTTTGAGTCGATCATCTTGAAGTCCAAAAACTTGTCAACCTCAAACTTCTATATGCCAGCATCTTCAGTTTTATATTTCTTCTCCAAGAAATCCCAGAGTTACTTGGCCGTCTTAACAGAGAGTATACACTATAGAGAGTGTCATCAAGGCCATTCAGAATATAGTTTCTGCACAGGAAATCATTGTGGTTCCACACATCAACAGCGGTCCTCCTTTGGGTGTCAGAATCGCCTTCAACAATGACAGGGGATCCTCCTTGAGAAATCAGGACAGATTGAGTGTGGTCAGATAGAAGAGCATTTTCTGCTGCCAACATTTGAAGTCGGCACCAAAAAACTTTGGCGTCATTTCTCCATGTTCGGGGGTGGAAACGAGCAGATTGAATGAAACAGTAGACATCTTCAGAATCCGAAAAATACAAAATTTTGTCTTGCGATTGTTAAAAGGATAGTATTCCGAATTCTGAACACACCAGCACTAATAACAACAACAAGTCGAGGCGAGAGAATCTCTCTATCCGCAAGACAAAATTGCCCGTTAACAGTGCTTAAATGTTGGCGGAAATCGTCTCTAAGATACAACAACTTTACAATCGAGATATAGCAGCACACCAAATATCTCGATCTTTGACGAACAAAAATATGTGCCAACTTGACTTTTGAGAGAGAGAGGGAAGAATTTGCAGAGAAATCTGCTGTATCATGTTATCAGATGTTACAGATTTATCTCTCTGCATTATAACAGTCATATATATATATATACTATGACTCCAAAGAACACGTTTTATGGCCTAAGGATACAACCCATGACAGATAAAACTCAGAAAGAGTCATAACTTTTCGGACTGTAGGCAGCGCTCTCGAGCGGTAAAATTTAACCGCTCGGGCGCCCAACTTTCTGTCTCGCATATTTGACGATGCGCCAGAGCGGTAATATTTGACCGCTCGGGCGGCCAACTTTTGGCCAATATTCCTTTTTGCTGACGAGGTGTTGCGTGCGGGCGGTAATATTATGCAGCTCGGGCGCACACAAAAAATGATAATAAATATTATTTAACTAAATTTGATACAAAAGGAATAATAGGATCATATGCCCTCGCCTCGCCTCACCGGCCGACCGCGCACGTGTTTGTTGCATTGATTAGCTTCTTGCCCCTTTACAAAACATCGGTGCCCTAAGGGCCCAATTCCATAATACAAAGTTGGATTATATAAAGTGAGCAATACATTGGAGTTGTTCCAATGTGTAACAACTTTCCCTCCAATTTATTTCACAAATTCAAATTTTTCAACACTTGGGACAAGCCTTTAGGACAAGCTTTTCAAGCCTATTTCAAGTCATTTATTTCAACAATTCATTCAATATTTTTTTTTCCAACAATCACTTTTGCAACTACCCCACTTCGGCAGGGATTATCTCAATTGCCTTCAGCTTAACACTTCTCAAACAATTTCTGTAGGGAGAAAGACTCCTTTGTCACAAGTACTACAAGAATATTGCAAAATGAATTCTCACACACTAAGATTCTTAACTTGATCAAATGTAATAGAGTAGCTAGTGTATTTAGAAAATTTAGCTGAGACTCTTTTCGGTTGAGTAATTGATCAGTTCTTGAAAGCATCAAAGACAGGTAGTACTTAGTAGTAAGACTGAATGTGTTGCGTCTGAAAGCTTGAATGTCAATCCTATTTTTAGGATAAAAACAAATTTCAAATTTTAAAGAATCCAACTTGTTTGTCTTTTATAAACATTCTCTGGAATTAAATCGGATTTGCTCGGATAAGTATCTGACCATAAAAAGTAATTGATCGGCTTTGAAAACGAGCTGATCAGAATTGATTTCGACAAGATCATATAATAATCGGCGAGGTTTAAAGACTATCTGTGCCGAGTTTTCTTTTGAGATGCTTTTATTAGACATTTTATCAATAATGTTCATTCGGCGAGGATGAAATTGGCTTGATTAATAATTTCTAAACTCACCAAAACAAAATTATCTACCAATTTCTTTCTTTTTAGTGATGTTAAAATATTGCACTCGTCGACTTGATGATAGCAAGAATTCTTCATCAAAATTAACTGAAAGGACACAAATGTTAATACAAATTTACTATATCTATTGAAAGCTTGTTTAACGTACAATTGATTGGATCGGATGGGTTCTCCTTACTTTTTCATTCCCTTATATCTTGATCTTTGCTTATATATATGACTCTTGCATACTTCGCCCCTTTTTGACAGCACCATCCACACTTTGTTGCCTTTATTTTTCGTATTAAGTTGTGTTTGAGAGATCTTTTGAGAAGTATTTCTGAGCTTTTCCTTCAAAAAGTTTCACAAAATTTTAAAATTTTGTGAAGGAAAAACTTAGAAATGTTTATAGAAGTTATCTCAAACACTACCTTAGCCTTACGAGTGATAAAACTCATGACATCCTTGAGCTTATCACGCATTTTTCAATCTTTGATTCCAGCTGGTTAGAGCCACTATAAATCTACGTTCACGAGCAAGCTTCAGCTACTCCACTTGGTTGAAGCTGACATTATGGCCTTGTTAGCTAGTTCTTTGAAAAGCTTTTTCTATTAAAAAAAAAAAAAAAAAAAGAAAAGTTGATGATGATATTGCCTTGAGTAGGGATGACTGTCTTCACATTATTCACTAATGAATCGAGTTTTTGCAAATATGTCATCCAGTAGAGATTCTGCAGTTTTGAGATTCTTCAAAGGTACAAAATCAGATTTAGAGGAATTCGATGCTTTGGCAATAATGGTCAAAATTTGTCCAGTAAGCGTCAAGAGTGGCTCTGTTATGGCATGTCTAGAAATCAACTCAGTTTGAAGAAAATTCTATTCAGATAATATTTCTAGCTCAGCTTGATCAGCCATATTTCCATCACCAATTGCATTTTGTTCAAGTGGAGGAGGAGAGAGAGTGGTTCCAAGAACTTTAATTTAGATGCTTCATTTTTATGTTAATCCGAAGTAGAAAATTCAAATTTGTTTCCTAGATTGACTACCGTAGAAATCATCTCATTGATATGATTGACCATGCAACCATTAATTGGAAGGTTCGATCTTATTTCGAAACGTCTGATCTCGTTCGATGCTTCTGAAGTCATCTTTGGTGATTCCAAACTCTTCCAAGGATCCCAACTCAATTTCCTCTTGGTTCCGAAGAACTTTTTAATTACTTAATTTTCATAAGTAAATGCCCCTTAAACATGACGTAAAACGATATTCGGGTCATAAGATATATATACCGCAATTTTCTTTTAAATTTAATTTGCTTTGCTATAATTTCAATATAAAAAATTAAGAAAAAATAAATTTTTTGGTCCATTAACTTGTCTATGTTTTTTGTTTTGATCCATTAACTTTTTCGATGTGGGTTTTGGTACATTAACTTTGCATTTTCAGTGTTAATTTATTGGTCAAACTGCATACGTGTCAACTTCTGAATGGTCCAAAATGATGACGTGGACCAATCAGAAGCTGACACGTATGCAGTTTAACCAAAAAATATTGAAAATGTAAAGTTAGTGTACTAAAACCTACATCGAAAAAGTTAATGGACCAAAACTCGAATGAAGTAAAGTTACTGGACTAAAAAACTTATTTTCCCAAAAATTAATAACTTTCATTTTAAAATTTTGAAAAAAAAAACTACTTCTTTTCTAATTTTTCTACGGGACACACACATATTATATTTTATAATCCGATCGTATAATATTAAAATTATTCCTGTTGTTGATGAAATCTTCTATAAATAGCAAAATAACTTTCAATTTACGTTGTTATCACTCCCCCCAATAATCTCTTTTCAATCCATGCTTTTATACAAATTTTTTAACACTGAACATATTTATAGATATTTCCATATTTATTATATAATTTTCCATTATTTCATAATAAATTATTTATATTCAACTAAAATTTATTATAACAAAATATTATTTAGATATACATCTATAATTTTCACACAACACTTATGCTTTATATATGTGTATACTATATAAACAGATGTCTTGTGAGATGATCTTACGAATTTTTATCCATAAAAATGTTCAACGTACCATAGCGCGCTGCACATATTTAAAAGTAATAAAAACTAATAATCTTTTTGCATAAAAACTAAAAAAAAAATTATGAGTTACCCAAATACAAGATCTATCTTACAAAATTGACCCGTAAAACCGTCTCACAAAAATTTTTTGGACACTATATATTCTATTAGATATTAGATATTATATAATATTATATAATAGTAGCATGCCTCATAATAACCGTTTTAAATTTAATGTTTGTCAAATCACATCAAAATTTTTGTCCATTTATACCAAAATTTAACTCGCCCCTCTTTAAGTTGAATCTCAAATGACTAGATTACCCCGTCTTTTCCTTTAACATTTTAATCTCATTTTTTCTAACTCCCTTCTCAAATTTCATAATTTATCGATTATTATTAAATAAAATAATAATAATTAAAAATTATTATTTAACAATTCGCTTATTTATTATTTTCATTATTTTACAGTTCCCTAGTATATATAAAACTTGTTAAAACGTGTTCGACATAAGACTAGAGTGGACGAAAGTAAATATTTGACAGCATGCGTGAACTAAAATTTAAAATATTCTTGCACCTAAATATGAGTGTTTTTTTGGGTACATACAATAATGTAGGGTGTTTGGCGGTTTGGTCTGGAACTCGTCAAAACTCGATACTCCTTGTGTCCTACTTATTAATTTAATTATTATTTTTTGATTCCTCTTAATTATATAATTTAGTTTTTATATTCATATTATCTTTTTTCTATTTTAATTTAATTTATATATATGAAATTAATATCATTATTTACTTATATGGTTTTTTATGATATCAAATCTTTAATAATTAAATATGAACTGAATAAGATTGTTTTATATAATTTATATTTCCAAACACTTTTTTAGCCTGTCTAAAAATAAAATAAATCAAGGAAAAATATTTTTATGGTCCATTAATTTGTTCATTTTTTATTTTTTTCAATTAATTTTTCAAATTTTGGTTTTGATATACTAATTTTTAGTTTTTGGGTATTTTGGTTCAACTGCTGATGTGACATCGAAAAATGCTTACGTGAAATCAGAAAATTATGATGTGGCACCAAAAAATGATGAAATATCTAGCTATCCACGTTAGCAATTGGACCAAAATCATTGAAAACTAAAAGTTAAGGTACTATAACAAAATTTAAAAAAGTTAATGCATCAAAACAAAAAAATTGAAAAATTATTGAACCAAAACAAGCATTTTCCCACGAAGCGGAAACAAACGGAGGAGTAAAACCATAGCACATGTTCGGAATTACTCTTTGATTGCAGAAAATCAAACTGGGAAATTGGACCTGTCACATCCCTAGTCTACCCTATTATTACAAATCACCTCTTAAAATTAATCATTAGTAAAACACAGCGGGATAATGTATCATTTGATCTTGATGATCATGGACGACGTAATATTGGTGGTGATATGGGCTGAGCCACCGCTGGTGGTGGTCGGGGATGGTTGAGCCGTCTTCTCCGATTGCTGCTGATGCCTCGGAGTCATCGGCCTGACATTCTAAATTGACTCCAAATAGCCTCAGTTTCTTCAAGTTCCCACTAGTCGTTGGGGCTGCAAATAAATCCATTAATATTATTTATAATATGTATAATTTATTTATTTGGCACAAGCCGTAATTAATATAATATATGGTCATGAATTATATAATAATATCATATTATAAAATTTCTGAAAGTAACAAGGGAGACTTAACTATCTTGTTATCCATCCACACACCATTTCAAGAAACAGCAATTTACAAACATGGGGATTAATTATTAGCCTTTTGAAGAAACAATAAAGTATATATATAGTTTGTCAATTAATGTCATAACACAAAACCTTATATTATTTTAATTTATATAAACTCGAGTAATATATATTCATCATACATATCTCGAGTATGTTTTTTAAAAATATATATATATAATTTTGATATTTGGGTGTATCCAGATGGCAAGCAATTCATGAAGGACCCCATTTTGTGGTAATAAAACCTAACAAAACCTGTAGCGATATTTATTATATAAAGAAAAAAAAAAAAAAAAGAAGAAAGAAAGATAGGGCTAATGTGTTGCACAGCTAGAAAACGACACCTGAATGAAGAAACTGAGGAGGTTGGTATGAGGGAGAAGTAGAAGAGGCTTGTGGATAAGGGTTGCAGAATATTCCTCTGCTTTCTACACCAGAATTCCTCCGCCTCCACCCAATGAAAAGGCGGCCGGAATCCGCCAGGTGGCGAGAGAAGAGGACGAAATCGCCTGCGTCGAGGCGTTTCTCCTTCACGAAACGGCTCCAACCTTTGGTCAACACGTAGCTCTGGCTACTGTTCCAATAAGAGTAGCGGAACTTCCATGCTTTGCCCGTCTCATCCTCGAAGCTCAGAAGAAAGCCCTTCTCCCCCAATGGGAAGTGTTTCTCGGCGTGTTGCTTTGGTATGACCAGACGATTGAGCTTACCCACGTCGCTGGGCGTTAATGGCTTCTCGAACAGATGTTCTTTAGGGATTTGATTTTGAACCCCCAAATCCAAAGACAAACTACCAGTACTAGTAGTACTGTTTTTAGAATCTGTGTCACTCATTATAATCTGTTCGTTAATTTGGTCCTCTTGGCTGTTGAGGTTGAACATGTTAGCAGAAGTACCAGTACCTCTCACCTGACTATTATTGGTGGGTTTAGGCATTAATGAAGGAGAGAAAAAGGTGGGAGAAGAAGACGAGGAATCCTGCATCCAGTAAAAGTGGTGGTTTATTGACATTTTCAGTGTAGTAAGAAATGAAGGGAAGCTGAGATCAGAGAAGTATATATTGATTTTGTTGCAGAAAATGTTGATGGTCGCAGTTGACAGAGAGACACAGAAAGAAGGAAAAGGCTGGAAAATATATGACAGGGGAGAGAAGTATATATTGTGTATCCAAATTTCTTAAAGACTGAATTATTATTGTATGGACATAGACATGGATCCCTGTCCTATGTTTAAACGTAGCCAAACAAATCATTGTGAAAAACATTACTAACTTAAATGTGTTGTTTTAAAATTAAGTAATCCTTAATTAGTTTGCAATTTGAAATTTGATTATGATTTATTAAAATTGAAAATCTTCTTCTATACTCTCAATGAGCGTGTTGTGACAAGTTGTGGGTCAGTCTGTTCCGTTAGCTCGTTCTGATACTTTTAATTAAAATCGAGTGCTCGTTATTTATGAGAAATTATAATAGACATTTAATAATATCCGTAAAATAAATGAACATAATGTTGAATTTCTTCACTAATACTAAGAACAGTTATTACTCCTAA
Organism: Henckelia pumila; assembly: GCF_033568475.1. Classification (NCBI taxonomy): domain Eukaryota; kingdom Viridiplantae; phylum Streptophyta; class Magnoliopsida; order Lamiales; family Gesneriaceae; genus Henckelia; species Henckelia pumila. Next base: position 81,814,733 of record NC_133122.1, on the reverse strand, counting down.
ATATATATATATATATATATATATATATATATATATATATATAATTTTGATCTTCTGAGGGACCACAATGGGCAACTACGTGAATACCGATTGATGTAGCACTTTGTACAACCAAATAAATATCACGTTAGTCGGTGTTCACATAGTTGCCAGCGGTAGTTTCCCAGAAGATATATATACAGTTTTGATCTCACGCACCCTAGGGTCATGCGGGGATCCAAGTGCATCCGTGCCCAAAACAACTCCGATTACTTTGAAATTTTCACGGTAAAGTCGTCTCGAAAATGCAAATCCAACGATATATCATATGACATAAATTTTAATCTCGGTGGTAAGAGAATTGAAGATAACCGGAAATTAGGTGAAATATGCAATTTTCGGACATCTTCACATTTCCGACCACCGATATTGAAATTTGTATCATATGATATATCGTTGGATTCGCATTTTCGAGACGATACTACCGTGAAAATTTCAAAACAATCAAAATTATTTTGGACACGAGTGCACGTGAATCCCCTGCACCCTAAAATGTGTGAGATCAAAATTATATATATATATATACATAAAATCAAAATAATTTTAGTTTTCCTTCTACGTGATCACGTAGAAGGAAAACTAAAATTATTTTGATATCACGTAGAAGGAAAACTAAAATTATTTTGATTTTATGTTAATTACAAGCATAAAATAAAAATTAAAAAATCTCGACATGGAACTTTCAATTATCTACTACATAACGATACTAAAGAATACTAATTTATAAATATTTTCAAGTAGACATTGGATTTTTTTTTTTTTTTTTTAAAATACAGATTGAAAAACACACAAATGAAAACTACGTGATTATTAAATAAAAATATTTGATGTTCTACTTCTCGATATATATGGATTTTTTTGTTCTGTGTCTAGAAAAGAAACACTTGGCATGTCTCAGCGCTGTCCAACAAATCAACTTAATAGCTGGTTCCCTGGCTACCATAGGATGCCGCGGGTGCATGCATCTCGAAGTTGTTGCTTTTGTTTTTCTGTAATTCCACGCTAAATAAATTAAAACAATAAATGCTACAAATTTCCGATTACACGTGAATTATAATTTTATATATATATATATATATATATATATATATATAATAAACATTAAAAAAAATAGATCATAGATCAAGAGAGGGATCCAGCAATTAGAATCGTAGTACGCTTAAACATTAAAAAAATTAGACCATAGATCAAAAAAGGGATCCAGCAATTAGAAGAGTAGTACGCATAAACTTAATCTAACAAATTATATATATCTTGATGTATGGTCTAATATTTTTTTAATGTTTATTATATAATATATATATATATATATTTATATATATATTATATAACAAAAAGAATCATTGAATTGTACTGCATAATGAAATTGCACCGTAGAATTAAGAAAGTGAGTTTGGCTTTGAGTGTGAAAATGGTGGGATTTAATGAACTAACTAAAAAAAAACATACATGAAACACGTTTTAAGTCATTCCAAGTCGATTTTAACAATGTAGGTGTGTTTTCGTGTTAAATAAGCGATATTCGATAGATTAAGTTTGGGAAATAAATACTAAAATCAAAATAAAAATCTAAGTGATTGAATGAAAACAAAAATTAACAAATTACAAATTTAAGATCCAAAATATTTCTACTTTACAAAACAAAAATTTTTATTTTCCCAACTTTAAACATGTCGTTCAAGTTTTTGAAAAACCTCCAAAATTTGGAAAGGTCAAAGCATCGTAATTACTTGGTTATCTGAATATACGTAATAATTTAGGGGATATTTATATTTCTTTAAAATCAAATTCCATATAAAATAGGATATTCATGAAGTGATGACTCTTGTCTCTTGTTAGTCATTCTCTGCCATATTTAGATTTTATTTTTGGTTTTTTTAATTTATCTCTATCTATATTGTTTGATAGGATCGAAAACGTTTGTAGAGAGCATGAATACAAAATTTTAAAATATTTTGAGCTACAATTGCTCGTTCTTGAAATTTTCAAAAATAAACCGAGCACCGAGAGATTATATTGAGTTTGGTTACAAAACCAAGCAAAAGACATTCAACATAATCCTCTAAAAACCGATTAAGCATTTTGGAAATCGTTTGAAAAAATTGCAAGTTGAGATAATAAAAACATTTTGGTTTAAACATTTTATCAAACACTTTGTATGCAACATTTTGCTACTTTAAAGAACATATAAAATGCTTCAACAAATCATTCAAAAACAACAACAAGAAGTAAATGCGATGAAGTAAAGAGACACAAATTTGATTATGGATGTTCGGAGACTCAACCGCTCTTACGTCACCCATTTTTCCGTTTTCGGAAGGAATCTACTAGAAGACTTTGAGCATTACAACTTCTTGTAACTACCCCACTTCAATATTAGGACTTACCCACTGCCTAAATCGGAACTCCTAGTCTCTCACTCTCAAATGGACAACACGTCCAAAAACTTAGTACAAAGTTTACAAAGAATTGCACATTGTTTAACATTTTTGTGCAAAGACTCTCACTCAACTATTTTATGAAATACATCTCTCTAATGTGTGTGAGTGGGTTGGAGTGTGAAGAACTTGATTGTGAAATCTCAAGAAATCTGTTGTGTTCTTCACACCAAGAGAAAGCTCTCAACTAGCTGATGAACCTGTTTAGACATCCTTCTTCTCTCTTTTATTTTCTGGATGATGTTGTATTTATAGTCTCCAAGAGAGATATATACGTTAGACACAGGAATATGACCATTAGTAATAGTTTTGTACGGTTTCTGATACTGAAACAGTCATATTCACGCTTCTGGCCACTTTCTTCATCTTTTGCTGATTTTGGGCTCTACTGGTGTAGTAGCTACTGGTCGTCTATTTGTTTCATCCGCTAATAGTTGCCTCGGCTACTAGTTTTGATCGGCTACTGATTTTGTTCAGCGGCTACTGGTTCGGACTCTGCTGCATTTCGGAGTCTACTGCTTTTCTGCACTTCTGTTTTCCGCACCGCTATTTTCAGTAGTAGGTTCTCTTGCTTATATCTCTTGATTAATTAACTTTTGGTCAAAGTGATGGACATAAAAGTTGTATACCTTCGTCTTGGATTTCCATAAAATCAAAAATCACTAGATTTCAAGTTTGTACGATAGAGATATGCTCAAAAAACTCCAGTTAATTTGTCTTGGAGTTTATCAGATTCTTATGCTTCGAATCAGAATTTGCCTTCTGAATATGATTTGTAGATCATTGTCTTATATTTGTAAAGCACACTGAATCATTTCATTTGTATTATTGATCTGCAAGATATGGCCCAAATATTCATTAAACGTTTAAGAGTCTCTTCTTAGTCATTAAGCAAAATCACAATTGTAAGAAAAATGACTAGACATTCTTAATTCAAGACACGCTAGCACAAGTAGAAAATCATGTTGGCAATCAAACTCAAAAGCTCTCTTAAAGCTAAATTTTAGAACGAGTTTATAGAGTTTTCTTGACGATATGTGGTTCAAATTCGAATTAATTTGTCCCTTCTATTGATGAGTGCAGCTTCCTTAAGCTTCTGGACAAAACCACCAACTCTTGTCCATGTCTTGTTTTCTGCCGCAGCAAAATGGTCTGACTTTAACCAATAAACTGCTTCTGAACATGCAGACCAGGCTCAAATTTTATATCGTTGTGATCCTCTACGAGTCTAGTTTGCAAGGCAAAAAGTAATTTGTCATTTGGATACTCGAGCAAAGAGTTATTCCATTTTTTCCAAAATCGCTGCAAGCTGTAAAAAATACTCAACTAGGACATATATGTGAGAAAATCTCAAAATCCGAAATTTTAAAGATAAAATCAGTTTTAAATGTTCTTTCAAGAACAACCCTGCTCTGATACCAATTGCAGGAACGAACGCTTGCCGCTTTACCAAAAGCTATAGCTGGTGGTAATGGTGCAACTCAAATCTTTTAAGCTGCACAGCAGCCCAAGCGTCATGATTCGACCGCTCAACCTAGCAAGGACAATTGTTGCATTCCAACACTGTTAATTAAAAAAGACCATATATATTACTTAGAGGGTGTTTGACTAAACTTATTAAAAAGAGCTTATAATCTCCTAGAGCTTAAAAGCCATTTTACGAGCTTATAAGCTGTTATGACTTATTTTAAAAATAAGCTGTTAAAATGTTTGAGTAAACTTATTTTAAACAACTTAAAGATGTTGATATGTTTAGTATTATAAGATCTTTTTATTGTAAAAATTACCAAAAAAATATAATTCTATGAAGATAATGTTTTGAGTTATACATATGTGAAAAAAGTTTTAGAATAAACCTATATTAAAAAAATAAAACTATTTTAATATTTTAATTAAAAAAATTTATGTGATTTGAAATTTTTTTTAAAATAATATTTAATATTTAATGAGTGGAGGATATGATAAAGATTTATGAAAAACAGCTTATATTTTAATATAGACTTGTTTTAATTTAAAATTTACCATTCACACGTTTGATTTTAATAAATAAAATATTGTTTTTCATTAAATTTTTTTTAAAAAAATAATTTTAATTAATTTATTAAATTATTAACTGTTTAAATTTTATTTCATATTAATTTTTAAATCAATTTCATATTAATTATACAGTGTTAAAAATTTCATAGTTCATATTTATAGAAAAATCATCTTACCAAATCCATGATAGATTTAATTTTTTAAATATCATAACTAAACTTTAGAAAAAAAAAATATGTCAACACATAATATATACTTATTATATTCAGTGTTCTAAAAGGCGGCGCCTAGGTGCTAAGCGGTTGTCCATCGCCCCAATTTTTAGTCAGTTGAAGCTTCTGGGTGTTATTACATTAATTGACTGTCTAGGCTGCCTAATCGCCGCCTAGACGCCTCAAATCCGCCTAGATTAACAGATATATAACTTTTTTTTATTTTTTTTAGTTTTTTTTAAAAAGATTATTTGACATATTTTTTCATTAATTTGTAGCGGATGAAGACGAGAATTTGTCATGTATTTCAAGTTTAAATTAGATAAAGATGAATTGTTGGAGATATATTAAGACGAACAAGAATAATTAGATATTTAGATTAAAAAACACCACTTAGGCAAGTAAATTCGATAAATAAGAATTATTAAAAAAATATTAAGACGGATCGGACTAGAATAATAACATATTTAACCTAAAAAGAACAAATCACCTAGACCCCACTTAAGCGGCCGCCTAAACGTTAGGCGGTGGTGACCGCCTTCCTATCACCCACCACTTTTTAAAACATTGATTATATTATCCACACATTGTGCCAAATCGCCAGTACTAATGAAGAAATGTGGTCTTACACATACACTAACTTATTTTTGTGTAATATTTTTAAGTATTGAAAACAATCTCATAAAGTTAAAAAAAAAACCAATTATTTATTTAACGATACCAGTAATATATATTTTAGTAATTTGTAACTTATCTGTATCTAACATATTTTATTTACTTTAAAAAAAATTTAAATTTATTGAAGTGTTTATTTATCTTTATCAATCCGTATTCCTAAATTTTGCATATCACTATTATAAAAAATTATAAAAAATTCATTAATTTGAAAATAATCTAATTTTTCAATTGAAAAATATGTATATTATCAAATTTAGACAATTATTCAAATATGTAAACATGTTTAACGACAATATAAATGAGATGCTAATCTATAAATAAAATACTTACAAACACAAGTGTAATATTTTAATGTTTTATTTAGTTGAAAGCTACTTTTATGATAATATAAATGAGATGCTATGTAGTAGCCCGATTTCCGAAGTAAGCAATAAATTGTCTAAGAATATTTAGAATGGTTAAAATATGATTAAAAAATTCTCGGATGAGATTATTATGTAGAAAATAAGATTCAGGACATTCAAAATGATTCGGAAGGGTCTGAGGGTTCGAACAGTTCGAAAGGTCCGAACTTGAGCTAGGAACTGTTCGGTGGTTCCGAACCCTTTGGAAGCTAGAATTTAGTTTGAAACATCCGGGAAGTTCGGAAGCTTTGATCCAGAGTTCGAAAGATCCGAACTTTTTCCCGACGGGCAGATATGGGTTTTTGATTGGTGATTTGACAAGAGTGAGTTCGGAAGCTCCGAACCCCTAGTTAGAAAGCTCCGAACGTTGTCGGCAACTGTGTTGCCCAATGAAAGGACACATGTTTGGTAGAGAGAGTTCGGAAGGAAGATCGAAAGTTCCGAAACACATTCAGAAGCTCCGAACGAGAGATCAGATGTTCCGATAGTGGTCTATAAACAGGAGAGCCAAGGCCCTCATTTCCTTGTTCACTTCCCTTCTCTCTATCTCGGCTTCTTGTTAGTTTTTAGTAATTTTTAGGCGTCGTTTCGGAGACCGGACGATAGAGAGGCACTACTGAGATTGTAGCGGAGTTGTGCCTAGGTTGTGATACCATCGCCATCAAAGGGCTAACTACAGATGCGGGTATATTGAGAGACTTTAATTAGCTTCTGTGAGTAGCTATTATTCTAGTTAAGACTTTTGGTAAGCGATAAATGATATGGTGATTATCTGATTTTAGGCTTGAAATTGAGTACCCGAGTGACTAGGTTGCTTGAGTTACTTGATTTGAGGTACAGACGTACTATAGAAGATATCCTGGTTGAGTATGAATGTTTTATGTTTGCATGGTTTATATGACATGAATTATGTGGATTTATTATACCACGGTTAATACTGCTACATGCATTATCATGTTGAGCCTATACCTTGATATTATCAGTAGAGGGTTCGCTCAGCCCCGAGTTTTTGTGCGGATGGATTCTATGGATTTGGGTCTGGTTATTTACGGAGTTTATGATATGGGAGCCACCTCCTGATTCAACGGCCTAGCGTGCTACATACTATGAAAAATCCAGACTGAGTAGTGATTTTACCGTGATAGGTTTCCAGTACCCATTCTGTAATGGACCGGGTGCGTCCCTCTGCTTCTGGACCATCTGGCCTCAGATCTGGGGGTCCGTGACCATACTCACGATCTTCTCTCCACCTGGAAAGGAGAGTTTTTTCCCTCCCCAGGATTCAACTTAGTGGTACCAGGATTGAGTTGAATTTGGATATATGCCTGGTGGTCCAAGTTCGAATCCTGAGGAGGGCAAAAACTCTCCTTTCCAGGTGGAGAGAAGATCATGAGTATGGTCACGGGCCCCCAGAGCTGAGGCCAGATGGGCCAGAAGCAAAGGGACGCACCCGGTCCATTACACGTTAATTTACATTAGCATTCATAACATGTGTATATTCATACCTTCGTGCTGAGCGTTGTTATCGCTCACGTCCGTGTATTTTCCTTGGACACCCTATTCGACGAGGTAGTTGCAGGTTTCCTAGGTTTTGGGATCAATGTGTAGTTGGCAACCAGGGGTTTTGGACTCAGTTGGTGCCATCAGAGCTATGTAGGATTAACCTTTTTGCTCTTTGGGTTTTCGATTGGGTTGTATATTATTTTTTGTTCCAGTTAATTATCAGTTGTATTCTGTCGGATTAGTATTTGATTTAAGTTTCCGCAGTTATCTCTGATTATTATCATTTATGTTTTAATTACATGCTTAAGCCTCTGTTATTAGGTGATTTCGGAGCGGGGTCACTACATTTATGGTATCAGATCATGCATTAGATCTTTGGAATATAAAACCTTATGTTAGGTTAATTTTCATTGGGACATTTTAGTACATGGATAGAATCGACGACGAGAGTAGTCATGTCAGCGACAGACGTCGGGGCGATGACCAGAGACATCTTGAGATCACCGTCACCAAACGATCATCATAGATTTGATCTGCATAGATCTATCATGTTGGAGCCTAGACCATTGTTGGACAATGAGACACCGGAGGATGCAAGGGATTGTTTGGGGGCACATGGAGTGGTGTTTCCAATCATTTCCAGATCGGAGGAGTAACCTGAGAAGATTCTCCATTAGTAGTTGGAGAGATTTTCATGAAGATCCTGCCTCATCTTGTAGATAAAGGACCCCACAATATTGGAAGGATCCGGTAGATTGGTAAGGTCTTGTAGATCTTGGGATGAAGAGGTTCTGCCAGAAGTCTGCATGAAAGCTTAGTAGAGGCATTCAGAAACCTCACGTTCAAGATCAGTAGATACAAGGAGGCATATGACAATTAAGATATCTTAGACGAAATGTAAGATTTCCGTATTTAGTGAGATTGTAAGTATTTATGTTGTAAGCAATTGAATCATTTGTATTATTGATTCCAAACTTTTGAAAATTTCCTAGTGGTTGTAACTAAGGATTTGTAATAAGAATTGTATTAAACTTGGTTCAGGGGTTTAATGTTTTTAGTGTTGGATTATTCGGATGATTCCAGTAATTGTTTCTAGTTGGTTAGTGTTCAACTAATATGATTCATGGATTATTTGAGTAAATTGATTGTAAGTACTTGCCATGTGATTAGCTCTAGGCGTTTACCTAGAATAATTGGCTAAGTTTGTGATCTTGTTGGTTGTTGCTAGGGATGACGAGTTTCATCGGGGGCACAATGGTGGTTTATGCCAAGTGTTGTGGACTGTGTTGGTTTTCTATTTAGACATTTGAGGAGGCGCAACCCTATGTCGGTGTTTGTTCTGAGAGCATTTTTTTCGTGTTGCAGATAGGTTTGCAGGGAAGTGAAAGAGTGGGTGCCCGGTGAGCCAACTTGTGGCTAAGGGCTTTGATGACTCTTTGTATAAACAATCTTTTGTTTAATATAATTTACACTTTTATTAATGGCAATGACTTTATCTTTCTTCATATTGTTATATTGTGATATACTATTGTTGTTTTGATAAAGACCTTGAATATACTATAGTGTATGTAAGATGTGGTAGTACATGGGGATGACTATCATGAAACACATCTTATAGTCACTGTATATTCTAAACAGTTCCTAGTCGATTGAGCCGTCCGTTAATAGGGATAAGGATCGCTCGAGATTGAGACTAGCATTTGCGATGCCGAGTACCACATTTCATTGGTATGGAACATAGAGATGTTCAAAGCATGCAAATGGATATTCATACGATGAATGATCGAACTACCCTATCCGGACTTTCCAAGTGGTTATCACTTATCGAGTGGATAAAGTCCGCGGTTTTGGTTGTACACCATTAGTCCTTACTACTTGAAACATCATTGAGACTCTATATGCTAGTACTGTACTTTGACTCGTTTACCGACTCTATTGGGGTCATCAGGTGTCGGGATTGGGTACAGTTACGACACATATAGGAGTCGATGCTTTGTTTTCAAGGATTCACCACATACTTGCTAGTGTGGATATCCTATGCAATCTGAGGAGATATTAGTGTGACGAATCTTTGGCCAGAGTACATGATGTGTTTTAAGAAATGGTTTCTTAGTAGCACATGCGATGTCACTATTTGATCTTCAAGATGTATTGCATAGTTATCGAATCTCGAACGACTCTCGATTTACCAATGGTTGTTGATTCGATCGGGATATATGGATGAAGGGACCGTACTGTACGCTAACCAAAATCTATTGGTTCTTGCAGGCACTATCAGTGATACCTAGGGAATCATGGGGCGATGTTGCTAGGCGCTCTTACCATGATTCGATGGGCAAGTCGGAAATTGTTGTTTCGAGTCACAAGGAGTTGTGAGCCCACGGCTAGCTGTATCCCTGAACCATTGAGGGTCACACAGAGTAATGGATTTTTAATCCCCGTTGAGATAGTTATTAAAGAGTTAAATTTAATGAACAAAGAAGTGGGACTTCTTATTTAAGAGTAGAGGAGTAAGATTTCCTAAAATGACATAGGGATGAGCATTTTTGGAAACCACTGAATTCGGATTCAGAAAATTTATCTTGACTCTAAAAGATGCAGAAATGGTTTCTGTGAACATTGGTGAAATTGGTTTATCAATCTGAGTCACGATGAATTTTATATTAATTTCTGAACATGCGGGCTTTGCTTGTCAGGCTTGAACTTATGACTAATGGGCCCTAAGCTGTTAGCAGCCCACATTATAAATAAGTTATTGCAGTACAGAAATTACACAACAGAGGACACAAAATATTTTCGAAAACCCTAGCTGTGTTTTCTCTAAGTGGCCGCCCCCCTCCCTCTCTGCTCGGGAAAATCCAGCCTGTGAATTTTGAATTTACAGTCTGGTTTAACGGATCAAATTCGTTAATTCTCTTCGTAGAAACTTCTGATAGATTTTCTAGTGCAATCTATCAGAGGGATTAAATCTCTGTTCGTGGACCTGATTGAAGAATTGTTCGTCCATCAGTTCCTGGGATATACAACAAGTGCAGAGTAATCTGTTGGTGTCCATAATCTCGATTCGAGATTGGAGGTAAAAATTTAATTGTTATTTAATTTTTACACGCACAATTTAATCGTAAAGTTTTGATACCTATTATGGAATCGTTCCATATAAAATTTTTAAACTTCCGCTGCACCGGGTATCAATCCTGATTGATCTGAACACGGTTCTCCAACAGTGGTATCAAAGCCAGGTTGCTCAGATCAAGCGATTAAATTAATCGATTGTACAAATATTTTTAAGCCTCGGTTTTTGAAACAAAATAAATTTTTTTAAAATAAATTTTTTTTTTCGGGCAAAACACGGGCAGCGATTGGATCGCTGCCCGGGGGGCATTGATGGTCGCTGCCCAGGGCAGCGTAGGGCAGCGATCGTCGCTGCCCTATGGGCAGCGACGGGCTGCCCGGCCCGAGCCCCTTTGGGGCGCGGGCTGCCCGGGAGCGTCCCGGGCGGTCCGGGAAAATTAATTTTTATTTTTAAATTAAAATTTTAATATGCTAAAATTCTATTTTTTGGTCTGATCGAAAATTGTTTTGATTGGTCCACGAGGCGTCGGATCGAATTGTTCGAGTCCGAAAATTTTAAAATTGATTTTTGGATAAATTTGAATTTTTGGAAAATTTATATATTTTATCCGTTAAATCAGATTTTATGAAATTAATTATTTTTGGTACAATTGATGATAAGATATGATCTTATGGAAATATTGAGTAAAATATGATTTTATGTATAAAATAGGATTTTATATGTAAAATATGATTTTATTTGATAAAAAGATAAAATATGATTTTGTATGTAAAATAAGATTTTATATATGGAATATGATTTTATCCTTTTAAATTTAAATTGCCATTGCATGTTATCCAATAAATTAATTTTGAATTAAATATTATTGGATAAGGATGATCGATTGCCATGACCAATTTTGTAGGTGTATGTTAGGAATTTACATTTGTTTTTATTGTTGTTGGATTTATTAATGGGTCTGGTTTATGGCCCAATATGAATTGTTCATATGTAATAAAAGTGGGCCTGGTTTATGGCCCGTTCCCACCCCTTAAAATGTATCCCCTACTTGTCATAGTTATTTATTGTAAATACATTAGACTTAGTGAGAGATGAAGATTTGAAGACGGAGGTGGGCCCAGCAGACAATAAAGACTGAAGAAATGTAAATTGGAAGCTCAATGTAATAGGATTGCATTGAATACCTGCATATTACTTAGGATTGGACTTAGACTCGTGATTGGCAACCACGGGTCGATTAGAAATGGAATCGATCATCCTATATAATATATGATATTATAGTTGTATGCATGTTTTAGACAAAATTGTATGAATCCCGCAAGCATACAAATTTTAAAATGATGAGACAAATTTTCAAAATTAAAATCCCTCATTTTAAATATGATTTAAAATTGATATCAAGATAATAAAGGAAATTTAAATATTGTTTAAATGTTCCTACCTTCCATCAACGATCAGTGTATGAGATGCTACCCGCGGATACGGTCCGGCTCATATTATTGGGGGGGCCCGTTCATCGGAAAGCTGTACATTGGATCGACACATGTTGTAAGTTGGGTGGAACTCCCATGGGATCGGCTCATATTATTGGGGGATCCACATGGCGACCGTCCATCACAACTTAATATTGATGGGTCATCTTGACATGTTACAATAAACGGCGTCATATTATTGGGTCCTTATTGGACATGAGGTAAAAATGTGGAGGTTGCTTTGGAAGCAATTGAGCTCTACCTTTTGAAAATTATGGTTGGCTGATATTATTCGGGACCATAGTTTGTCAATTGGACTCCATGTTCCCACTAAGGAAAACAGTTTCCCGTTTTCACTAGAGGGTAGTGAAATCGTTAAAATAGTGGGAGTGAGATTCATAAAATAAATTTCGCCTATTTTATGTCTTATTAAATTAATTAAACAATCACTGATAATTGTCTGTTTCATCTCAGTATATCATTATGATGAATCTTCGTAATCCACATGTTTCAATTCTCGAACAAAACAAACTTACTGGCGCAAATAATACGGAATGGTTCCATAAGTTAAGATTGTCTTGAGTTCGGAAAAGATTTTCTAAGTGTTAGAAAAGGCTTCTCCGAAAACAGCCCCAGCTGATGTAACTGCCGAAAGGTTGGCCGAACTAGAGAAATGGTTGGACCATGATCTCAAGGCCAAATGTTACATGCAAAATTGTACAAGTCTGAACAAGTTTGCCATTACTACAAGAAACCCGGTTATTGGAAACGTAATTGCAAAGAATACCTCAAGCAGTTGCGAACTGCAAAGGGTATGTTTAACATTGAAATAAATATTTTTCTTAATACCACTTCTTGGGTATTGGATACTGGATGTAGATCTCACATTTGCAATGAGTTGCAAATGATGACAAGAAGTAATAGGCTAAGGATGGGTGAGACCCAGTCAAGGCTCGGGAATGGTTCCAGAGTTGAATCCATAGCTATGGGAAATATTTGTTTAATTTTGCAAAATAATTTTAAGCTATATTTTGAGAGATGTTTTATTTGTTCCAGATTTGATTAAAAATATTATTTCTGTTTCTATGCTTGATAGAGATGGTTTTTCTTGCAATTTTGTGAATGAGATTTGCAATATTTACAAGAATGAATGTTTGATTGGAAATGGACAACTTGAAAACGATCTATATAACTTAAAATTAAAAGACGTTTCAATAAATTATGTTGATAAACCGGTAACAACGAACAAAAGGAAAATCGATAGTCAAAACCCGGCAAACCTTTGGCATGCTAGGCTAGGTCATATTTCCTCAAGGAGGATGAACAAGCTAGTGGGAGAGGGCATGTTTGATATGTCTGATATTAACTCTCTACCTACTTGTGAGTCCTGCCTGAAAGGAAAAATGACTAAATCTCCTTTTAAGGGGAAACCTGAGCGTAGTCAAAATCTGTTGGATTTGATCCATACAGATGTTTGTGGTCCATTTAGAATTGGTACTCAATTTTGCCACACCTACTTCATTACCTTTACTGATGATTATTCAAGGTATGGGTATTTATATTTAATGAAATATAAGTCTGAAGCATTTGAAAAGTTCAAAGAATTCAAGGCTGAAGTAGAAAACAAGCTAGGTAAAAGTATTAAAGCACTTCGATCGGATCGAGGTGGAGAATACTTAAGTACCGAGTTTTTGGACTATCTGAAAGAGAATGAGATTCTCTCTCAGTGGACTCCTCCTATGACACCTCAGCTGAATGGTGTATCGGAGCGTCGTAATCGAACTTTGTTGGACATGGTTCGATCCATGATGAGCTTCACTGAGCTTCCACCTTCATTTTGGGGCTACACACTTGAAACGGCGGTATTGTTGTTGAACAACGTCCACACCAAAGCAGTGGATAAAATACCATACGAGTTATGGCATGGCAAAGCTCCTAAGTATTCGTACTTGAGGATTTGGGGATGTCCAGCTTACGTGAAGCAGACAGTGGGAGATAAGTTGGATAGTCGATCCACCTTATGTTATTTTGTAGGGTATCCGAAGAATTCAATCGGATATTATTTCTATCATCCTACTGAAACAAAAGTGTTTGTTTCAAGGAATGCCACCTTCTTGGAGAAGGAGTTCTTATTGGATAAATGCGAGATGATGGAACTCGAAGAAATTCGAGAAGAACCCGAAATACAAAATAATGATCCTACACCTCAGGAACCATTGATGGACACGCCTATACCTAGAAGATCCGAGAGGACTTCTAGACCTCCTATTCGATATGGTCTTCTTCTTGAAGGGGATCAAGGTGAACCCGACGTTGGATGTGATCCAAGAAACTTCAAGGAAGCAATTTCTGATGCGGATTCAAATTTATGGCTTCAAGCTATGCAGTCGGAAATAGATTCGATGCATACAAACCAAGTTTGATCTTTAGTAGATCCTCCCGATGAAATTGTTCCAATGGGGTGTAAATGGATCTACAAGAGAAAGCTTGGGCCTGATGGTAAGGTATTGACCTACAAGGCACGATTGGTGGCGAAAGGTTATACTCAAAGACAAGGAGTTGACTATGATGAAACCTTTACACCAGTTGCAATGTTCAAGTCCATAAGAATCCTTATTGCCATAGCTGCATGGTATGACTATGAGATATGACAAATGGATGTGAAGACTGCATTTCTTAATGGAAACATTAAGGAAGAGATCTATATGACGCAGCCTGAGGGATACACATCCATGGGAAGCGAGCATAAGGTATGCAAGCTTCAGAGATCGATCTATGGTCTCAAACAAGCATCAAGAAGTTGGAACCAGAAATTTGATGAAACAATAAAGGATTTTGGTTTCATCAAGAACCCGGAGGAACCGTGCGTGTACAAGAAAGTAGTTAAGGATGCTGTGACATTCTTAGTACTTTATGTTGATGACATCCTACTCATTGGGAATGATGTAGGGATGTTGCAGTCAACAAAGATATGGTTATCAGGTAGATTCTCGATGAAGGATTTGGGTGAGGCATCCTATATTCTAGAGATACAGATCTATAGAGATAGATCTAAGAGAATGATAGGACTCACTCAAGAAACCTACATCGACACCATATTGAAAAGGTTTTCAATGGATGGGTCCAAGAGAGGACATCTACCTATGTGTCATGGAGTTTCTCTATCTAAGTCCATGTGTCCCAAGACTGATGAAGAGATAGAGAAAATGACACATGTACCATATGCGTCAGCCATAGGTAGTATCATGTATGGGGTGATATCTACCAGACCGGATGTAGCATTTGCTCTGAGTGTCACGAGCAGATATCAAGCTAATCCCGGTCAAATGCATTGGAAAGCCGTGAAGGACATTCTTAAGTACTTACGAAGGACTAAGAATATGGTCATGGTATATGGAGGAAGAGAACTGAAATTGGAAGGCTATACCGACTCTAGCTTCCAAAGTGACGTGGATGACTCGAAGTCAACCTCTGGATTTGTGTTCATGCTCAATGGCGGTGCTTTCTCTTGGAAGAGTTCCAAGCAGGACACCACAGCGGATTCCACCACTGAGGCAGAATACATTGCAGCATCCCCATGCTGCTAAAGAGGCCGTTTGTGATATACTATTGTTGTTTTGATAAAGACCTTGAATATATTATAGTGTATGTAAGATGTGGTAGTACATGGGGATGACTATCATGAAACACATCTTATAGTCACTGTATATTCTAAACAGTTCCTATTCGATTAAGCCGTCCGTTAATAGGGATAAGGATCGCTCGAGATTGAGACTAGCATTTGCGATGCCGAGTACCACGTTTCATTGGTATGAAACATAGAGATGTTCAAAGCATGCAAATGGATATTCATACGATGAATGATCGAACTACCGTATCCGGACTTTCCAAGTGGTTATCACTTATCGAGTGGATAAAGTCCGCGGTTTTGGTTGTACACCATTAGTCCTTACTACTTGAAACATCATTGAGACTCTATATGCTAGTACTGTACTTTGACTTGTTTACCGACTCTATTGGGGTCATCAGGTGTCGGGATTGGGTACAGTTACGACACATATAGGAGTCGATGCTTTGTTGTCAAGGATTCACCACATACTTGCTAGTGTGGATATCCTATGCAATCTGAGGAGATATTAGTGTGACGAATCTCTGGCCAGAGTACATGATGTGTTTTAAGAAATGGTTTCTTAGTAGCACATGCGATGTCACTATTTGATCTTCAAGATGTATTGCATAGTTATCGAATCTCGAACGACTCTCGATTTACCAATGGTTGTTGATTCGATCGGGATATATGGATGAAGGGACCGTACTGTACGCTAACCAAAATCTATTGGTTCTTGCAGGCACTATCAGTGATACCTAGGGAATCATGGGGCGATATTGCTAGGCGCTCTTACCATGATTCGATGGGCAAGTCGGAAATTGTTGTTTCGAGTCACAAGGAGTTGTGAGCCCACGGCTAGCTGTATCCCTGAACCATTGAGGGTCACACAGAGTAATGGATTTTTAATCCTCGTTGAGATAGTTAAATTTAAAGAGTTAAATTTAATGAACAAAGAAGTGGGACTTCTTATTTAAGAGTAGAGGAGTAAGATTTCCTAAAATGACATAGGGATGGTCATTTTTGGAAACCACTGAATTCGGATTCAGAAAATTTATCTTGATTCTAAAAGATGCAGAAATGGTTTCTGTGAACATTGGTGAAATTGGTTTATCAATCTGAGTCACGATGAATTTTATATTAATTTCTGAACATGCGGGCTTTGCTTGTCAGGCTTGAACTTATGACTAATGGGCCCTAAGCTGTTAGCAGCTCACATTATAAATAAGTTATTGCAGTACAGAAATTACACAACAGAGGTCACAAAATATTTTCGAAAACCCTAGCTGTGTTTTCTCTAAGTGGCCGCCCCCCTCCCTCTCTGCTCGGGAAAATCCAGCCTGTGAATTTTGAATTTGCAGTCTGGTTTAACGGATCAAATTCATTAATTCTCTTCGTAGAAACTTCTGATAGATTTTCTAGTGCAATCTATCAGAGGGATTAAATCTCTGTTCGTGGACCTGATTGAAGAATTGTTCGTCCATCAGTTCCTGGGATATACAACAAGTGCAGAGTAATCTGTTGGTGTCCATAATCTCGATTCGAGATTGGAGGTAAAAATTTAATTGTTATTTAATTTTTACACACACAATTTAATCGTAAAGTTTTGATACCTATTATGGAATCGTTCCATATAAAATTTTTAAACTTCCGCTGCACCGGGTATCAATCCTGATTGATCTGAACACGGTTCTCCAACAGGAAGAATACCTCGGTCTTCATTTTTACACAGTCTTAGAAAGAGGTATAACTACCAGGAGTATTTTCAGTGATAACTAAACTCATTTGATTAAGTTTGGTACTGGGTTAGTACCAAGGAATTATAGTATAGTTATTGTCTGATTTCGTCAGAGATCCGGATTATGGTTTTCTTTTGACAATATCGTCTGAGACAGAGGATTATTACTTGAGTAAAATAAGCTCAGAACTAAGTATGCAATACGATATCTATCGAATATTGGACTGGAATAGTTCTGGTGAATAGATTCAGTCTGGTACAGGGTTAGTTCCAGTGGTTACATGCAGTTATCGTGAGACTTTGTCAGCGTGAGGAATGATAAATCTTTGGTGTAAGATTTCTGTGATTCCAGCATTCTTGGGAAAGGTAATTTCTTTACTGAAACATGATTCTATAAATTTATCTAAGGGAACTCTATGTTCAAGAGTATACTAATCCATGGTGTAAGATTCTAGTAGGAATCAGGGACTGGAAGCGGTTGGCGTAACTTGATCGAGATTTTGAGGCTGAGCAAGAGCCACAGTCAATTGCTATCAGTAGATGATACAGTTGTGTTAATAATGATGACTTGAAGTTGTGTCGTAGTGGAATGTAAGCACTAGCGACGATGGTAAGAGTTCTAGGAGCCGGTTGTGCTTTAGAACTTAGCAAGGGAAGATTACCATTGGGAGACCGTTAACGCATACCATTAGATTGTTTACACTCAAGAAATTCCAATGGCTCGTATAATTGGTAGAATGCTAATATCCTTATCATGGATAGAGGAAGAGATGTTTGATAGTGGAATATAAGTACGATTAGATAAGATATCTAAGCTGCATTCTATTTGGAGTGAGACTTTTTGATTTGAAGTGGTGTTAGTTGTTTTGGACAGTGATGTAGATCAGTACGTTGATAAGTGAGCTGAGTCTTTCAAGACTAGCTATGTGAGATTTATTGATTCACTCAAGGAATGATTTGCTCTGTGATGTGAGGAAGTTCTTGTAGTCCTTTCGTGCAATACAGAGCTGCGGTATTGTAATAAAAGGTGTAATTGTTTTCAATGGGCTCTAGTATGATAGAATTAGTGACCAGACATGTGAGATGACAGTAGCCGAGACCTGCAGATGTTCAGGTCTGGCGGGGTTATTGTCACTGACTTCTCGGGTGTCTTTTGATGCCCTAGAACATTCACGTGACTTTTTCGACAGAGTCGATTCGGGATTAAACTATATTGAGGCAGAGTTTTGAAGACTTCGCAAATATCGGATGTCTCCATTTGTGTTCATCAAGACGAGTGAGTCAGGATTTGATAAGAATTACTTTTGCCAATAAGAAAATAAATTGTATTCTCGTTTTGAATACTGGGACTACTGTCTCAAAACATGAGACTGATGTAACAATTCGATTAAGACTATTAGTACCAGGAGTTGTATTAACCAACACGAGCATCCATCAGTTTTAGATATTGTGCTATTTTTAGAGTAATGAACCTGAATGTTTCTGTAATGAAAAGACAAGTGAAATTGTGGACAACGATGTTGTCACAGCGCAGGTGATTTGGCGGAGACTTTTCATTTTTTTGAAATAGTAGTATCCTTTCGGGTATAATGATTTTGCCTGTAGTATTATGAGTAACTCGGTTATGTTTTCTTAGAGATGGTTTATTCAGAGGTTTTGACTCTGTGATAAGAGTTTTGGCACAATAGGAAAGATTGTAGACAATTTTCAATCGTGGATTAACATTGGAGATATCAGAACCAGTGACAGAAAAAAATGTGATATAGTGGAGTTTTTATCATATCCATCTACTTGATAACGATAGATGATAGTTGAACATAGATTACCTAAAGTATTATCGCGGAAGATGTGTGTTTCCAAATTTTATTAATGACTAGTTGCAATAGATGATTGCAATTATGCAAGGGCGTTCTATTGCTAGTTGAGTTGCAACAACTTTGATTATCAAGCCTGTACTGTTCCTTCAGTATGAGTCGGAAGCATGTAAGTAGCCAGAAGGGCTACTCATACTCTCTGTTGATGGTGCTAATTGACGGTATTGCTAGCCATAGTATTGGAAGAACTGATGAGAAAATTTTAGTACAGTCTAGTTAAGCAACACCACCAGTGATTATACTGTGTATAAATAGATATTAGAAGAATATCGAATTAGTGTGGTACCAACTATCGTGATCAACTTCCGATGCATTGAGATATTCTAGGATTTCATGATATCGCTTGGTGGTTCGATGGAAATTTTCATGTGATTTATTGGGATTCTGTGATGAGATAAGTCTTGTATATTTGCTAAGATAATATGTGATGAGACTGTCATTCGAATTCAAACGCGTGACAAGGAAATTGATGATTGAGTTTTGTTGACTCGGCCAGTGGTGCTCATAACTTGAACGATGAAGAGTGCTAGAGTGTGGAATCAACTTTGGGATGCAAAAGTATAACGCCAGATAGACCGTATTCAGTTGTTCGAAACACGAGTAAAGAAGGTTCTACCTATGTAGATGGGTTTTGCATCTGATAGGAGAATAAGGAAATTAGAATATACTTGTTCTCTAGCGTTAGCTAAGCAGTTAACAGATGAAACTATGAATCTTTAGCAAGGAATTTTTTGAAAAGAGAGATTTTAGTGCCAGATACGGTGCAATTTCAGGAATATTTTGATGTTTGGATTCGAGTATATTTTAAGTTCAGTATGGATGTGTTTTCGACTGAGCATTTTAGGTTGCCATAGAGTAATTTTCTTGTGGTTTAGACCAATGATCAATCAGCAGTTTTGGGAATCCTGTTGTGGGTACATTCTTAGGGTTGAACAAGACCTAATTTCGAGGATGAAATCTCCTAAAGTTAGGGAGAATGTAGTAGCCCAATTCCCAAAACAAGCGATAAAGTGTTTAAGAAATTTTTGAATGATTAAAATATGTTTATGGAATTATAAGATGAGATTATTAAGTAGAAAATCAGATTCAAGAAGTTCGGAAATGGTTCGAAAGAGTCCAAGTGTTCAAACAGTTTGGAAGATCTCAACTTTCCCTCGACAGGCAGATATGGGTGTCTGATTGGTGATTTGACAAGAGTGAGTTTGGAAGCTCCGAACCCCTAGTTCGGAAGGTCCGAATGCTATTGGCAGCAGTGTTGTCCAAACAAAGGACTCACGTTCGGTGGATGGAGTTTGGAAGGGAGATCAGAAGTTCCGAAGAGCGTTTGGAAGCTCCGAATGAGAGATCGAACGTTTTGATAGTGGTCTATAAATAAGGGAGCCAAGACCCTCATTTCCTTGCTCAATTCCCTTCTCTCTCTCTCTCTCTCTCTCTCTCTCTCTCTCTCTCTCTCTCTCGATTTCTTGTTGGTTATTAGGCATTTATAGGTGTCGTTTTGGAGGTTGGACGATAGAGAGGCGCTACTGGGATCATAGCGGGGTTGTGCCTAGGTTGTGAGGCCATCGTCATCAAAAGGCTAATGACGGATGTATATATATTGCGAGACTCTATTTAGCTTATGTGTGTAGCTATTATTCTAGTTAAGGTTTTTAGTAAGCGATAAGTGATATGATGTGTAGTAGCCCAGTCTCATTTTACAAGATTAAGTAGTTAAAAATAATTAAGAATGGATTAAGGGCTTAATTTGGATTAAACACATTGTTTTGGAAATTTTTTCTCAGACGAGTTCGGAAGGTCCGAACGAGATCGGAGCAAGCGATGAAATTCGGAAGCGGAAGGTGAGTTCGGAACCACCGAACGTGAGATCGGAACTTCCGATCGTGTTAGGCCATGCGCACTTGTGATGTGTCGTTAATGTTTTAACACATAGCTGCATGCATGGGATCGGAACTTCCAAAGTTTAGATCGGAGTTTTTGATTGTGGCCGTTCGGAACGTGGCCAACATGCAGAATCCGAACATCCGATCAGGGTTTGGAACGTCCTATCTCCGTCTATAAATAGGGCATCCGAGGCTCATTTTCAAATTTCCAATTCACATCTTCCCTCTCATTTCATGAGTAGTTTTATGGGTTTCCAACCTTCCTAGGCGTTGTCCGGGCCTTGGAGAGACGTCTCCGGAGTTGTAGCGGAGTTGTGCCAAAGTTCTGGGGCATTCGACATCAACGGGCTAACGACGGATGGAGGTATTATCCGAGTTCCTATAAATAATTTAGGAGTATCTATTATCTTAGCTAATACTTTT
Source organism: Henckelia pumila (assembly GCF_033568475.1). Taxonomy (NCBI): domain Eukaryota; kingdom Viridiplantae; phylum Streptophyta; class Magnoliopsida; order Lamiales; family Gesneriaceae; genus Henckelia; species Henckelia pumila. The sequence continues at coordinate 81,793,355 of NC_133122.1, read as the reverse complement.
AGATGTTTTTTAGTGATATAAGAATATTATGATTATAGGCTTGGACAGTAGAGCCGGAGTGACTAGACTGTTATATTGAGGTACGAGAGTACTGTTCGAGATACCCTGACTGAGTATGCATGTATTATATGACATGATTTTATCTGCATGTATTATGTCAAGATATTATGCTTCATTCATATTCATATTGAGCTTTTATCCTTGAGATAGCCTTTATTAGGGTGGTTACCCTAATGTGTTAGTGGATGGTTGGACACGTGTACTCGTGATTAGGTCATCGATATCCACAGTAGGATGTGTGAGCCACCTCCTATTGCGATGACACAGAGTGCTACATACCTTGGCGTCGAGTCTGTTTGATCAGAATTTCTTGACCTTGAGTCTTGGTATCCTGTGAACTTGCATTCATGCTCATATAGTATTTGTATACTCATACTCTCTTGCTGAGCGTAGTTCGCTAATGTCCATGTTTCTGTGTTTCTTGGACACCCCATTTGACGGGGCATGCCTTAGTTTGGATGGAGCAGGAGGCTCAGGACGGAATTAGTTGCAGGATTTTGGCAGATGTTGGGAGTTTTTGTTTATTCAGAGGATTGTATCAGAACTTTTTGGTTTGGTACTGAGTATTTATTTTGATTTGGTTGTAATAACTTTAGTATTAGGATTTATTTTGCTTGGATTTGTATAACTTTGGTGTTTTCTGCTGATAATGTCTGATTATGTTTTAATTAAGATTATGGCATTATTAAGCTTCTGAATAGTAGGTGTTCACGGTGTGGGTCACTACATTGTGAGTATCAGAGCATGCATAGGATATTTTTGGGATTTAGACCTGGCTCTTTGGGTTTTTTATGTGCATTAATCCTTTCAGATGGCTAATAGAGACGAGGAGCCGGGTCACTACATGGTGATTATCAGAGCATGCATAGGATATTTTTGGTATTCAGACTTGGCTCTTTGGGTTTTTGATGTGCATTAATCCTTTCAGATGGCTAATAGATACGAGGTGAGCCTGGGTAGTGTTGGTCGGTGGGGGGATGGTGAGGTTCCAAGACGTCACCGCACACACCACTACCATCGAGAGGGAAAATGCCGTTTCGAGATGCATAGGTTCTTGCAGATTGGACCTAAGACCTTAGTATAAGGCGAGACTCCTGAAGCGGCTGAGGACTGGCTCGAGCGTATGGAGAGTTGTTTCCATGTTTTTTATTCTTCGAAAGACCTAAAAAAATGGAGGCTGCTACTTTTATTTTGGATGGACGTGCTCGTAAGTGGTGGAGATTTGCGTCTGCATCGTTACATCAGGAGAATATTGGGCATTTTTGGTGGGCGGATTTTTGTATATTGTTCTATTAGTTGCATTTTTTTCTAGCTCTCCGCCAGGCGAAAGCGATTGAGTTGCTTAATTTGAAGCAGGGATCCTTGTCTGTTGATGAGTATCAACAGAAGTTCATTGACCTCCTTCCATATTGTCCTTATATTGGCGCTAGTTTTGAGGCAAAGTACGATCACTTCCTGCAGGGATTGAACCAGGAGAATTTTGATCGGGTCACTGTTCGTGATGACTCCAATTCATACGAGGGCTTGGTGAACCGTTTTCGGCAAGCAGAGATCAGTGTGAACTGTGGTAGGAAGCTTCAGTCTTCTCAACCCACGAGTTCTTTGGGTCCTCATGCCCAGTCTTTTAAGAAGTCTGCTTCTACTACTTCTTCCTTTGGATCCGGAGAAGTTATGCATTTTGGGAAGAAGGGTCAATGCGCTCACTGTGGGAAGAATCACCCGACGGATAAATGACATAAGGTTGCAGGAGCTTGTTTTCATTGCGGGGAGATTGGTCATCTCAAGAATGATTGTGCACAGGCTAGGGGAGCAGGTTTTGGTTCTGGTTCTCAGACTACAGTCCAGTAGAGGCCACAAGGGAAATCAGTGGGAGGTTTTAATATGTAACCATGAGCTCCGATTCAAATGTTTGCTTTGAGTCATGATTAAGCTGTGGAGGATAATGAGAGGGTTATTGCAGGTACGTTTCTTTTATGCGGCATACTTGCTTTTGTTTTTATTGATACTGATGCATCTCATTCCTTCATAATTGCACGTTTTGTCAAGCGTCACAAGTTACCTTATATTGCTTTAGACGTAGTAATTTTTGTTTCTACACCAAATGGTCAGTTAGTGTTGGCTAAACGTCTAGTTTTGGTTTGTCCTTTAGAATTTGAGTTTAATGTTTTGACAGAATCTAATTGTGTTAGCGATGGAAGATTTTGACTGCATATTGGGTATTGATATGTTGACCACGTACCGAGCTTCAGTGTACTGTTACTAAAAAATTGTGCGGTTTCATACGATTGGGAATGATCATTGGTTTTTCTATGGTGAGGGAGCACGACCTCCGAAGCCTTTGGTATCTGCTTTGAGAGCCTGTCGAGCTCTAAAGTCAGGCAGGGAAGACTACCTCATCTATGAAGTTTATATGTCCACTAAGAGTGTTGGTATAGGATATTTTCCAGTTGTTAATGAATTTTCAGATGTTTTTCCTGATGAGATTCTGGGTTTTACTCTTGTTCCGGAAGTTGAGTTTGGCATCGAGTTAATGCCACGGACGTCACCTATTTCGCGAGCACCGTATCGTCTGGCTCTGTCAGAGATGCGTGAGTTGAAGCAACAGTTGTAGGATCTCATGGACATGTTGGAAAACTGGCGGTCACAGATCAATCACGATTGATACCCGGTGCAGCGGAAGTTTAAAATTTTATCATGGAACAATTCCATGGTGTGGGTATCAACCATTCAACGATTAAATTATTGTGTGTGTAAAATTCAAATAACAATTAATTAAATTTTACCTTCAATCTCAAAGCGAGATTATTGGACACCACACAGATTTCTCTGCGCTTCTTGTATCTCCCAGGAACTGATGAACTCCTTCAATCAGGTCCACGAATGGGGTTTAAATCCCTCTGATAGATTGCACTAGAAAATCTATCAGAAGTTTTTCTGCGAAGAGATTAAACGAATCTGATTCGTTATTCCTGACTGCAATTCAAAAATCACAGACCGGAATTTCTCGGGCAGAGGTAGGGAGGGGTCGGCCGATTGCTTTTTGAGAGAGAGGAGGGTTCGAAATTTCTGTCTCAAAAATAATGAGCTGTTGTGTGTAATTTCTGTACTGCAATAACTTATTTATAATGCAGGCCACTAACAACTTAGGGCCCATTAGTCATAAGCTAGGGCCCGACAAGCAAAGCCCGCACGTTCAGAAATTAATATAAAATTCATCGTGACTCCGATTGATGAACCGATTTCACCAATGTGCACAGAAACCATTTCTGCACATTTTAAAGTCAAAATAAATTTTCCTGAATCCGAATTCAGTGGTTTCCAAAAATGTCCATCCCTATGTCATTTTAGGAAATCCTACTCCCTTACTCTTATTTAAGAAGTCCAACTCCTTAGTTCATTAAATTTAACTCTTTAAATTTAACTATCTCAACGGGGATTAAAACTCCATTACACTGTGTGACCCTCAATGGTTCAGGGATACAGCTAGCCGTGGGCTCACAACTCCTTGTGACTCGGAACAACACTTTCCGACTTGCCCAACGAATCAAGGTAAAGCGCCTAGCAACATCGCCCCATGATTCCCTAGGTATCACTGATAGTGCCTACAAGAACCAGTAGATTTTGGTTAGCGTACAGTACGGTCCCTTCATCTAAATATCCGATCGAATCAACAACCATTGGTATATCGAGAGTCGCTCAAGATTCGATAACTATGCAATACATCTTGAAGATCAAATTAGTGACATCGCATGTGCTACTAAGAAACCATTTCTTAAATCACATCAAGTACTCTGGCCAGAGATTTGTCACACTAATATCTCCTCAGATCGCAGGATATCCACACTCGCAAGTATGTGGTGAATCCTTGACAACAATGCATTGAATCCTATATGTGTCGTAACTGTACCCAATCTCGACACCTGATGACCCCATAGAGTCGGTAAACGAGTCAAAGCACAGCACTAGCATATAGAGTCTCCATGATGTTTCAAGTCGTAAGGACTAATGGTGTACAACCAAAACCGCGGACTTGATCCACTCGATAAGTGATAACCACTTGGAAAGTCCGGAGGGTAGTTCGATTATTCATCCTATGAATATCCATTTGCATGCTTCGAACATCTCCATGTTCCCTACCAATGAAACGTGGTACTCCGCATCGCAAATGCTAGTCTCAAACTCGAGCGATCCTTATCCTTATTATCGGACGGCTCAATCGACTAGGAACGGTTTTAGAATATACAGTGACTATAAGATGTATTTCATGATAGACATCCCCATGTTCTACCACATCTTACATACACTATAGTATATTCAAGGTCTTTATCAAAACAACAATAGTATATCACAATATAACAATATGAAGTAATATAAAGTCATTGCCATTAATAAAAGTGTAAATAATATTAAACAAAAGATTGTTTATACAAAGAGTCATCAAAGCCCATAGCCACACAGTTGGCTCACTGGGCACCTACTCTTACAATCTCCCACTTGCCCTATAGCCAACTAGTCATACTACGTAGACCCATTGCTTCGCGATGTTTGTCAAACAATGGTCCTGGCAAGGGCTTAGTAAGCGGATCAGCGATATTGTCTGCAGAGGCCACTCGTTCGACAATGATGTCTCATCTTTCCACAATCTCCCGGATTATGTGGTATTTCCTCAGTACGTGTTTGGATCTTTGATGAGACCTTGGTTCCTTTGCTTGAGCAACGGCACCCGTGTTGTCACAGTACACCGGGACTGGACCAACAAATTCAGGAATGACGCCCAACTCTTGGACGAACTTCCTCATCCAAACGGCCTCTTTAGCAGCAGCTGATGCTGCAATGTATTCAGCCTCAGGGTGGAATCCGCTGTGGTGTCCTGCTTGGAACTCTTCCAAGAGACAGCACCGCCATTGAGCATGAACACAAATCCAGAGGTTGACTTCGAGTCATCCACATCACTTTGGAAGCTAGAGTCGGTATAGCCTTCCAATTTGAGATCTCGTCCTCCATACACCATGAACATATTCTTAGTCCTTCGCAAGTACTTAAGAATGTCCTTCACGGCTTTCCAATGCATTTGACCAGGATTAGACTGATATCTGCTCGTGACACTCAGAGCAAATGCTACATCTGGTCTGGTAGATATCATCCCATACATGATACTACCTATAGCTGACGCATATGGTACATGTGTCATATTCTCTATCTCTTCATCAGTCTTGGGACACATAGACTTGGATAGAGAAACTCCATGACACATGGGTAGATGTCCCCTCTTGGACCCATCCATTGAAAACCGTTTCAATATGGTATCAATGTAGGTTGATTGAGTGAGTCCTATCATTCTCTTAGATCTATCTCTATAGATCTGTATCCCAAGAATGTAGGATGCCTCACCCAAATCCTTCATCGAGAATCTACCTGATAACCATATCTTTGTTGACTGCAACATCCCTACGTCATTCCCAATGAGTAGGATGTCATCAACATAAAGTACTAAGAATGTCACCGCATCCTTAACTACTTTCTTGTACACGCAAGGTTCCTCCGGGTTCTTGATGAAACCAAAATCTTTTATTGTTTCATCAAATTTCTGGTTCCAACTTCTTGATGCTTGTTTTAGACCATAAATTGATCTCTGAAGCTTGCATACCTTATGCTCGCTTCCCATGGATGTGTACCCCTCAGGCTGCTTCATATAGATTTCCTCCTTAATGTCTCCATTAAGAAAAGCAGTCTTCACATCCATTTGCCATATCTCATAGTCATACCATGCAGCTATGGCAATAAGGATTCTTATGGACTTGAACATAGCAACTGGTGAAAAGGTTTCATCATAGTCAACTCCTTGCCTTTGAGTATAACCTTTAGCCACCAATCGCGCCTTGTAGGTCAATACCTTACCATCAGGCCCAAGCTTTCTCTTGTAGATCCATTTACACCCTATTGGAACAATTCCATCGGGAGGATCTACTAAAGACCAAACTTGGTTTGTATGCATCGAATCCAATTCTGACTGCATAGCTTCAAGCCATAAATTCGAATCCGCATCAGAAATTGCTTCCTTGAAGTTTCTTGGATCACATCCAATGTCGGGTTCATCTTGATCCCCTTCAAGAAGAAGACCATATCGAACTGGAGGTCTAGAAGTCCTTTCGGATCTTCTAGGTGCAGGCGTGTCCAGCAATGGTTCCTGAGGTGTAGGATCGTTATTTTGTATTTCGGGTTCTTCTCGAACTTCTTCGAGTTCCATCATCTCGCCTTTCTTATCCAATAAGAACTCCTTCTCCAAGAAGGTGGCATTCCTAGAAACAAACACCTTTGTTTCAGCAGGATAATAGAAATAATATCCGATTGAATTCTTCGGATACCCTACAAAATAACATAAGCTGGATCGACTATCCAACTTATCTCCCACTGTCCGCTTCACGTAAGCAGGACATCCCCAAATCCTCAAGTACGAATACTTAGGAGCTTTGCCATTCCATAACTCGTATGGTGTTTTGTCCACTGCTTTAGTGTGGACGTTGTTCAACAACAATACCGCCGTTTCAAGCGCATATCCCCAAAACGAAGGTGGAAGCTCAGTGAAGCTCATCATAGATCGAACCATGTCCAACAAAGTTCGATTACGACGCTCCGATACACCATTAAGCTGTGGTGTCATAGGAGGAGTCCACTGAGAGAGAATCCCATTCTCTTTCAGATAGTCCAAAAACTCGGTACTCAAGTATTCTCCACCTCGATCCAATCGAAGTGCTTTAATACTTTTACCTAGCTTGTTTTCTACTTCAGCCCTAAATTCTTTGAACTTTTCAAATGCTTCAGACTTATATTTCATTAAATATAAATACCCATACCTTGAATAATCATCAGTAAAGGTAATGAAGTAGGTGTGGCCATGTTGAGTCCCTACTCTAAATGGACCACAAACATCTGTATGGATCAAATTCAACAGATTCTGACTACGCTCAGGTTTCCCCTTAAAAGGAGATTTAGTCATTTTTCCTTTTAGGCAGGATTCACAAGTAGGTAGAGAATTAATATCAGACATATCAAACATGCCCTCTCCCACTAGCTTGTTCCTCCTTGAGGAAATATGACCTAGCCTAGCATGCCAAAGGTTTGCCGGGTTTTGACTATCGATTTTCCTTTTGTTTGTTGTCGCCCGTTTATCAACATAATTCACTGGAACGTCTTTTAGTTTTAAGTTGTATAGATCGTTTTCAAGTTGTCCATTTCCAATTAAACATTCATTCTTGTAAATATTGCAAATCCCATTCACAAAATTGCAAGAATAACCATCTCTATCAAGCATAGAAATAGAAATAATGTTTTTAATTAAATCTGGCACAAATAAAACATCTCTTAACAATAATTTAAAACCGTTCTGCAAAGTCAAACAAACATCTCCAATGGCCGTAGCTTCAACTCTGGAACCATTCCCGAGCCTCAGCTGGGTCTCACCCATTCTAAGCCTGCGACTTCTTGTCATCACCTGCAAATCATTGCAAATGTGAGATCCACATCCGGTATCCAATACCCAAGAAGTTGTATTAAGTGACATGTTTATTTCAATATAGAACATACCCTTTGCAGTTCCCAACTGCTCAAGATATTCCTTGCAGTTGCGCTTCCAATGACCCGGCTTCTTGCAGTAATGGCAAACATCCTTGGATTTTCCATTGTTTGAAGCCTTTGTCTTTTGCTTCTTCTCGGGCTCGACTTTCTTGGGTGGGGCAGAACGTTTCTTGCCCTTCATACTTGGCCCCTTCTTGGCAGAAGATGAGGAGCCCACCAAGAAAGCTGGCTTATCCTTCTTAAGTGTGGATTCATATGTAACGAGCATATTGACCATCTCTTCAAGGGTGACCTCTATCTTGTTCATATTAAAATTTATCACAAATCCATCAAATGAAGAAGGAAGAGACAGAAGCAATAAATCCACATTGAGTTCATGCTCCAACACCAAATCTAGGGTCGCCAACTTCTGTATGAGCCAAATCACTCGTACCCCATGATCACGGACCGAAGTCCCTTCACGCATGCGGCACGTCATCAACTCCTTAACAGTAGCGAACCTTTCAGCCCTCGACTGAGCCCCAAAAAGTTCCTTGAGTTGCGCGTGAATGTCAGCAGCATTCACCATGTCCTCAAATCGCCTCTGGAGTTCATCAGACATCGAGGCTTGCATATAGCATTTGGTCTTGATGTCATGGTCACACCATGCATCAAGTTTGGCCAATTCCTCCGGACTTATATCAGCTGGTGCTTCCTTCGGAGGTGCTTTCTCTAACACGTAGAGCATTTTCTCCGAAGTTAAGACAATCTTCAACTTCCGGAACCATTCCGTATAGTTGGCGCCAGTCAACTTGTTTTGTTCGAGGATCGAGAATAATGGATTTCGCGAATTCATTGTATGAAATACTGAAAAGAAAAACAGACATATATCAATGATTGTTTAACAATTTACTAAGACATAAAATAGGCGAATTTAATTTTATGAATCTCACTCCCACTATTTTAACGATTTCACCACCCTCTAGTGAAAACGGGAAACTTTTTCCTTAGTGAGAACATGGAGTCCAATTGACAAACTTATGGTCCCGAATAATATCAGCCAACCATAATTCTCAAAAGGTAGAGCCCAATTGCTTCCTAAGCAACCCCCATGTGTTTACCTCATGTCCAATAAGGGCCCAATAATATGACGCCGTTTAAAGTGACATGTCAAGATGACCCATCAATATTAAGTTGTGATGGACGGTCGCCATGTGGATCCCCCAATAATATGAGCCGATCCCATGGGAGTTCCACCCAACTTACAACATTTGTCGATCCAATGTACAGCTTTCCGACGGACGGGCCCCCCCAATAATATGAGCCGGACCGTATCCGCGGTAGCATCACATACATTGACCGTTGATGGAAGGTAGGAACATTTAAACAAATTTAAATTTCCTTTATTTATCTTGATAAATTTTAAATCATATTTAAAATGAGGGATTTTTAATTATAAAAATATTTGTCTCATCATATTTAATTTATTGCATGCTTGCCGGATTCACGCAATTATGTCTAAACATGCATACAATCATAATATCAAATATTATATAGGATGATCGATTCCATTTCTAATTGACCCGTGGTTGCCAATCACGGGTCTTAGTCCAATCCTAGGTAATATGCAGTATGCAATGCAATCCTATTACATGTGCTTCCAATTTACATTTCTTCAGTCTTTATTGTCTGCTGGGCCCACCGTCTTCAAATCTTGATCTCCCACTAAATCTAATGTATTTACAATAAATAACAATGACAAGTAGGGGATACATTTTTAGGGGTGGGAACGGGCTATAAACCAAGCCCACTTTTATTACATATGACATTCATATCGGGCCATAAACCAGGCCCATTAATAAAACCAACAACAATAAAAACAAAATGTAAATTCCTAACATACACCTACAAAATTGGTCATGGCAATCGATCATCCTTATCCAATAACATTTAATTCAAAATTAATTTATTGGATAACATGCAGTGGCAATTCAAATTTAAACAAGATAAAATCATATTTATATATAAAATCTCATTTCACATATAAAATCATATTTTATCTCTATATCAAATAAAATCATATTTTATCTATAAAATCCAATTTACAAATAAAATCATATTTTACTCAATATATCATAAGATCATATCTTATCATCAATTGTACCAAAATAATTGATTTCAAAATTCAATTTACGGATAAAACATTAAAATTTTCCAAAAATTCAAATTTATCCAAAATCAATTTTAAAATTTACGGACTCGAACAATTCGATCCGAAATCTCGTGAACCAATCAAAAACAATTTTTGACCGGACCAAAAATAAAATTTTATCACATTAAAATTAATTTTAAATAAAAATTTAATTTTTCCCGCGGGCCGCCCGGGACACTCCCGGGCCGGCCCGCACCCGGGGCGCGGGCCGGGGGCAGCCCGGCTGCCCCCTTAGGGCAGCAACAATTGCTGCCCTGGCGGCGCCTGGCGCCGCCGCTGGGCGGCGCTGTGCGCCGCCCTGCGCAGCGCCCAGCGCTGCCCTGGGCGGCGCCGTGCGCCCCCTTTGGGCGGCGCCGTGCGCCTCCCCGGGGGCAGCGACCATCGCCGCCCCCTCCGGGCAGCGATCCAATCGCTGCCGGGTTTTGCCCCGGAAAAAAAGAAAAAAAAAAAAATTTTATTTAAAAATATTTATTTTGTTTCAAAAACCGAGACTCAAAAATTTTGTACAATTGATTAATTTAATCGTTTGATCTGAGCAACCTGGCTTTGATACCACTGTTGGAAAACTGGCGGTCACAGATCAATCACGATTGATACCCGGTGCAGCGGAAGTTTAAAATTTTATCATGGAACAATTCCATGGTGTGGGTATCAACCATTCAACGATTAAATTATTGTGTGTGTAAAATTCAAATAACAATTAATTAAATTTTACCTTCAATCTCGAAGCGAGATTATTGGACACCACACAGATTTCTCTGCGCTTCTTGTATCTCCCAGGAACTGATGAACTCCTTCAATCAGGTCCACGAATGGGGTTTAAATCCCTCTGATAGATTGCACTAGAAAATCTATCAGAAGTTTTTCTGCGAAGAGATTAAACGAATCTGATTCGTTATTCCTGACTGCAATTCAAAAATCACAGACCGGAATTTCTCGGGCAGAGGTAGGGAGGGGTCGGCCGATTGCTTTTTGAGAGAGAGGAGGGTTCGAAATTTCTGTCTCAAAAATAATGAGCTGTAGTGTGTAATTTCTGTACTGCAATAACTTATTTATAATGCAGGCCACTAACACCTTAGGGCCCATTAGTCATAAGCTAGGGCCCGACAAGCAAAGCCCGCACGTTCAGAAATTAATATAAAATTCATCGTGACTCCGATTGATGAACCGATTTCACCAATGTGCACAGAAACCATTTCTGCACATTTTAAAGTCAAAATAAATTTTTCTGAATCCGAATTCAGTGGTTTCCAAAAATGTCCATCCCTATGTCATTTTAGGAAATCCTACTCCCTTACTCTTATTTAAGAAGTCCAACTCCTTAGTTCATTAAATTTAACTCTTTAAATTTAACTATCTCAACGGGGATTAAAACTCCATTACACTGTGTGACCCTCAATGGTTCAGGGATACAGCTAGCCGTGGGCTCACAACTCCTTGTGACTCGGAACAACACTTTCCGACTTGCCCAACTGTAAGAGTGGGTGCCCAGTGAGCCAACTGTGTGGCTATGGGCTTTGTTGACTCTTTGTATAAACAATCTTTTGTTTAATATTATTTACACTTTTATGGCAATGACTTTATATTACTTCATATTGTTATATTGTGATATACTATTGTTGTTTTGATAAAGACCTTGAATATACCATAGTGTATGTAAGATGTGGTAGAACATGGAGATGTCTATCATGAAATACATCTTATAGTCACTGTATATTCTAAAAACCGTTCCTAGTCGATTGAGCCGTCCGATAATAAGGATAAGGATCGCTCGAGTTTGAGACTAGCATTTGCGATGCGGAGTACCACGTTTCATTGGTAGGGAACATGGAGATGTTCGAAGCATGCAAATGGATATTCATAGGATGAATAGTCGAACTACCCTATCCGGACTTTCCAAGTGGTTATCACTTATCGAGTGGATAAAGTCCGCGGTTTTGGTTGTACACCATTAGTCCTTACGACTTGAAACATCATGGAGACTCTATATGCTAGTACTGTGCTTTGACTCGTTTACCGACTCTGAGGGGGTCATCAGGTGTCGAGATTGGGTACAGTTACGACACATATAGGAGTCAATGCATTGTTGTCAAGGATTCACCACATACTTGCGAGTGTGGATATCCTATGCGATCTGAGGAGATATTAGTGTGATAAATCTCTGGCCAGAGTAATTGATGTGATTTAAGAAATGGTTTCTTAGTAGCACATGCGATGTCACTAATTTGATCTTCAAGATGTATTGCATAGTTATCGAATCTTGAGCGACTCTCGATATACCAATGGTTGTTGATTCGATCGGGATATATGGATGAAGGGACCGTACTGTACGCTAACCAAAATATACTGGTTCTTGTAGGCACTATCAGTGATACCTAGGGAATCATGGGCGATGTTGCTAGGCGCTTTACCATGATTCGTTGGGCAAGTCGGAAAGTGTTGTTCCGAGTCACAAGGAGTTGTGAGCCCACGGCTAGCTGTATCCCTGAACCATTGAGGGTCCACAGTGTAATGGAGTTTTAATCCCCGTTGAGATAGTTAAATTTAAAGAGTTAAATTTAATGAACTAAGGAGTTGGACTTCTTAAATAAGAGTAAGGGAGTAGGATTTCCTAAAATGACATAGGGATGGACATTTTTGGAAACCACTGAATTCGGATTCAGGAAAATTTATTTTGACTTTAAAACGTGCAGAAATGGTTTCTGTGCACATTGGTGAAATCGTTTCATCAATCGGAGTCACGATGAATTTTATATTAATTTCTGAACGAGCGGGCTTTGCTTGTCGGGCCCCAGCTTATGATTAATGGGCCCTAAGGTGTTAGTGGCCTGCATTATAAATAAGTTATTTCAGTACAGAAATTACACACAATAGGTCATAATTTTTGAGACAGGATTTTCGAAACCCTAGCCCCTCTCAAAACGTTTTCGGCCGCCTCTCCCTCCCTCTGCCCGAGAAAATTCCGGTCTGTGATTTTGAATCGCAGTAAGGAATAACGAATCAAATTCGTGTATTCTCTTCGCAGAAAACTTCTGATAGATTTTCTAGTGCAATCTATCAGAGGGATTAAACCTCTGTTCGTGGACCTGATTGAAGGCGTTCATCGGTTCCAGGGAGAGACAACAAGAGCAGAATTGTTCTGTTGGTGTCCATTAATCTCGTTGCGAGATTTGAGGTAAAATTTATTTAACTGTTATTTAAATTTTACACACACACGTAATTCAATTGATGAACGGTTGATACCCATACCATGGAAACGTTCCATGAAAAAATTTTTTAAACTTCCGCTGCACCGGGTATCAATCGTAATTGGTCTGGGAACTCGCCAGTTTTCCAACAGTGGTATCAGAGCCAGGTTGCTCAGATCAATCGATTGAATTAATCAATTGTACAAAATTTTTGAGTCTCGGTTTATGAAACAAAATAAATATTTTTAAATAAAAAAAAAAAAAAATTTTTCCGGGGGCAAAACCCGGGCAGCGATTGGATCGCTGCCCGGTGGGGCAGCAATTGTTGCTGCCCCGGGCGGCGCACGGCGCCGCCCAAAGGGGGCGCACGGCGCCGCCCAGGGCAGCGCACGGCGCCGCCCAGGGGCGGCGCCAGGCGCTGCCCTAAGGGGGCAGCCGGGCTGCCCCCGGCCCGCGCCCCGGGTGCGGCCGGCCCGGGAGTGTCCGGGGCGGCCCGCGGGAAAAATTATATTTTATTTAAAAATTAATTTTAATATTTAAAATTTTATTTTGGTCCGGTCAAAAATTGTTTTTGATTGGTTCACGAGATTTCGGATCGAATTGTTCGAGTCCGTAAATTTTAAAATTGATTTTGGATAAATTTGAATTTTTGGAAATTTTAATATTTATCCGTAAATTGAATTTTGAAATCAATTATTTTGGTACAATTGATGATAAGATATGATCTTATGATATATTAAGTAAAATATGATTTTATTTGTAAAATTGGATTTTATAGATAAAATATGATTTTATTTGATATAGAGATAAAATATGATTTTATATGTGAAATGAGATTTTATATATAAAATATGATTTTATCTTGTTTAAATTTGAATTGCCACAGCATGTTATCCAATAAATTAATTTTGAATTAAATGTTATTGGATAAGGATGATCGATTGCCATGACCAATTTTGTAGGTGTATGTTAGGAATTTACATTTTGTTTTTATTGTTGTTGGTTTATTAATGGGCCTGGTTTATGGCCCGATATGAATGTCATATGTAATAAAAGTGGGCTTGGTTTATAGCCCGTTCCCACCCCCTAAAAATGTATCCCCTACTTGTCATTGTTATTTATTGTAAATACATTAGATTTAGTGGGAGATCAAGATTTGAAGATGGTGGGCCCAGCAGACAATGAAGACTGAAGAAATGTAAATTGGAAGCATATGTAATAGGATTGCATTTGCATACTGCATATTACCTAGGATTGGACTAAGACCCGTGATTGGCAACCACGGGTCAATTAGAAATGGAATCGATCATCCTATATAATATGTGATATTATGATTGTATGCATGTTTAGACATAAATTGCGTGAATCCGGCAATGCATGCAATAAATTAAATATGATGAGACAAATATTTTTATAAATAAAATCCCTCATTTTAAATATGATTTAAAATTTATATCAAGATAAATAAAGGAAATTTAAATATTGTTTAAATGTTCCTACCTTCCATCAACGGTCAATGTATGTGATGCTACCCGCGGATACGGTCCGGCTCATATTATTGGGGGGGCCCGTCCGTCGGAAAGCTGTACATTGGATCGACAAATGTTGTAAGTTGGGTGGAACTCCCATGGGATCGGCTCATATTATTGGGGGATCCACATGGCGACCGTCCATCACAACTTAATATTGATGGGTCATCTTGACATGTCACTTTAAACGGCGTCATATTATTGGGCCCTTATGGGACATGAGGTAAACACATGGGGGTTGCTTTGGAAGCAATTGGGCTCTACCTTTTGAGAATTATGGTTGGCTGATATTATTCGGGACCATAAGTTTGTCAATTGGACTCCATGTTCTCACTAAGGAAAAAGTTTCCCGTTTTCACTAGAGGGTGGTGAAATCGTTAAAATAGTGGGAGTGAGATTCATAAAATTTAATTCGCCTATTTTATGTCTTAGTAAATTGTTAAACAATCATTGATATATGTCTGTTTTCCTTTTCAGTATTTCATACAATGAATTCGCGAAATCCTTTATTCTCGATCCTCGAACAAAACAAGCTGACTGGCGCCAACTATACGGAATGGTTCCGGAAGTTGAAGATTGTCTTAACTTCGGAGAAAATGCTCTACGTGTTAGAGAAAGCACCTCCGAAGGAAGCACCAGCTGACATAAGTCCGGAGGAATTGGCCAAACTTGATGCATGGTGTGACCATGACATCAAGACCAAATGCTATATGCAAGCCTCGATGTCTGATGAACTCCAGAGGCGATTTGAGGACACGGTGAATGCTGCTGACATTCACGCGCAACTCAAGGAACTTTTTGGGGCTCAGTCGAGGGCTGAAAGGTTCTCTACTGTTAAGGAGTTGATGACGTGCCGCATGCGTGAAGGGACTTCGGTCCGTGATCATGGGGTACGAGTGATTTGGCTCATACAGAAGTTAGCGACCCTTGATTTGGTGTTGGAGCATGAACTCAATGTGGACTTGCTGCTTCTATCTCTTCCTTCTTCATTTGATGGATTCGTGATAAATTTTAATATGAACAAGATAGAGGCCACCCTTGAAGAGATGGTCAATATGCTCGTTACATATGAATTCACACTTAAGAAGGATAAGCCAGCTTTCTTGGTGGGCTCCTCATCTTCTGCTAAGAAGGGGCCAAGTATGAAGGGCAAGAAACGTTCTGCCCCACCCAAGAAAGTGGAACCCGAGAAGAAGCAAAAGACAAAGGCTTCAAACAATGGAAAATCCAAGGATGTTTGCCATTACTGCAAGAAGCCGGGACATTGGAAGCGCAACTGCAAGGAGTATCTTGAGCAGTTAGGAACTGCAAAGGGTATGTTCTATATTGAAATAAACATGTCACTTAATACAACTTCTTGGGTATTGGATACCGGATGTGGATCTCACATTTGCAATGATTTGCAGGTGATGACAAGAAGTCGCAGGCTTAGAATGGGTGAGACCCAGCTGAGGCTCGGGAATGGTTCCAGAGTTGAAGCTACGGCCATTGGAGATGTTTGTTTGATTTTGCAGAATGGTTTTAAATTATTGTTGAGAGATGTTTTATTTGTGCCAGATTTAATTAAAAACATTATTTCTATTTCTATGCTTGATAGAGATGGTTATTCTTGTAATTTTGTGAATGGGATTTGCAATATTTACAAGAATGAATGTTTAATTGGAAATGGACAACTTGAAAACGATCTATACAATTTAAAACTAAAAGACGTTCCAGTGAATTGTATTGACAAACCGGCTACAACAAACAAAAGGAAAATCGATAGTCAAAACCCGGCAAACCTTTGGCACGCTAGGCTAGGTCATATTTCCTCAAGGAGGATGAACAAGCTAGTGGGAGAAGGCATGTTTGATATGTCTGATATTAACTCTCTACCTACTTGTGAATCCTGCCTAAAAGGAAAAAATGACTAAATCTCCTTTTAAGGGGAAACCTGAGCGTAGTCAGAATCTGTTGGATTTGATCCATACAGATGTTTGTGGTCCATTTAGAGTAGGGACTCAACATGGCCACACCTACTTCATTACCTTTACTGATGATTATTCAAGGTATGGGTATTTATATTTAATGAAATATAAGTCTGAAGCATTTGAAAAGTTCAAAGAATTCAAGGCTGAAGTAGAAAACAAGCTAGGTAAAAGTATTAAAGCACTTCGATCGGATCGAGGTGGAGAATACTTGAGTACCGAGTTTTTGGACTATCTGAAAGAGAATGGGATTCTCTCTCAGTGGACTCCTCCTATGACACCACAGCTTAATGGTGTATCGGAGCGTCGTAATCGAACTTTGTTGGACATGGTTCGATCTATGATGAGCTTCACTGAGCTTCCACCTTCGTTTTGGGGCTATGCGCTTGAAACGGCGGTATTGTTGTTGAACAACGTCCACACTAAAGCAGTGGACAAAACACCATACGAGTTATGGAATGGCAAAGCTCCTAAGTATTCGTACTTGAGGATTTGGGGATGTCCTGCTTACGTGAAGCGGACAGTGGGAGATAAGTTGGATAGTCGATCCAGCTTATGTTATTTTGTAGGGTATCCGAAGAATTCAATCGGATATTATTTCTATTATCCTGCTGAAACAAAGGTGTTTGTTTCTAGAATGCCACCTTCTTGGAGAAGGAATTCTTATTGGATAAGAAAGGCGAGATGATGGAACTCGAAGAAGTTCGAGAAGAACCCGAAATACAAAATAACGATCCTACACCTCAGGAACCATTGCTGGACACGCCTGCACCTAGAAGATCCGAAAGGACTTCTAGACCTCCAGTTCGATATGGTCTTCTTCTTGAAGGGGATCAAGATGAACCCGACATTGGATGTGATCCAAGAAACTTCAAGGAAGCAATTTCTGATGCGGATTCGAATTTATGGCTTGAAGCTATGCAGTCAGAATTGGATTCGATGCATACAAACCAAGTTTGGTCTTTAGTAGATCCTCCCGATGGAATTGTTCCAATAGGGTGTAAATGGATCTACAAGAGAAAGCTTGGGCTGATGGTAAGGTATTGACCTACAAGGCGCGATTGGTGGCGAAAGGTTATACTCAAAGGCAAGGAGTTGACTATGATGAAACCTTTTCACCAGTTGCAATGTTCAAGTCCATAAGAATCCTGATTGCCATAGCTGCATGGTATGACTATGAGATATGGCAAATGGATGTGAAGACTGCTTTTCTTAATGGAGACATTAAGGAAGAAATCTATATGAAGCAGCCTGAGGGGTACACATCCATGGGAAGCGAGCATAAGGTATGCAAGCTTCAGAGATCAATTTATGGTCTAAAACAAGCATCAAGAAGTTGGAACCAGAAATTTGATGAAACAATAAAAGATTTTGGTTTCATCAAGAACCCGGAGGAACCTTGCGTGTACAAGAAAGTAGTTAAGGATGCTGTGACATTCTTAGTACTTTATGTTGATGACATCCTACTCATTGGGAATGATGTAGGGATGTTGCAGTCAACGAAGATATGGTTATCAGGTAGATTTTCGATGAAGGATTTGGGTGAGGCATCCTACATTCTAGGGATTCAGATCTATAGAGATAGATCTAAGAGAATGATAGGACTCACTCAATCAACCTACATCGATACCATATTGAAACGGTTTTCAATGGATGGGTCCAAGAGAGGACATCTACCCATGTGTCATGGAGTTTCTCTATCCAAGTCTATGTGTCCCAAGACTGATGCAGAGATAGAGAATATGACACATGTACCATATGCGTCAGCTATAGGTAGTATCATGTATGGGATGATATCTACCAGACCGGATGTAGCATTTGCTCTGAGTGTCACGAGCAGATATCAGTCTAATCCTGGTCAAATGCATTGGAAAGCCGTGAAGGACATTCTTAAGTACTTGCGAAGGACTAAGAATATGTTCATGGTTTATGGAGGACGAGAACTCAAACTGGAAGGCTATACCGACTCTAGCTTCCAAAGTGATGTGGATGACTCGAAGTCAACCTCTGGATTTGTGTTCATGCTCAATGGCGGTGCTGTCTCTTGGAAGAGTTCCAAGCAGGACACCACAGCGGATTCCACCACTGAGGCTGAATACATTGCAGCATCAGCTGCTGCTAAAGAGGCCGTTTGGATGAGGAATTTCGTCCAAGAGTTGGGCGTCATTCCTGAATTTGTTGGTCCAGTCCCGGTGTACTGCGACAACACGGGTGCCGTTGCTCAAGCAAAGGAACCAAGGTCTCATCAAAGATCCAAACACGTACTGAGGAAATACCACATAATCCGAGAGATTGTGGAAAGAGGAGACATCAGTGTCGAACGAGTGGCCTCTGCAGACAATATCGCTGATCCACTTACTAAGCCATTGCCAGGACCATTGTTTGACAAACATCGCGAAGCAATGGGTCTACGTAGTATGACTAGTTGGCTATAGGGCAAGTGGGAGATTGTAAGAGTGGGTGCCCAGTGAGCCAACTGTGTGGCTATGGGCTTTGTTGACTCTTTGTATAAACAATCTTTTGTTTAATATTATTTACACTTTTATGGCAATGACTTTATATTACTTCATATTGTTATATTGTGATATACTATTGTTGTTTTGATAAAGACCTTGAATATACCATAGTGTATGTAAGATGTGGTAGAACATGGAGATGTCTATCATGAAATACATCTTATAGTCACTGTATATTCTAAAACCGTTCCTAGTCGATTGAGCCGTCCGATAATAAGGATAAGGATCGCTCGAGTTTGAGACTAGCATTTGCGATGCGGAGTACCACGTTTCATTGGTAGGGAACATGGAGATGTTCGAAGCATGCAAATGGATATTCATAGGATGAATAGTCGAACTACCCTATCCGGACTTTCCAAGTGGTTATCACTTATCGAGTGGATAAAGTCCGCGGTTTTGGTTGTACACCATTAGTCCTTACGACTTGAAACATCATGGAGACTCTATATGCTAGTACTGTGCTTTGACTCGTTTACCGACTCTGAGGGGGTCATCAGTGTCGAGATTGGGTACAGTTACGACACATATAGGAGTCAATGCATTGTTGTCAAGGATTCACCACATACTTGCGAGTGTGGATATCCTATGCGATCTGAGGAGATATTAGTGTGATAAATCTCTGGCCAGAGTAATTGATGTGATTTAAGAAATGGTTTCTTAGTAGCACATGCGATGTCACTAATTTGATCTTCAAGATGTATTGCATAGTTATCGAATCTTGAGCGACTCTCGATATACCAATGGTTGTTGATTCGATCGGGATATATGGATGAAGGGACCGTACTGTACGCTAACCAAAATATACTGGTTCTTGTAGGCACTATCAGTGATACCTAGGGAATCATGGGCGATGTTGCTAGGCGCTTTACCATGATTCGTTGGGCAAGTCGGAAAGTGTTGTTCCGAGTCACAAGGAGTTGTGAGCCCACGGCTAGCTGTATCCCTGAACCATTGAGGGTCACACAGTGTAATGGAGTTTTAATCCCGTTGAGATAGTTAAATTTAAAGAGTTAAATTTAATGAACTAAGGAGTTGGACTTCTTAAATAAGAGTAAGGGAGTAGGATTTCCTAAAATGACATATGGATGGACATTTTTGGAAACCACTGAATTCGGATTCAGGAAAATTTTATTTTGACTTTAAAACGTGCAGAAATGGTTTCTGTGCACATTGGTGAAATCGTTTCATCAATCGGAGTCACGATGAATTTTATATTAATTTCTGAACGAGCGGGCTTTGCTTGTCGGGCCCCAGCTTATGATTAATGGGCCCTAAGGTGTTAGTGGCCTGCATTATAAATAAGTTATTTCAGTACAGAAATTACACACAATAGGTCATAATTTTTGAGACAGGATTTTCGAAACCCTAGCCCCTCTCAAAACGTTTTCGGCCGCCTCTCCCTCTGCCCGAGAAAATTCCGGTCTGTGATTTTGAATCGCAGTAAGGAATAACGAATCAAATTCGTGTATTCTCTTCGCAGAAAACTTCTGATAGATTTTCTAGTGCAATCTATCAGAGGGATTAAACCTCTGTTCGTGGACCTGATTGAAGGCGTTCATCGGTTCCAGGGAGAGACAACAAGAGCAGAATTGTTCTGTTGGTGTCCATTAATCTCGTTGCGAGATTTGAGGTAAAATTTATTTAACTGTTATTTAAATTTTACACACACACGTAATTCAATTGATGAACGGTTGATACCCATACCATGGAAACGTTCCATGAAAAATTTTTTTAAACTTCCGCTGCACCGGGTATCAATCGTAATTGGTCTGGGAACTCGCCAGTTTTCCAACACCAACGAATCAAGGTAAAGCGCCTAGCAACATCGCCCCATGATTCCCTAGGTATCACTGATAGTGCCTACAAGAACCAGTAGATTTTGGTTAGCGTACAGTACGGTCCCTTCATCCAAATATCCCGATCGAATCAACAACCATTGGTATATCGAGAGTCGCTCAAGATTCGATAACTATGCAATACATCTTGAAGATCAAATTAGTGACATCGCATGTGCTACTAAGAAACCATTTCTTAAATCACATCAAGTACTCTGGCCAGAGATTTGTCACACTAATATCTCCTCAGATCGCATAGGATATCCACACTCGCAAGTATGTGGTGAATCCTTGACAACAATGCATTGACTCCTATATGTGTCGTAACTGTACCCAATCTCGACACCTGATGACCCCCATAGAGTCGGTAAACGAGTCAAAGCACAGCACTAGCATATAGAGTCTCCATGATGTTTCAAGTCGTAAGGACTAATGGTGTACAACCAAAACCGCGGACTTGATCCACTCGATAAGTGATAACCACTTGGAAAGTCCGGATAGGGTAGTTCGATTATTCATCCTATGAATATCCATTTGCATGCTTCGAACATCTCCATGTTCCCTACCAATGAAACGTGGTACTCCGCATCGCAAATGCTAGTCTCAAACTCGAGCGATCCTTATCCTTATTATCGGACGGCTCAATCGACTAGGAACGGTTTTAGAATATACAGTGACTATAAGATGTATTTCATGATAGACATCCCCATGTTCTACCACATCTTACATACACTATAGTATATTCAAGGTCTTTATCAAAACAACAATAGTATATCACAATATAACAATATGAAGTAATATAAAGTCATTGCCATTAATAAAAGTGTAAATAATATTAAACAAAAGATTGTTTATACAAAGAGTCATCAAAGCCCATAGCCACACAGTTGGCTCACTGGGCACCTACTCTTACAGGACAAGGGATATATTAGTCTCAGTGTGTTTCCATGCGGAGCTCATGTTCTCTTTGTGAAGAAGAAAGATGGGACTATGCGACTGTGTATTGACTATCGGCAGTTGAATCGTGTGGCCGTTAACAATAATTATCCTTCGCCTCATATAGATGACCTATTTGATCAGCTTCTGGGTACTTCGATATATTCCAAGATTGACTTGCGATCTGGTATCATCAGATCAGATGCGAGTTAATGATCAGGATATAGCCAAGACTGCATTCCGGAGTAAATATGGGCATTATGATTTCTTGGTGATGCCATTTGGGTAGACTAATGCGCCAGTTGTATTCATGGATTTGATGAATCGTGTTTTTAGGGAGTATTTATACTAGTTTTTGGTTGTGTTCATCGATGATATTCTAGTGTATTCACTTAATTTGGATGAGCATGCATATCATTTGAGGCTCGTTTTGCAGACTATTTGGGAGAGGCAACTTTACGCAAAGTTGAGTAAGTGTGAGTTCTGGATTGATCGCTTAGTGTTCCTTGGCCATGTTATATCCAGCCAGGGAGTTTCAGTTGATCCGAACAAGATTGATGCTGTGTTGAATTGGTTGCGCCCGATGACGGTAGCTGAGATCCATAGTTTTCTGGGTCTGTGAGGATATTATCTCCGTTTCATCGTGAATTTCTTGCAGTTAGCTAGAACTTTGACGCAAGTTACTTGGAAAGGCGTAACTTTCGAGTGGTTCTTAGAGTGTGAGGAAAAATTTTGTTAGCTTCGACGAAGGTTGACTTTTGTGCCTGTGTTGGATCTATCGTCTGGTCTTGGAGGTTATATTGTGTATACTTATGCTTCTCTGCAAGGATTAGGTTGTGTCCTGACTCAGTAGGGGCATGTGATTGCATACGCTTCTAGATAGCTGAAGGTTAACGAAGGGAATTATCCAGTGCATGATCTAGAACTAGAAGCTATCTTCTCTGCACTGAAGATTTGGCGTCATTATCTGTATGGCGAGAAATTTGAAATATTCACTGATCACAAGAGTCTCAAGTATTTGTTTACTCAGGTTGAATTGAACATGAGACAGTGACACTGGATGGATTTGTTGAAGGATTATGATTGCAAGATTAAATATCATCCAGGTACTGCTAATCTTACTGCTGATGCTTTGAGTTGTAAGGTGCGTGTATCTGCACTACAGTATTGTATTATATCCATTATGATTCAGAATTGTTTTTCTTTAGGATTCACCTTTAAGCATAAAAAGGGAATGGTGAGTGTGAGACCTCGTTTCTAATCAACTAATATCAGAGAACAAGCGATATGTAAACAAGAAACCAATAATATATATATATATTTTTTTTAAAAGAGGCTCGCGCGCCCGCGCTGACATCAGCGTGCCCGCGCCTGAGCCCCGCAAATACCAACGCACCCGCGCCTAAGGCAGCGCGCCCGCGCTCTAAGTAAGAGCGCCCGCGCCCATACCTCGCAAGGAGGCCGCGCGCCTGCGCCAACAACCGCGCGCCCGCGCCGTCCCCTCGCCCAGAGAAGTGAAGGCACTGAAATAAACTCAATAAAAACCTGAACACTTGCATTAAGAGTATTTGACATGCCAAAACAATACAAGAAAGGTTTAGGGAAGAGAAACATTCAATACGGTAGTGCCTACATCGATTCTTGATCGCATAAACAATACAATAACATAACGAAGTTCGAATGACTAAACATGTTCGCAAAACATAACTAGGTTGACATGCTGATTCGACTTCTAAACGAGTCTCACTTCTATCTCTTGCTCTGGACGCTAACCAGGTCTATGCTGACTTGATCCTACCCTTCCTGTTGCCAAGTACACATACAAAACAAATCAACAGCCGGATAACCGGTGAGAATGATAATCCCAGTAAAAACAACATATCAAGTAATACAACAATAACCATGCTTTAAAGACAACAACACAATCAATAACAACGCAATGAAATGCATGTCTTTAAACCGGGATATCAAATCTGATAAACAAAGGATTGCTGCCGTGCTTTTGGGATCCCGAGGATGAGATCATGTGACGAATCACCGACTCTTCCAATCGAGGTGATGCCACGTATCCCACTCCTCTAGACTTTGAGCAACTATATTGAGTATGCTAGCACTAGGCGCAACGACTACGTCCTAGGCCACTCGACTATAGCTCCCAAACGTCTAACAAAAGGGCTGTTCTGCCCATCGAAACAATAGTGTTGGCTCAATATGAATGCATATGGGAACAAAAGGAACTTAGCCATATAATTCATTCAAATAATCAACAAAATACAGGTTCCATAAACTAGAACCAGTATCGATGCAATATGTGATTTTAAGGGAAACTCGAGAACCAACTGTCCTGAGTATGCTATCCCGCTACGATGACTGATTTTACCTTTCAATGTCGTAGATCCAACTCAGGACAAGTTACAACAAAAGATTGTATCAACAACTATACAACCTAACCAACAAACAACGGTTCAAGGTAAAACTCTTTACCGATCTTCGTCCAATTCTCGACGAACAATGCTGCTAACATAGGGCTCGACAAACTCCAACGAATCTATTCAAATACAAATCAAAGATCAATTACCATGATCAACTTACAATTCAAGTTCAACAACTTAAAAAACGGTTCAAATCTCCAAAACTCAAACCGACGACATAATGGCTATAACTGAACAAACCGACAACGCAGACAGTAGTTCAATAGCGATATAACCTCATAACAATGCTAAGACAACCAAAACAAAGCAAACCCATCAATCTCAAAATCCACATTTTCGAAAATGGCTTCCAAAAATCATAACAATTCCGAACGTCGCTCTAATTCAAAACCGACAGAAAATAAATGATCAGAACTCCGTCAAGAACAACATACTAGAATCTAAATCGATTCTAACAACCTTCGAAAAACAAAACATATCCGATCGGAGAAATACTTATGGTATAACGGAGCTCTCACTGCAGTGATCACTAATCTGCCTTCAGAAATAATTTCCAACGGCCGGATCGAGCTCGGACTGAAATCCCAAAGCTTGGAAGCAAAAGGAATCGGCTACAATGGAGGAGGAAGGAATGGGGAAGGAGATGAAGACTTTTTCAACCAAGTTCTAAGAGTAGATAATATATAAAATCCACAATTTGCGTTTTAGTCCCTGAAAAATCCAATTTTTACAAAAATGACCCTGATCAAAATCAAGTCGGCTCGTGAACTCTGTAATCTCCGATTAACTCAAATAAACTAATTTAAGATAAAAACGGGGCGTTACAGTGAGTATTCAGATGTTCACGATTCTATCCGAGCCAGCTTTGTATTCTCATATTCGTGATGCTCAGATGTCTGATACGAAGAATCAACGATTGGCTCGGCTAGCCAATAGTGACAGTACTTCTGGATTTCATTATCAGTCAGATGGTTTTATATGCTTATCCACACGTATTGTAGTACCTGAGGATGACACTCTGAGAGAGGAAATTCTATCTCAAGCACATCGTACCAAGTTGAGTGTTCACCCGGGGAGCAATAAGATGCACAAAGATTTGCGAACTCGATTTTGGTGAAAAGGAATGAAGCGCAGTGTTTACCAGTATGTTTCAGGATGTTTGGTGTGTCAATAGGTTAAGGCAGAACATTGACAACCCGGAGGATTGCTTCGTAGTTTGCCGATTCTAGAGTGGAAATGAGAGTTAATCACGATGGATTTTGTGACTCATTTGCTGATGTCTTCGAGTAATTCCGATTCTGTCTGGGTTGTGGTGGATCGACTCACCAATTCAGTGAATTTCCTTCCATATAATCGAGATTACCATTTTGATCGGATTCTCATTTGTACATTCATGACATTGTACGTTTCCATGGAGTGCCTGTGAGTATTGTTAGTGATAGAGACCCCAAGTTTACTTCGGGGTTCTGGGGGGAGTTTTCAACGTGATTGGGGAAATACTCTCAGTTTGAGTAGAGCATATCATCCAGAGACAGATGGGCAGATAGAGCGTACGATCCGTACTCTTAAGGATATGTTACGATAGTGTACTATGGATTTTAGTCCAGTTTGGCAAGATCATTTTCCATTGATTGGATTCGCGTACAACGACAGTTATCACCGCAGTATTGTTATGGCACCATTTGAAGCGTTGTACGAGCAACGATGTCGTATTCCATTGTTCAGGGAAGAAGTTTGGGAATGACAGGTGGAAGGACCAAAGAAAATCTTGTAGGCCGTTGATATAGTTGATCAGATCAAGAAAAAGATTAGAACAGCACAAGATCGACAAGTCAGTTATGAAAATACCAAGCGCAGACCTTTGAGGTTCCAGGTTGGTGAAAAAACGTTCCTGAAAGTATCACCGTTCTGCGATTTTGAGATTTGGTCTCAAGGAAAAGCTATCTCTGAGATTCATTAGTCCATTTGAGATTTTGGACAGTGTTGGAGATTTAGTTTACAGACTAGCATTGCCACCGTATCTGTCTGGAATCCACGATGTGTTTCATGTATCACTATTGCAACGATATGTGGCAGATGAGTCTCACATTTTACAGCCGTATGAGGTACAAATAGATACAGATTTGATATATGTGGAGAGACCATTGCGTATTTTGGATAATAAGGATAAAGTGTTGCAGAACAAGGTCATTCCTCTCGTTCTAGTTCAGTGGCAACGTCGAGGCACTGAGGAAGCCAATTAAGAACTAGAGAGTCGCATGCGCTCAGATCTTCCCAAGTTTGTACTTTTGTTTCTAGTACTGTATCTTGTAAATATTCAGTTGTAATAAAAAAATGTTTTGTTCAGTATTGAGTTTCGTTTACTTGAGTTAATTTCGAGGATAAAATCACTTAAGTAGGGTAGAATTTAGTAGCCCAGTCTCATTTTACAAGATTTAGAGGTTAAAAATGATTAAGAATGGATTAAGGGCTTAATTTGGATTAAAAACATAATTTTGGAAATTTTTCCTCGGGCGAATTCGGAAGGTCAGAACGAGATCGGAAGATCCAACTTGATCGCAACAAGCGATGAAGTTCGGAAGCAGAGGGTGAGTTCGGAACCACCGAATGTGAGATCGGAACTTCCGATCGAGTTAGGCCATGTGCACTTGTGATGTGTCGTTAAAGTTTGAACACGTAGTTGCATGCATGGGATCGGAACTTCCGAAGTTTAGATCGAAGCTTTCGATCGTGGCCGTTATGAAAGGATCTTTCCACTCGATAAGTGAGAACCACATGGAATGTCATTTAGGGATTGTTGTTCAATGCACTCTTCATGGAGCACCTATTTGCATTGTAACGCCCCGATTTTATCTTAATCGACTTTATTTGAGATAATCGGAGATTCCAGAGTTCAAGAGCCGACTTGATTTTGATCAGGGTCCTTTTTGCAAATTTCGGATTTTTCAGGGACTAAAGTGCAAATATTGAGATTGTTAGATATTTAAGCTTGAGTTGACTTACCTTTTCACTTCATCCCCTTCCCCAACACGCCTCCTCCCTCTCTAGACGCCATGGACGTCTCCTTGAGCTCCCAGATTTCACCCCGAGCACGATCCGTCCGTTAGAAATTATTTCTGAAGGCAGATTAGCGATCACGGCTGAGAGAGCTTCGTTATACCGTAAGTATTTCTCCGATCGGATATGTTTTGTTTTTCGGAGGTGGTTAGAATCGATTTAGATTCTAGTATGTTGTTCCTGGCGGAGTTCTGATCGTTTATTATCTGTCAGTTTTGAATTAGAGCGACGTTCGGATTTGTTATGAATTTTTGAAGGGATTTTCGAAAAAGTGAGTTTTGTGATTTGTTGGAATTGGATTGTTTTGGTTGAATGTTGATTGATATGAGTTGCTTAGAGTGATATTATGCTGTTTGCATTTTTGGTTAGTTGAATTTATAGCCGTTATACCGCCGGTTTGAGATTTTGGAAATTGGAGATTCGTTTGAGTTTTTGGGAGTTGCTCGTTTTGAATGGATTGATATTGGATTGATTTTATCTCCGCAGATTAGTTGAAGATCGTGGAGTTCCGAATTGGCAACTTTCGAATCGTTGAAGAGTTGATCGAGGTTTGGTATCGAGTTGATCCATCCTCGAAAGTTGAATTGAATTATCGTTATCGTTGAACTTGATTTGGAATGGAATTTTGATTTGGAATTCTTGTATCGATGTTGTTTCCAGGTTTGGAGCATCGACGTTGTTGAAAGAGGTATAAGATGACTTAGATTGGAATGGAACGTGTGACTCGAATCCGACTTGATTCGAGTGTTCCGAAGAATCACATACTTGCATGTTATTTGATTATTTGAATTATTTGAGTTATGTTTTGAATTTCATTCATCTTGAACATGAATCCTTGATTTGAGTAGCGGGCAGGACGGCCCTTTTGATGATAGACGTTTTGGAAATTATATTGTGAGTGGCCTGGGTGTAGCTGTTTCACCTAGTGCTAGCATACTCCTTATAGTTGCACCAAAGTCTAGAGAATGGAGATACGTAGCACCACCTCGATCGGGAGAGTCGGTGAGTTGTTTACGTGATCTCGTCCTCAGGATCCCAAAAGCAAAAGCTGAAATGTTTTGATTATCCGACTTGATAATCTCAGATTTAAAGACATGCATTGCATTTATGCATATGAATTGAGTTTTAGACATGCTTGTGGAATTGCATGGTTGTTATTTGAATATGTAGAAGATGATGCATTTAGTTTGAGATGTTTTTATGATATTGCATGTTTGTCTCTTTTACTGGGAATATTATTCTCACCGGATTATCCGGCTGTTGTCTTGTCTTTGTATGTGTGCTTGGCAACAGGTGGGGCAGGACCGAGTCAGAGATCGCATGGCTAGGTGGTCGAGTTGATAGAGTGAGGCCTTGTTATTGTAGAAGTCGAATTTGAAATCGAACTTAGATTGTATTCGAACTCGATTTGTATTTTGGATTTTGGAACTTAGAATTGATGCATGTTCTACTCTTTCTTGTAATTGAATACTTCGTTGTTGGAAAAGTGTTAGTTGGATCATGTCGGAGCCTTTTCGGGTGTTAGATTGCACTTTTGGAGCCTTATTTTGAGCTAAAACAGCAGGCCATGCGCGCCCGCACCTGGTGAGGAGCGCCCGCGCGTTCTGCTCCCTTTCTCGGAGGCCCGGGCAGGTCTGTATGCGCGCCCGCGCCTCGGGTGGCGCGCCCGCGCGTCACCCTGTGTAAAAAAAAAAAAAAAAAAACTTTGCTTTTAATCTTAGATCTTGTATGCGTAATTATTGTTTATTCTGAGATTAGATGATTAGAATCGAGGTCTCACATGCATGCTTGGACATCACCATATACCCTACCAATAAAACGTGGTACTCAAATCGTAAATACTAGTCTCAAACTCAAGCGATATTTTACCCTTCTTAGTGGCGACTGAATTGACTAGGAACGGGTTAGAATATAGAGTATTCCAAATATACGTTTCATGATAGTCATCACATGACCATCTCATATTCTTTCTATTATTTGTATATTCAAGGACTTTATCTATGCAACGAGCATGGGCATATAGATAAAGATATGTCAAATTAATTAATTCAAATATTATTAAAAAAATATTGTCATACAAAGAGTTATTATGAGGACCCTCGGACAAAACTTGGCTCAACGAGCACCTACTCTAACAGTATAGTCACATTAGGGGCACAATTATGTGGCTGTAAGGATTTATGACTAGATGTAGAGGATACGCGACCCTATGTCAAGTGTTGCTCTGGAAGCCTTTCATGCTTCAGAGGGTGTATAGGAAAGACTACCTCAGTCTTGCGGTTTTACAACAATCATAGATGGGTATAACTATAGTGACAGCTGGATTCTCTTGTAGAGATGTAGTTTTGTATCAGATTTCGTTCCGAAAGAATTTAGTACCGTTATATTCTGACTCCATCAGAGATATAGTTTAATATTTTTTGTTGTCAGAATAGTCTGAGAAAGGATATTCCTCAACAAATGAAAGTTCTAAGCAGATGTGTACATAGTCAATATTGAGATTAAATTAGATGAATTCTGTCGAATAGATCTAATTTTTTTTTAATTGGTACTAGCGGTTACTTGTAGTTATCACCTGACACCGTCAGAGATAAGTAAGGAGAAAACTCGGTATGAGATTTCCTTGACTCCAGCATTCTTGTAGATCTGAATGTTAAGAGGTTGAAACACTAATATCAGAGTATGTTGATCAGTGGTGTAAGATTGCAGTAGTAATCAGGAACCGGAAAGGGGTTGCCTAAGATTGATTAATAATTCTAGGTTAAGCATAAGCCACAGTGGATTTATACCAGCAGATTATACCATTAGGTCTGGTAGGTATCGACTTGTCTTTCGGTAATAACAAAATATGGACCCTGAGGTAATTGTTTAGATTTGGAATCCTATCGTGCTTAAGGACTTAGCCAAGTGAAGGTACATTAGAGGAATTATCAGCTCCACATAGAATGTTGACATTTAGAATTCCTTAGCTATTCAGAATTCCTTAGATATTGGTATTTATCAGAAATGTTTATGAAGAAACTTCAGAATTGTCTTCTGTTTGAGGAAAGAAATTGGGATTCAACTATTTTTGAAGTAGAATTTCAAACCCTGGATTTCAGTATTATCTGACTCTGTCAAAAATAAGAAGAACTGATCAGTACGATAAGAAATTGTGAGTTTAACAGTCTGATTTTACCAAACCATGGATGTAGTCCAGTAAGGAAGTGTCTTTGAGAATATCTGTTATGGTTACGGATAGTGAAGCCAAGTGACAACGAGGGTAAGTATTTCCTTATCAGGAAGAGCGGAATTTCTTTAAGAATTGAGATTGTCCCCAGCTTGGTGCCAAGGATTGTCAACCAAGTATTATGAGACTATCTTGGTTAGTTGTTACGGGATTATTGTAGAACGTCATATTTCGAGGCTTGATCGAAAGTGCATAGTATTTAGAGATTTTATGCTGTCTCCTTGAGATTCAATCGGCAGTTTTTGTTTGAACTAGTGCATTTGTGTTCCAGTAAACTCTAGAAAGATTGGAACCACGATGAACTAATATTGTTCAACGTTAGTAGTTGAGACCTATGGTGTTTTCATGTCCGGCATGGTTGTTGCCAAATTTCTCATGTTTATTCGCTAGATCATTAATGTGATTAAATTCAACAGAGTTGAATGCAGTAGAATCACAGATTGTGGAAGAGTTGAGAGGACTTCGTAGTTATCTTATCCTTTTGCTACTAGGATAGACCAGAATTGGTAAGTTAGGAATTTGACAGACTCAATTCTTATTATTAAAGGTTACTAGTATTCCTTATTGGATTCCAAGGCAAGTGCATCGAGGGTTAGATGAAATCTTTTGGTTACGATTGTTAGTACCAGACTCAGTATTAATAGATATGTGATTCCAGTAGTTGAGATGACATGTTTCGCCGTTTAAGGGCCTGAGTTTTGAACTCAGTATCAGGTGAACCTTGTAAGATGTTTTGACATTGATACATTTGTTAAGGCTTGGTACTTACTAGGAAGGATGTAGCTACCAAGTTAGACAGATTACACAGGAAGTGTTTATCATTGCAAGGAAATAATTTTGTATTAATTTTCAATGTTTTAGATGACACTACTCAGATATTTCAATTGATAGATATCAATTGCAGGAATAAGGAAGAGATTCTTGTTGAGTGTTATGAGAATTATATTGTTAAGAATTGTCAAGAAACAAATGTTAGATTTAAAGCTTTTTTATGTCTTTGGGATTGTTTAAGAGATTCTGGTGATCGTTGATTATGAACACGATTATTTTGGTTCAGTGTGATTTTCAGTACTAGAACCAGTGGAAGTTCCATAGATGATACAATGGAAACTTTTGTATCCATAGTTTATAGTCAGATGTTGATAAATCAGGGGATGGTCTTTAGATCTCCAGTCCTGGTTAGATTGGTAATAAGTTGTCAGTAAAGCAAGACTCGTTCCAATGCAACAGGCATTGCAGTTAGTCAATCCTTCAAGATGACACTATTTTCTTAGTGCAGGAAGATTTTCCTGTTGGATTTAAAGCTTTTTTATGTCTTTGGGATTGTTTAAGTGTGGAAAGTTAACCAGTGCTATTTAGTGAAAGAAATCTTTCAGTAACTTATGTAGCAAACAAGTACTCAGTACTTGACGACTGTTGCTAGAACTGTATGAGTAGCCATTTGAGATAGACCATTTTTATCTTTAGCACTATTATAAGAGTCATTACAGTGCTTTATGACCATGATTGACAAGATTTTAGAAGTGCAGTAGTATCTGTGTACAGTGAATTTCGTGTAAGGACCTCAGTAATTGGTCGTAGTAAGGTAGCTTAGAATGATACAGTTGACTGGTTTTGGTCCAGGTGTTGGGCATGTTAATGTTCCACAGTGTCAGATTGATGACCTGTAAGAATGATTTCGTACAGTAGTTTGATTGTATTTTCAGGTAAGACTTAGACCAGATTTCTAGGATGAAATCCTTTTAAGAGGGGAAGAATATAGTAACTCGAATCACATTTTACGAGGTTAAATAGTTAAAAATGATTAAGGGATTTTAATATGATTAATCGGACCAATAAATCGACTCCAGGATGTCAAAAAATGGTCCAAAAGTCAAAGTAGACTCGGGTATTTTGGAATGTCCGAACATGGACCATTTTGAGTTTGGAAGGTCCAAAGAGATCAGACCAAGCGAAGGAGTTCGGGAGCATGATCAGAACGTCCGAACCAGAGATCAGAACATTCAAAGGTTTGTCCATGCACACTAATGATGTGTCGCTAGCATTTTGACATGCAATCGCTTGCTTGAGATCGGAACATCCAAAGTTGGGATCGAAACTTCCGATTAGGGCAGTTTGTCACGTGGCATACATGCAAGTTTGGAGCATCCGAACAAGGGATCGGAGCTTTCGAACCCTTTCCAATAAATATGTGTTGATATTCACAAAATTAGTGTGTGTTTGGGTGTGTTTAGTGTATATTCTTAGGGTTTTATCCATACACTTGAGGGCCATGCGATAGCGAGGTGCTATGGGGCTTGTAGCATAGCTATGCTTGGATCAGGGCCTTTGACATCATTTGACTAACGACGGACGCAGGTATAGTCCAAGATTCCTATTAGTATTAGGGAGTATCTATTAGCTTATTTAAGGCTAGTATACCAGTATTAGTGATATGGTATTATCTTGTCTTGTAGACTTGGACTTTAGATACTTGTACATCTAGGACAATTTTTGAGGTACGTAAAGTACCGACTGAGATAACAAGCTATTATGCATGATTATGTGTTGCATATTATGTATTAGCCCGTCTCCAAATTAAGTTAAACAATTGTTTAATTATGTTTAATTGGCTAAAACATGATTTAGGAATCCTCAAACGAGTTTAAGGAATTGATAAATGGATTCAAAAAAGGCAAAAATGGTCCGATGGAGCTTTGAGCTTCGGATGTTTCGGAAACTCCAAACAGGGTTCGGAAGGCCCAAACAGATCGGAGCCATATTTCCCGTTCGAAAGCACGGGGTACATTTAGAAGCATCGAAGTGCGATCGGAAGCTCCGATCTTCACCAAGTGCTAGCTGTTCAGTAATTAGGTAAGCAGTGACGTCAAGGAGATCGGAAGCTCCAAAGCTAGATCGGTAGTTCCGATTGACTGTTGGCAGCCAGCTTCTAGAAGTAGACCACGTGGTTGGCAGAGAGAGTTTGGAAGCATGGATCGGCAGTTTCGATCGGATCGGAAGCTCATATCATGCGATCGGAGGTTCCGATCACTGTTTATATGTAGGGTGCCGAGCTCATTTTCAATCGCACCATTTCCCTCCCTCTCTCCATTCTAGCTAGTCTTTTGGGTTTTTGGGTTTTCTAGTCATCCTATTAGAGGGTCGGGAGTGGTGGAGTGCTACGGGGATAGTAGCGGAGTTGTGCCTAAATTTTGAGGCAGTCTCCATCAGCGGGCTGACGATGGAAGCAGGTAAAATTATGGATCCTTATAAATATTAGGGAGTTTTTAATAGCTTTGTTAAGACTTTTAGAGTATTATGAGTGATATGATGATTATTGATTATAGGCTTGGACTTTGGGTACCTGAGCTGCTAGGTTGCTAGGGTTCTTGAGTTGTCTGGATAGAGGAACATACGTATTATCCGAGATAACATGTTGAATATACATGTATTATGTTTACATGTTTTTTGTGGCATTTGTATATTCATTGATTTTTATGCTACATGCATGAACATGTTGAAATTTATGCCTTGATTGCATAACCGTAGTTGGGGTCGCTCATCCCCGTATTTTTAGTGGATGGATTCCATGGATTTGGATCAGGTTATGTCCATAATTTTATGGTATGGGAGCCATATCCTGATGCGACGATCCAACGTGCTACATACCATGGCACCTTGACTGAGCAGTCTTTTGAATAGGTTTTTCCAGTACCCATCATATTGCATGAGCATGCATGGTATATGTATATTCTTACTTCTGTACTAAGAATTTTATGTTCATGTCCATAGTATTTTATGTTGGACTCCCTATTCTTTGGGGGCAGGGCTTAGGTTGGACGGACCCAAAGGTAGCGGTCGTTGAGTTGTAGGGACTCCGTGGTTTTTGTATCAGGTTGCTAGTTTTGGATTTTAGCGTTTTCTATTCAATGGGGCTGTAAAATATTTTTTTGAATTTAGCCTGGTTGTTTTTCCGGTGATTTCTGTATTTTTGATTTAATTTTCCTCTGGATTTAATTATTTGCGTTTTAATATTTTATTACATGCTTAAAACTCTAATAGTAGTGGATTCCGGTAAGGGTCACTTATTTTATTGGTATCAGAGCATACATTGAATTTGAGATCTAGAAAAGCAGTTTTGGGATAATCATTGTTGCCTTTTATTAGATGGCAGATTACGTTGAGAGTCGCGGTAGAGGGGTGGATGCTGGTGTGACGAGGATGATCATGAACGTCGCTGAGGCCATAGACATTATCGTGATGATAGCCGCCGCTTTAGTATGCATAGGTTTATTTAGATGGGTCCCAAACCTTTGGTTGGAGGCGAGTCTCTGGAGGATGCGGAGAATTGGATAGAATGCATGAAGAACTGCATCTGGGAGTTTCAGTGCATAGAGGATCATAAGATGGAGACTGTGAACTTTCTAGTGGATGGGCGTGCTCGGAAGTGGTGGAAGTCTATGTCTGCCCTTTCGTAGCCGAGCGAGGCATAACTACTTGGGCAGAGTTTCGCGCAGCCTTCCAAAAGCTGTATTTTCCTCCCGCACATCGATAGTCGAAGGATAGTGAGCTGCTGATTCTGAAGAAGGGCACGATGACCATCGACGAGTATCAGAAAAAGTTCTTTGAGCTATTTCCATATTGTCCGCATATTGCCACCAGCTCCATGGCGAAGTATGATATTTTCCTTCAGGGTCTTAGTTCGGAAATCCATGACTGTGTTGTTGTTGGTGATGACATGAATTACGAGGGTTTGGTTAGCCGATGTCGTTAGGAGGAAGACAATATTCGACGTAACAGGTCTTTTTTCTTATCTAGACCAGCCAGTTCTTTAGGTCCGAGGACTCATCTTTCAAGAAGCAGGGTGTTACTACTTCTTCTTCTGGTTCCGATTCAGGTGGTGTTCACTATTTTGGGAAGAATAAAATCCAGGGTCAGTGCGAGACTTGTGGAGGCCGTCATTAGACTGAGAAGTTTCGCAGGACAGAATCTTGTTTTTGTTGTGGCGAGGTTGGCCACATGAATAGAGATTGCCCGCAGGCTGCCAAAGGATCGGCGTCTGGTTCTGGTTCTCAGCCTTCCGTTCCGCAGAGGTCTCAGGGACAGTCTATTGGGAGCATTAATCAGAGGCCTCGTGTTTCCAGGCAAGTTTTTGCACTGAATCAGGATCAGATTCAGAAGGAGAACGAGAATGTTATTGCAAGTACATTTCTTCTATGCGGTATTCCTACATTCATTTTCATTGATTCTGCATGGTTTGTTAAGCATCATAGATTGCCATATGTGTCACTAGACATAGTGGTTTCAGTCTCTACCCCGACTGGTCATTCTGCTTTAGCTAAGCAATTAGTCTTGGGTTGCTCATTAGCAATTGCGGTTTCTGAGATAGCGGCGAATCTTGTGATTCTAGAGATGGAGGATTTTTATTGTATATTGGGTATAGATATTTTAACTGCGTATAGAGCTACTGTGGACTGCTATCATAAGATGGTACAGTTTTTTCCGGTTGAGGGCGATAGCTGGTTTTTCTATGGTGAGGGAGCGCGACCCCCTATGCCTTTGGTATCAGCTTTGAGAGCTTGCTGGGCTTTGGAGGCTGGTGGGAAAGGCTAACTTATCTATGCTATTGATGCGTCCATGGGGATTAGGGCTCTTGAGGATTTTCCATTTGTCTGCGAGTACCTAGATGTTTTTCGTGATAAGATTCTAGGGTTTTCCCTAGTCTGCGAGGTTGATTTCGGGATTGAGCTCATACTAGGGACGACACTGATTTCTCGTGCACCTTATCTTCTGGCTCCATCAGAGATGAGGGAGTTGCAGCAGAGCTTCCGGACTTGTTGGAAAAGGGATACATTCGTCCAAGCATTTTGACTTGGGGAGTGCTAGTGTTATTCGTCAAGAAGAAAGATGGTTCTATGCGTCTCTGTATCGATTACAGACGGTTGAACCGAGTGATGATTAAGAACAAGTATCCTTTACACGCATTGATGATTTGTTAGATCAGCTTCAGGGTACTTCAGTGTATTCCAAGATTGACTTCAGATCAGGGTATCATCAATTGCGAGTTCGTGATGAGGACATTTCCAAGACCGTGTTTCGTACGAGTTATGGTCACTATGAGTTCTTAGTGATGCATTTCGGTTTGACGAACACACCAGCAGTTTTCATGGATTTGATGAACAGGGTTTCCGAGATTTCTTGGATAGGTTCGTCATGGTGTTTATCGATGACATTCTGATTTATTCCCGCAGCATCGAGGAGCATGCTCAGCACTTGAGAGTCGTTCTGCAGATTCTTCAAGAGAGGCACTTGTATGCCAAGTTCAGCAAGTGCGAGTTCTAGATTGATCGAGTAGTGTTTCTCGGTCATGGAATTTATCGGGATGGTGTTTAGAGTGGATCCAAGTAAGACGGAAGCTATTATAAATTGGTCGCGTCCGACGACAGCTTATGAAATTAGTAGTTTCTTGGGTTTGGCAGGATACTACCAACGATTCATCAAGAATTTATCACGGATTGCTAGACCATTGACGCAGTCGACGAGGAAGGATGTTTCTTTTGTCTGCTCCGTGGAATGTGAGCAGAGCTTTGATGAGTTGAGGGAACGTCTGACTAGGCCCCTTTGTTTTCTTTGCCTTCGGGTTCCAGTGGTTATGTGGTTAATACAGACGCATTTCTTCGGGGTTTGGGATGCGTGTTGATGCAGAATGGGCATTTGATTGCCTACGCTTCCAGGAAGTTGAAGGCTCACGAAGGGAACTATCCAGTGAATGACATAGAGCTTGCTGTGATAGTATTTGCACTCAAGATTTAGTGACATTACCTATATGATGAGCGTTTTGAGATTTATTCCGACCACAAGAGGTTGAAGTACTTGTTCACTCAGGCTGAGTTGAACATGAGGCAGCGTCGTTGGATGGATCTTCTCAAGGTTATGATTGTGAGATCAAGTATCATTCGGGTTCTGTGAATCCAACTGCAGATGCGCTCAGCCGTAAGGTTTATGTTAGTTCCCTTCATACTAGTTTTGTGTCTATTTTTGTTCATGAGTGGTGTTCTTTGGGTTTCACATTTCGCCACAAGAGAGATTAACAAGGAATTCGAGTATTTTAAGTTTTAATAGATCCAGCATTGTTTGCTTGTATCCGGGATGTCCATATTTCTGATCTGAAGACGCAAAAGTTATCCAGGCTTGCTCAGGTTGACAACACATCTGGTTTCCATTTTCAGTCTAATGGTTTGTTGTGTTTGTCTGGTAGAGCGGTGGTGCCTGAGGATTCGTCCTTGCGGGAAAAGATATTATCTCAAGCCCATCGTAGTACACCCAGGAAGTGATAAGATGTACAAGGATCTACATACGAGATTCTGGTGGAAAGGGATGAAGTGCAGTATTTACTAGTATGTTTCTTGATGCCTTGTTTGTCAGCAGATTAAGGCAGAGCATCGTCGACTGGGTGGTCTGATGCATAGTTTGGAAATTCCAAAGTGAAAGTGGGAGCATGTGACGATGGATTTTTTCACCCACTTTCCGATGTCTTTCAGGCAGTGTGATTCCATTTGGGTTGTGGTGGACAGATTGTCCAAGTCTGCTCATTCCTCCCGTACAATCGCAAGTTCAGTTTTGATCGTATGGAGAGATTGTGCATCCAAGATATTGTGCGTTGCATGGAGTTCCGCTAAGTATTGTCAGTGACAAAGATCCAAGGTAAACCTCACGATTTTGGGGAAGTTTTCAGCAAGCCTTGGGTACTACTTTGAGTTTCAGCATAGAGTATCATCTAGAGACAGACGGCCAGTCCAAGAGGAACATTTGGACATTAGAGGATATTTTGAGGGATTCAATGATGGATTTTGGGTTATCTTCGCAAGATCATTTGTCAATGATAGAGTTCACTTATAACAATAGCTATCATCGTAGTATTGGCATGGCACCGTTTGAGGCTTTCTATGGTCGTCGTTGTCAAACGCCCTTATTCTGGGATAAAGTAGGGTAAAGATAGGTTGAAGGACTTGAGTTGATTCAGCAGATTGTGTATTAAGTTGAACTGATCAAGAAAAGAATCAAGACGGCACAGGATATGCAGGCCAGCTATGCCAACACCAAGCGCAGACCTTTGCATTTCGAGCCAGGGGAGCATGATTTGTTGCAAGTTTCACCTTTCCGAAAGGTGATGAGATTTGGTCTCAAGGGAAAGTTAGCGCCTAGATTCATCGGTCCGTTTGAGATCTTGGGAAATTCGAAGATGTGGCATATCGTTTGGCATTACCGCCGTATCTTTCCAAAATTCACAACATGTTCCACGATTGTTACTTCGTCAGTACATTGAAGATGGCGAATTTGTCGTATGTGAAGAGTCCGTTGAGGATTTTTGACAAAAAAGGACAAAGTGCTTCGGAACAAATGTCAGGGCCGGTCCTGAGAAAAATGAGGCCCAGGGCGATAAAAAAATATGGGCTCTATCACATGAACTTGAAAACTCAAATATATAATAATAATAATAATAATAATAATAATAATAATAATAATAATAATAATAATAATAATAATAATAATTCAGAATTTATAAATGGAATAAGATCATAAACAAAACAAAAAACAAAAAATTTACTTGTATGTGAGATGTGCACACTATGAAAATTGAAGATGAAAATTAAATTTGATAAACCTAGCACAGATGGAAAGAAAAAAGTGATTAAATTATGGACCTATGTTTGTACATGATTGTAATAGAGATCTATTCCCAACTATTTTATTTTTCTTTAACTAACTAAAATTATATGAATATTATAATAATTTATAAAAGTAATTGGGGCCCTCTCTCAAAATTGGGCCCTGGGCGGTCGCCCGGCTCGCCTTCCGTATGGGCCGCCCCTGATAAACGCATTCCTCTAGTCATGGTTCAATGGCAGCGTCCAGGAACTGATAAAGAGACTTGGGAGTTAGAGAGTCGTATGCGATTTGAAAATCCGGAGTTGTTTTGCTTATAATTATATTTTGGCAGTCAGTTATAAACTGCAGTATTGTAATAAAGAAGTTATCTCAGTATTATTTTGTTCTGATATCATAGTCCTGAATTTGAGGACGAAATATTTTAAGTAGGGGAGATGTAAATGAGCCGAGCCGAGCCGAGCCGAGCCGAACAATATCAGGCTCGGGCTCGACTCGTTTGACAAAAATAATGGCTCAAGCTCGGCTCGAGCTCGATCCGAGCTTTTATCATAAGGCTCGGGCTCAGCTCGTTTAGTATATATAAAAGCTCGGGCTCGGCTTGTTTATCATATTAAACGAGTCTGGATTTAGTTTGGCTCATTTTCAGGATCGTTAAGCAGACTCGTTAGAGAGCTCGCTTTTAGGCTCGTTAGTGAGCTCGTTTTTGGTCTTGTTAAGCAAGGCTCGTTAGCAGGCTTGTTAAGGAAGATCAGGCTCGTTAAGTGAGCTCGTTAAGTAGGCTTGTTAGCGAGCTCGCTTTCAGGATCTTCAGACATATAACAGAGCTCGAGTTTGATTTTTTTTTTCGATTATAATTTTTCGATCAAATTGACTATAACTTGATTTATAAACTTACCATGATCTAAAACTTCAACCTCCAACACAGCTCAATTCGAAAAATCCACCAATTTCATTTATCAAAGTTTTGGATCTTTATGAATTTACAACATCATTACTAACTGCTCAAGTCATGATATATTTTGAAATCTTTGAATTTATTATAGATCAAATTCTAGATTCAAAATTTCAACCACAATCCTTCGACTGCTTTCAATCTGTACAAGTTCAATGTGCACTATCCTATGCTATATAGTACATGATTGCATTCATCATTCCAAAAATTTCACCACACGATCAAATAATTAATAAATTCAAAATTCAAGCTTCGTTATATTTTTATATCTTTCAAATAAAATTTGAAGCTCCCAACTAAAAATCCTAAACTCAAGTTTTGAGCACTTAGCCTTGAAGAAAATCAACACTGTCAATGCTTATTTCACAAGTATATAGAACTTTATTGTGTGCCTTAATTATTATAATATATATATTTTTAGATTTAAAAAAATGTATATTTATTTTAAAATGTTTTTAAAAAACCACCACACTATTATTTTTTATAATGAGATATAAACATTTTTTGTGATACGATCTGCCCGTATATGAAATATTTTATTTAATTATATTATATAACTTTATTAAAATTCTGTGCATATATACATATATTGAGTTAACAAGTTCTAACTCAACAAATTTAATTTAGATAATTTCAAAACTTCTTTTAACTAAAATTTTTTAATATCATTCATATATCACATATAGTTCTAATTCTCGTAAGACATTTTAAATAAAATTGTTATTTCAGTTATTTAAAAATATATTGATTGAATTGTCATTCATTACTAATATTTCACATAAAAATATTTTATTTATTGTGTTTTTAAGAGAATTTTAATACAATGATTTTAAAGTTAAAATAAAAAATACAAATTGTGGCTAGATCCTATATATTGTAAATTCGTCTTTATTTCAACAAAGTATTATGTTCTAATCATGTCATTTGCATTAATATTAATATTTCTTATTTGTCCACTCAAACTCAAACTAGATAAAGCCACATAAATTAAATGAACATATTTGTGTCCCTCCGAAATGAGCCAAGCCCAAGCTGGAGCTCGCGAGCCTCCTAAACAAGCCGAGCTCGAGCCCATACTAGCGAGTCTCCTAAACGAGCCGAGCCCGAGCTCGGGCTCTCGAGCCTATTAACAAACACGTTCGCGAGCTCACGAGCCGAACATCCTTAAGCTCAAGCTCGGCTCGTGAAAATTGTCGAGCTCAAAATCAAGCTCGAACTTGGCTCGATAAACTTACCGAACGAGCTCGAATGAGATTTCTACCGAGCCGAGCTTTGAATAGCTCACGAACCGTTCGGTTCGTTTACGTCCCTAGGGGAGAATGTAGTAACCCCTCTCCAATTTTAGTTATTCAATTGTCTAATTATGTTTAATTGGCTAAAACATGATTTAGGAATCCTCAAACGAGTTTAAGGAATTGATAAATGGATTCAGAACAAGAAAAATGGTCCCGTGGAGCTTTGAGCTTCGGATGGATCGGAAAATCCGAATAGGATTCGGAATGCCCAAACATATCAGATCCATAGTTCCCGTTCGGAAGCACAAGGTACGTTTGGAAGTTCCAAAGTGCGATCGGAAGCTCCGATCGTCACCAAGTGCTAGTTGTCCAAGAATTAGGTAAGCAGTGACGTCAAGGAGATCGGAAGCTCCGAAGCTAAATCTGAGGTTCCGATCGAATTTTGGCAGCCAGATTCCAGAAGAATGACACGTGGTTGGTGGAGAGAGTTCGAAAGCATGGATCAAAAGTTCTGATCGGATCGAAAGCTCCGATCGTGCGATCGGAGGTTTCGATTGCTGTCTATATATAGGGGTGTCGAGCTCATTTTCAATCGCACCATTTCCCATCCTCTCTCCATTCTATCTAGTATTTTGGACTTTTTGGGGTTTCTAGGCATCCAACTGGAGGCCGAGAGTTGTGGAGCGCTACGGGGATAGTAGCGGAGTAGTGCTTGAGTTTTGAGGCAGTCGCCATTAATGGGCTGATGACGGACACATGTATAATTTTGGATCCTTATAGAGATTAGGGAGTATGTAATATCTTAGTTAAGACTTTTAGAGTATTATGAGTGATATGATGATTATTGATTATAGGCTTGGACTTTGGGTACCTGGACTGCTAGGTTTCTAGGGTGCTTGAGTCGTCTAGATAGAGGTACGGTCATATTATCCAAGATACTAGGTTGAATATACATGTATTATGTTTGCATTTTTTCTGTGGCATTTGTATATGCATTGATTTATGCTACATTCATGAACATGTTGAGCTTTATTCCTTGATTGCATAGCCGTAGTTGGGGTCGCTCAACCCCGTATTTCTAGTTGATAGATTCCATGGATTTGGATCCGGATATGTCCACAATTTTATGGTATGGGAGCCAACTCCTGATGCGACGGCCCAGCGTGCTACATACTATGGCGCCTTGACTGAGCAGTCTTCTGGATAGGTTTTTACAGTACCCGT
Organism: Henckelia pumila; assembly: GCF_033568475.1. Taxonomy (NCBI): domain Eukaryota; kingdom Viridiplantae; phylum Streptophyta; class Magnoliopsida; order Lamiales; family Gesneriaceae; genus Henckelia; species Henckelia pumila. The sequence continues at coordinate 81,750,780 of NC_133122.1, read as the reverse complement.
CATATTACATGGTATATGTATATTTGTACTTTTGTACTAAGCATTTTATGCTCACGTCCATAGTGTTTTCTGTTGGACACCCTATTCTTTGGGGGCAGAGCTTTGGTTGGATGGACCCGGAGGTAGCGGTTGTTGATTTGCAGGGATTCCGTGGTTTTTTCCCATTTCTGTATCAGGTTGCTAGTTTTGGATTTTAGCGTTTTCTATTCGATGGAGTTGTAAAATATTATTTCGAATTTGGCCCGGTTTTTCTGCCGGTGATTTTTTTATTTCTGATTTAAGTTTCCTCTGGATTTAATTATTTGCGTTTTAAAATTTTATTGAATTCTTAAGACACTGCTAGTAATGGATTCCGGTCTGGGTCACTACATATTTTGTTTCATGATACTCCCTCCGTCCCAATTATGATTATATAATCGGTACGGATGGAGTACATGTTTTACTGCTTTGATATTATGTTGCATGTGCATATTCATGTTGAGCCGAGTCTCCTTTGAGATAGCCTTTATTTAGGGTCGCTCAGCCCTATATTCCTTGTGATATAGTTTGACATCGGGAGACGTCGTGTTGACGGAGACTGATGCTATGGTGGTTTGGACGAGTGTGTGGACGTACCCAGGAGAGTTGACCCCAGATGGTATGTAGTGACCCTTACCTGGATCACCTACTAAACAGAACTTAGGCATGCAATTAACTTAATTAAACAAATATCAGAATAAACTTGCGGAAACCATAAACAAATACAATCCCAAGGAAAGGAATCTGTAATTTATCCAAATATTATACAATAAAATCGAATAGCTGTATCAACCCAAAACAACAGAAATAAACCTAAACGAAGCTCCAGCTGGCCAACCACTGACTAGCCCCTCTTGGATCCACCCGCCTCATCCAATCGCAAACCTGCCCCATGGAATAGGGTGTCCAGAACACAGAGTACGAGACGTGAGCATAAAACGCTCAGTACGAGAGTATGAGTATACATGCATGCAAAGTGAACTCCCTATAAACTCGAGGTCAAGGATCAGATAACAGAGACAGACCGGGCCCTGGTATGTAGCACGCTGTGTCGTCGCTTCAGGAGGTGGCTCCCATACCATAATACCAATGGATATGCCAGACCCAAATCGATGGAAGTCCAACCACTAACAGGATAGGGAAAAACTCTACTAATAGACATCTCGAAGGAGATAGCTCAGTATGCAAATGAATGCAGCATAAATCAATGACATATAAATCATGCAGTCACATAATACATGCATACTCAGTCAGGATATCTCGCACAGTACTTTCGTACCTCAAATACTAGGCAAGTGCTATCAGCCCTAGGTCCACGCCTATAATCCGCGCTACGCTGCCAAATGATACTACTATCATTATAGTGCTCTAAAAGCCTTAACTAAGCTAAAGCATACTCCTAAATATTTTTAGGAAGCAAAAGCTATACCTTCGTCCGTCGTTAGCCCTTTGCTGTCGAGTGCCTCAAAACTAGGCCACAGCTCCGCTACGACTCCTGGATCGCTATGCCACTTCCGAATTCCCGATGGGACGCCTAGAATTCCCTAGATCTGAGTTAGAAGGCTAAGGAATCGAGAGAAAAGAGGTGATTGGTGCGTCTAAATCTGAATCTCGGCCCTCCTATTTATAGACGGAGTTCGGATCGTCCGAACTGGACTTCGGGTCGTCCGAACTGGGCTTCGGGTCGTCCGAACCCGATATTATGTCATTGCTTACATCAGCATGATGACGTCATCCATGATGACTGTCGGCAGCACGTTCGGAGCGTCCGAACCACTCTTCGGATCATCCGAACCCTGACTTCGGACCGTCCGAACCTTGACTTTAGAGCCTCCAAACTCGATGACCCTCAAACCATTTTCAAGTGTTCTGAATCCAATTCCGGACTCCGTTAGCCCATTAAGAGTTCCCTTAATCACGTTTACTCTTAACTAGTAGGATTAATGAATTGATTAATACTTAATCACTGATTTCGGGTATGGGCTACTACATTCTCCCCCACTTAAGATGTTTCGTCCTCTAAAACAGATCTTAAGTACTGAATGTAAAACAGAAATCAGAAACATTCTTTATTCAAATCAAACGTTTACAGAGTTTGCAACTGAATACAACTTAAAGAATGAAATCAAAACAACTCAAGATGGTCTTCACGCATCCTGTCTTCAAGCTCCCAAGTAGCTTCCTCAGTGCCTCGGCGCTGCCACTGAACTAAAACCAAAGGAATGACTTTGTTCCGCAAAACCTTATCCTTATAATCCAGGATATGAATAGGTTTCTCAACATAGGTCAAATCCTTGCTCACCTGAACCTCAGACCGCTGCAGAATATGAGACTCATCCGCCACATACCGTCGCAACAGAGATACGTGGAACACGTCGTGTATACTGGAAAGATGCGGTGGCAAAGCTAGTCGATAAGCCAAATCGTCAATGCTCCCCAAGATCTCAAATGGACAGATAAACCTAGGAGACAACTTGCCCTTAAGGCCAAATCTGAGAATTTTGCGGAAAGGTGACACTCTTAGAAACACTTTCTCCCCGACATCGAACTGCAAAGGCCTACGCTTGGTGTTAGCATAGCTGGCCTGACGATCTTGTGCAGTCTTAATCCGTTTCTTGATCTGATCAACAATGTCTATCGCCTGCTGGATAAACTCCGGTCCCTCAGCCTGTCTCTCCCCCACTTCTTCCCAGAAGAGTGGAGTACGACAACGTCGCCCGTACAACGCCTCAAAAGGTGCCATCCCAATACTAGTATGACAGCTGTTGTTGTACGCGAACTCGATCAATGGCAAATGATCCTTCCAGGCTGAACCAAAATCCTTGATGCACGCTCTAAGCATATCCTCCAAAGTACGGATAGTGCGCTCTGACTGACCATCAGTCTCCGGATGATAGGCAGTACTCAAACTGAGAGTAGTACCCATCGCACGCTGAACACTCCCCCAGAATCTAGAAGTAAACCTGGGGTCTCGATCGCTGACAATGCTCACAGGCACTCCATGAAGTCGAACGATCTCCTGAATGTACAACCGATCCATACGATCCACATTGTACTCCTGGCTATAGGCAATGAAATGCGCTGACTTGGTGAGTCGGTTCACCACAACCCAGATAGCATCACAGTTCCTTGGGGATACCGGAAAATGGGTCACAAAGTCCATTGTGATAAACTCTCATTTCCATTCAGGAATAGGCAGACTGTGAAGCAATCCTCCAGGTCGTCGGTGATCTGCCTTGACCTGTTGACACACCAAACATATCGAAACAAACTGATAAACAGTGCATTTCATTCCTTTCCACCAGAAACGAGTACGTAGATCCTTGTACATCTTGTTGCTCCCAGGATGAATACTCAACTTAGTGCGATGTGCCTGAGACAAGATCTCCTCTCGCAACTCTACATCCTGCGGAATCACAAGTCTACCAGACAAACACAGAAATCCATCTGACTGATAATGAAATCCAGACGAGCTACCCTCTTTAGCTAGACGAGCTAAATGCTGGGTCTTCGAATCAGACATCTGAGCATCTCGAATCCGTGAATACAAATCTGGCTCAGATAATATCGCAAACATCTGGATACTCTGCATACCTTTCTTATGCTTGAAGGTATAACCCGAAGTACAACAGTCACTGATCGCACTAGACATCGAACAAGTCTGAAGTGCGGATTGTCGCACCTTGCGACTCAAAGAATCAGCGGTGAGATTAGCAGCTCCCGGATGGTACTTAATCTCGCAATCATAGTCCTTAACCAAGTCCATCCAACGTCTCTGTCTCATGTTCAACTCCGCCTGAGTGAACAAATACTTGAGACTCTTGTGGTCGGTAAAGATCTCAAATTTCTTGCCATACAGATAATGATTCCAGATCTTCAAAGCGAACACAATGGCTGCCAATTCCAAATCATGGACTGGGTAGTTGTCCTCGTGAAGCTTCAGATGTCTAGAAGCGTATGCGATCACATGCCCATTCTGAGTCAGGACACAACCTAACCCCTGAAGAGAAGCATCAGTGTATACCACATACCCTCCAGATCCTGACGGTAATGCCAACACTGGCGCAGAAGTCAACCGCCGTCGAAGCTCACAGAAGTTCTCCTCACACTCGGAGGACCACTCGAAATCCACACCCTTGCGGGTAAGCTGCGTCAAAGGTCGAGCTAGCTGAGAGAAGTTCAGAATGAAGCGACGATAATAACCTGCTAGACCCAGAAAACTACGGATCTCAGCAACCGTCATCGGACGCGACCAATTAAGCACCGCCTCAATCTTGCTTGGGTCAACAGAAATCCCCTCCCTGGATATGATATGGCCAAGAATGACCACTCGATCCATCCAGAACTCACACTTGCTCAGCTTGGCGTACAACTGCTCATCTCGAAGAGTCTGCAGTACCAACCACAAGTGAGAAACATTCTCTTCCGTATTACGTGAATACACCAAGATATCGTCAATGAAGACCACGACAAACTTGTCCAAATACTCCCTGAAGACACGGTTCATCAGATCCATGAATATAGCCGGCGCATTAGTCAAACCAAATGGCATCACTAGAAACTCGTAATGCCCATAGCGAGTATGGAATGCAGTCTTGGCTACGTCTTGATCACGGACTCTCAACTGATGATACCCAGATCTTAAGTCAATCTTGGAGTAAACTGAAGTGCCCTGCAGCTGGTCAAACAATTCATCAATACGAGGCAACGGATACTTGTTCTTCACAGTGACTCGATTCAGCTGCCGATAGTCGATGCACAGCCGCATCGACCCATCCTTCTTCTTTACAAAAAGAACAGGAGCTCCCCAAGGAGATACACTAGGACGAATGTACCCCTTGTCCAAAAGATCCTGTAGCTGATTCTTCAACTCACGCATCTCTGACGGAGCCAGACGATACGGTGCTCGAAAAATAGGCGAAGTACCTGGCATCAACTCTATGCCAAACTCGACTTCCCTAACAGGAGAAAAACCCGGAATCTCATCAGGAAATACATCTGGGAATTCATCTACAACAGGAATGCTCTTTATCCCAATACTCTCAGCGGACAAATCAACTGCATAGATAAGTTAGCCTTCCCCGCCAGACTCTAGAGCTCAACAGGCTCTCAAAGCTAATACCAAAGGCATCGGGGGTCGCGCTCCCTCACCATAGAGAAACCAGCTATCACCCTCTATCGGATGAAAGCGTACTAATCTCTGATAGCAGTCCACTGAATCTCGATAGGTAGTCAACATATCTATTCCCAAAATGCAATCAAAGTCTTCCATCGCAAGAACCATGAGATTCGCTAACAGAATGTTCCCTTCGAACTCTAAAGGGCAACCCATCACTAGATGCTTAGCCAAAGCAGATTGGCCCGTCGGAGTAGAAACAGACATCACTACATCTAGTGCAATGCATGCTAACTTATGTCTCTTAACAAAATGTGCAGAAATGAAGGAATGAGATGCACCAGTGTCAATAAGTACAAGAGCAGGTATACCATAAAGCAAAAATGTACCTGCGATGAATTTCTCATTCTCCTCCACTGCCTGATCATGTCTCAGGGCAAACACCTAGCCAGAAGCTCGTGGCCTCAAATGAGAACTCCCAGCAGGCTGTCCCTGCGACCTCTGCTGAACGGTGGCCTGAGAACCAGATCCTGAACCAGAACCAGAACCACCTCCCCCAGATAGTGGACAATCCCTCCGGATATGACCAGTCTCTCCACAACGGAAACAATCTCTAGAAGCTCTACGGCACTTGTCGGATGGGTGGTTCTTCCCACAGTGATCACACTTGTCCTTCTTTCCGAAACGGACAACACCAGCAGAGCCAGAGGAAGAAGAAGTAGATCCAGACTTCTTGAAAGATTGGGCACGGGGACCCAAAGAACTAGCAGGTCTCGACTGAGAGAAAGACCTGTTCCGCCGAATGCTGTCCTCTGCCTGGTGACAACGGCTCACCAAACCCTCGTAGGACATGTCGTCACCAACCGCCACACGGTCATGGATCTCAGGGTTAAGGCCCTGAAGGAATAAATTATACTTCATCTCGGAGCTGTCGGCAATCTCGGGGCAATAGGATAGCAGATCAAAGAACTTTTGCTGATACCCGTCAATAGACATGGCTCCCTGTCGCAGACTCAGTAGCTCGCCTGCCTTCGACTGACGGAGTGCAGGAGGAAAATACAGTTTCTGAAAAGCTGTGCGGAACTCGGCCCAGGTGGCCACTCCCCTCGCCGCAACAAAAGGTGCAGAAGTAAACCTCCACCACCTGCGCGCACGTCCATCCAGAAGATAACCCAGTGTCTCCATCTTCTGCTCCTCGGTGCATTGGAAAGTCTGAAAAGTAGTCTCCATGCGGTCTAACCAGTTCTCCGCATCCTCCGGAGACTCACCTCCAACTAAGGGCTTAGGACCCATAACTAAGAATCGACGCACAGTGAAACGCTCATCGTCATGATGACGATGACGCCGTTCTCGACGATGCTCTCGGTCGACATCGCCCCAACGACCGCCTCCACTTTCGTGGCTACTCTCATCATCGTAGTTTGCCATCTACAAAAATACCTCATGATGAGACTAAATTGCAAGAATACTTTTGCATTCTCTGATACCATAAATATAGTGACCCTTACCTGGATCACCTACTAAACAAAACTTAGGCATGCAATTAACTTAATTAAACAGATATCAAAATAAACTTGCGGAAACCATAAACAAATACAATCCCAAGGAAAGGAATCTGTAATTTATCCAAATATTATACAACAAAATCGAATAGCTGTATCAACCCAAAACAACAGAAATAAACCTAGACGAAGCTCCAGCTGGCCAACCACTGACTAGCCCCTCATGGATCCACCCGCCTCGTCCAATCGCAAACCTGCCCCATGGAATAGGGTGTCCAGAACACAGAGTACGAGACGTGAGCATAAAACGCTCAGTACGAGAGTATGATTATACATGCATGCAAAGTGAACTTCCTATAAACTCGAGGTCAAGGATCAGATAACAGAGACAGACCAGGCCCTGGTATGTAGCACGCTGTGCCGTCGCTTCAGGAGGTGGCTCCCATACCATAATACCAGTGGATATGCCGGACCCAAATCGATGGAAGTCCAACCACTAACAGGATAGGGAAAAACCTTACTAACAGACATCTCGAAGGAGATAACTCAGTATGCAAATGAATGCAGCATAAATCAATGACATATAAATCATGCAGTCACATAATACATGCATATTCAGTCAGGATATCTCGCACAGTACTTTCGTACCTCAAATACTAGGCAAGTGCTATCAGCCCTAGGTCCACGCCTATAATCCGCGCTACACTGTCAAATGATACTACTATCATTATAGTGCTCTAAAAGCCTTAACTAAGCTAAAGCATACTCCTAAATATTTTTAGGAAGCAAAAGCTATACCTTCGTCCGTCGTTAGCCCTTTGCTGTCGAGTGCCTCAAAACTAGGCCACAGCTCTGATACGATGCCTGGATCGCTATGCCACTTCTGGATTCCTGATGGGACGCCTAGAATTCCCTAGATCTGAGTTAGAAGGCTAAGGAATTGAGAGAGAAGAGGTGATTGGCGCGTCTAAATCTGAATCTCGGCCCTCCTATTTATAGACGGAGTTCGGATCGTCCAAACTGGACTTCGGGTCGTCCGACACATTCGGGTCGTCCGAACCCGATATTACGTCATTGCTTATTTCAACATGATGATGTCATCCATGATGACTGTCGGCAGCACGTTCGGAGCGTCCGAACCACTCTTCGGATTGTCTGAACCCTGACTTCGGACCGCCCGAACCTTGACTTTGGAGCCTCCGAACTCGATGACCCTCAAACCATTTTCAAGTGTTCTGAATCCAATTCCGGAATCCGTTAACCCATTAAGAGTTCCCTTAATCACGTTTACTCTTAACTAGTAGGATTAATGAATTCATTAACACTTAATCATTGATTTTGGGTACGGGCTACTACATGATACTACATACTCATTGGCGCCTAAATCGAGAAAAAAGTGCGATACACAGTACTTAGTCATATGCATGCATCATAGTAGGTTTGTATACTTGTACTTTATGTCATGTGCATAGTTCTCTCAAGTCCATGTTGTTGTGTTTCTTGGACACCCCATTAAAAAGATTTCATCCTCGAAATCAGGTCTAAGTATTACCTGAAAATACAATCACTACACAAAAACCCTCTAACAAGTCATTAATAGGACACTGAGAAACATAAACATGCCCAACATCTGGAGAAAAACCAACCAACTGAATCATTCTATCAACCATACTACAACCAATCACTGAGGTCATTTATCAAAATTACTGCACACAGATACTACTGCAGTTCTAAAATCTGGTCAATCATTGTCATAAATAACTGTATTGGCTCGTATCATAGTGCTAAAGATAGAAACGGTCTATCCAAAATGGCTATCCATATAGTTCTACCAACAGTCCTTAAGTTCTGAATATTTCTCTGCTACATAAGACAAATCCTTCAACTCCTGAAAGAAATATTTCTTTCACTAAGCAGATTTGGTTAACTTGACACACTTAAGCAAATCCTAAAATCATAAACAAGCTTTCAATACAACAGGAAAATCTGCTTACACTAAGAAACTAGTTTCATCTTGAAGGATTGACTAACTGCAATGCCTATTGCATTGGAACCTATTCTGAAGATAAGAAAAACAAGTCTTGCTTTACTGACAACGGATTACCAATCCAGCTAGGACTGAAGATCTCAAGACCATCCCTTGACTCATTGACATCTGACCATCAGCTATGGATGCTAAAACTTCCAGTGTATCATCTCTAGAACAGCCACTGATTCTATCATTGACGATCACACTGAACCAAACTAATTGTTTCATAATCAACAATCACCTGAGCAAATTGCTTTATTAGGAAATCTAACATCTGTTTCCTCATAATTCTGAGCATTAGAATTCTCCTAGTGCTTAACAAGAATCACTTCATTGTTTCTGCAGTTGATCTCTATCAATTGAAATATCTGAAATGCTACCTTTCACACTGAAAAGGTAAAACAGAAATCTTTCTTTGGAATGATAAACATTTTATGTGGAATCTGTCTAACTTGGTCGCTACACCCTTCCTAGGAAGTACCAAGCCTTAACAACCGTATCAATGTTGAAACATCTTACAAGGTTTACCTGATAATGATTTCAAAAATTAGGCCCTTAAACGACAAAATATGTCATATCAACTACTGGAATCACAAATATATTATAATGAAATATAGTACTAACCATCGTAACAAAATGATGTCATCTAACTCCTAGAGTTAGATTATTACTTACAAATTAAATCAGGAATACTAGTAACCTCTACTCATAGGCTATATTGATTATGTCAAATTCCTGACCTATCAAATCTTGACTATACTAGTAGAAAAATGATAAGATACTTGCAAAGTGATAGGATCAATTTGGGTTTAGAGTTTGGGTTGAGAAAGGGGGGGGGGGGGGGGGCGCTTGAATATACCACAAAAATTTCTCTTCATGGAAAACTTAGAACTCAATCGGGTTGGAAATTGAATTATCTCCTTCTGGTTGTCGATGCTAATTGACAAACAAAAAAAATGTGAGGAAAATGCCAACTAACAGTTTTTTAACACTTAGTGATAAAAATGAAATGCAAGACTGAAAATATGAGGTAAACTGAAATGAAGAACACAAGCAGATATTTTCGGATGTTTGGAGAATTAAATGCTCCTACGTCACCCCTTCTTCCCTGGTAGGAGGTTTACACTAGAAGACATTGAATTTTACAACTCTTTGCAAAATCCTGATCCAAGACTAGGACTCACCACATAGATTATCTCAAAACTCCTAGTAACTTCAACAAAAAAAAAAAGTCCTAGATTGAATTCAATATAAAGTGTTTACAAATCGATTACAAATGCACAAAGTAATCCTTCAATGATCAGATAATATCTTTGAATGTGTGCTTCGAGTTCTTGATCATTTTTGCTCGGTAAACTGTGAAATCTTTTTGGTAGACTGTGCAATAAAGAGAGTTTGTGTGTGTAGCTTGCGAGAGAGTCTCAAAAACTGATCTCGATGCTTATTTATCGGCTTTGGTTCCAGTGGTCATAATTTTTAAATAATATATGATATCTTCAAATTATTCCCATTGCATTGTTTGTATTGCAAAGTGAAAGTTCTCTGCCGCAATAATACAAGTTGAGTGCGAGGAAGTTGTTGCAGAATGCCAGAGTACGAAAGACTTTATCCGCTGAGGTAGACTTACATTTAACTGATTATTCCTGGAATGTTGGTAGACTGACTACGCGTACTTCAGTTAGGTGACGAGAGCAGTTCTATGGCATAAATGTAGACTTAATTCATGTACTACAGTTTGGTGACGAGAGTAGTTCGGTGACATGAGCAGTTCAGCGACGTGAGCAGTTTGGGGAGGAAAATTTCTTGGACAAGCAGTCTGGGTATTTAAACTGTATTATCCTTTGAGTAGTTTTGGGCCGAGATCAGTTTACTTACTAGTTTGCTGGGTTCAGTTCAGTGATGCAGTTTTGATATGTGATTTGACTTAATTACGCAAAACACCGAAACTTAAATTACTCAACAATTTCCCCCTTTTCTTTGTTTGACAAAACTTAGCTCCTGAATTGTTTTTGTCTTTTTGGTCAAAACATCTTTAACACACTTAACTGAATTGTTTCCCTCTTTTTGAAAAACATAAAATATATGATGAATAACATTTGTCTTGGAGAAACTTTCATTAATATTGTCAACAAAGATAATCCAGTAGAAAAGTGTAGATAAAATAATCGATGCTGAACTCCTATCAGTGACTTGAAGGATGTCTATAAGTTCCAGGTCCTTGACTGGTAGGAGTAGGTCTGCTGGACTGGCCTTGATGGCCTCCTCTCAGTTGAGTGATTGAAGAAATGGTTTGATTGGTTTGAATTTTTTGCGTGAGAGAAGATAAAGTCTTGATATGATTAGACACAACATAAAACTATCAGTCATTTTTCCTTGCAAAATTTGAACTTGAGTGGAAAGATTATCCACTTTATGTTCAAGCTTATCTTGAGACTATTGTAGTTGAAGTAGAAAGGATGAAGCTTAGTTGAATTTGTCCAAATATTTGAAAAAAATGGTGAACTATCGTTGCTGCATCACTACTTCTTTGGTCAATGAGTCTCGGATGACTGAAATGGGATTTCCTACTTGGCCTTGATCATTTCTGATCGATTGAATATTCTCAGAAAGTTTAGCCAATGTAGACTCAATTTCTTTCAAGGTGCTGGTCATATCATCAAATGCCTCTTCATCAGTGGGCTCGACTGCTTGCAGTACATCTTTACAAGTATTTGAAGGTCCTTCCTGACCAAAACTGAAGTGGCAAAACTATTTTTATTTAGTCAAGAAATATTCGTATTCTTCAACCTCTACTGAGAATATTTCAATGTCAGTTTCTGTCTTCTCAAAACATTCTTCTTCATCAACCCTATTTTTCCCTTTGATATTTGGTTCTGAGTATTGTCCCTCTTCAGTTTGTCTGGCAGTTGGGTGTGCTGATTTAACTGGTTCAAACTGAAAGATCTCCTCAATATCAAAGGATTATTTGGTCTTATTATCTTCTGAAGAACTAATATACTCAACAGATGGATTCAAAAAGTCCAAAACTGATTCAGTTACTTCAAAGAAAAATGGAGGAATGAGAATAGTTTCAAGCTTGGGAGATGGGTCTCTGTAGATTACTAATGCCCAACTGTTTTGATCAAAGTATTCCACCATAGTAGTATCTAAAACTGGACTCTCTACGTCCATAAGTTGTTCTTAGTGGTACTCAACATCTTTTTCAACTTGTTTCTCCAACTGAAGATCTTTTTCAGGAATTGAAGAATTGAGTTCATATTGGATGTTGCTTGTATCTTGCTGCAACACTTCATCCATATTCATTCGAGTGACTTAAGGTAAGGAGAAATCACCCAACTGTTGAAATTAATTAGAACTTAGAAGATGTTCAGTTTGGGGGTCTACAGTTTGTTCAACAGTCTAATCAGTTTCCTTTTCCATCTCATTAAATACTTGATCAATTTTATGTTCGGAGGACTCAACATCTTGTTGAGTTGGTTTTAAAGCTGGTCTTGTCTTTGATTTTTTGTTTGAATTCTTTTACGGCTCAGGAATAACAAGCTCTTGATCTTGTTTTCAAAATGTATTCGGCGCTGTAGAGATGAAAGGTCAAAATCCAACTAAGTGACTCTATCTTCATAAGTTGTTCTTGATGTTGGATCATAATTCTCTTTAAGCTGTGTATGAATTGCGGTGAGTCTCTTGATCCTCATTAAATCAAAGAAGTACTGCCTCCTATCCAAGGCAACTGAGATGCAAATTGTTTTGACTGTCTTCAGAACAGCCTCCTCCAACAATATATAAATTCTAAGTTCCCCTTTTTTTTTTTTAGATTCCGAGCAAGAGTAGCTGTCCTATATTTGCACCAAACATAAAATACTGCATCTATATTATTCTCTGCAAATTCCAACACGTCATCCATAGTTAAATTGATTTGTGTTTGAATGTCATTGGTTGTCCTTTCAGGATCGGAAGAAGAATCTACAGACATTCTATCTTTTTCATCTATCAAATCCAGGCTGGAATGCGTAGTTTCAACCAATTTACTGGCAGAAATACCTCCAGTAGTTCTATTTGGTGGCTGAATAGTTGGAGCAAAAACATTTTGGAGTGGAGCTGGACTGCTTTTGACAATCTTCATCTTCTTCAGGAACCTCTTTTTGAACAGTTGCAACTGACTAAATTGGTACAACTATTATTTCTTTTCCCTTTGGATTTGATTGGAGATTGGTACGCCTTTCATGAAACGCTTCATCTGATGAGATAGGACTAGTTTGAGTCATGGTGACTTTAACTTTGGAAACTGGATGGATTTTTAGTTAAGCAGGCAAAGAAGTGGGTTTGGACGACGTCCTGGTTTTCTTGATTAAAGTCTTGACAGTTACATCTTCCAATTGACTTTCATCGGGTTTGGACGACGTCCTGGCTTTCTTGATTAAAGTCTTGACATTTACATCTTTCAATTGACTTTCTTCTTCATCACTTTGATGAACTATCAGCTTTCTCTTAGACTTGGAAATCTTCTTGACAACTGAAATGACCCTAACTCTACTTTATATAATAATTAATAATAATTAAAATAAAATGCGGATTTTAAGAAAATTTTTGGCATGACCTATCTATTTATATTTAAACCTGCCTATCACAGACAGCAACTAAAAATACAACTAACAATACTGAAGACGGAGAAAAAGATTCGACATTCCAAACGTCCATAAATCATATAATTTGATACCTACATGACCAAATACAATCGATAAATCCTTATGTTTGCATTAATCCAATAAAAAAAAAGAATGAAAGACTATAAAGCATTAAAGTAAACTTTTTGCAGAAGACTAGCATATGTCAGAGGGATGTGCCGTGCCCGCATCACAATCCACTCGATAGTCTTGCACCTCGATCTCAAAGATAACTTAACCTGCACCAAATAGATGTAGTGTAGTGACCCTTACCCGGATCACCTACTAAACAGAACTTATGCATGCAATTAACTTAATTACACAGATATCAGAATAAAACTGTGGAATCCATAAACAAAATACAATCCCAAAGGAAAGGAATCTGTAATTTATTCAATAATATACAACCAAATCGAATAGCTGTATAAACCCAAACAACAGTGATAAAACCTAAGCGAAGCTCCAGCTGACCAGCCACTGACTAGCCCCTCCTAGATCCACCCTCCTCGTCCAATCGCAAACCTGCCCCATGGAATAGAGTGTCCAGAAAACACAGAGTACGAGACGTGAGCATAAAACGCTCAGTGCGAGAGTATGAGTATACATGCATGCAAAGTGAACTCCCTATAGACTCGAGGTCAAGGATCTGATAACAGAGACAGACCGGGCCCTGGTATGTAGCACGCTGTGCCGTCGCTTCAGGAGGTGGCTCCCATACCGAGATAACCGTGGATACGCCGGACCCAAATCGATGGAAGTCCATCCACTAACAGGATAGGGTACAACCCTACTAACAGACATCTCGAAAGAGATACAGCAAGATGCAAATGAATGCAGCATAATATCATGGCATATAAATCATGCAGTCACATAATACATGCATACTCAGTCAGGATATCTCGAACAATACTTTCGTACCTCAAAACAGTGCAAGCTCTACCAACTCTAGGTCCACGCCTATAGTCTGCTCTACACTACCAAATGATACTATTATCATTAAAGTGCTCTAAAAGCCTTAACTAAGCTATTGCATACTCCTAAATATTTATAGGAAGCAAAAGTTATACCTTCGTCCGTCGTTAGCCCTTTGATGTCGGTGCCTCCAGAACTTGGGCACAACTCCGCTACGACTACCGAACGCCTCGCCGACCTCCGGACCAAGCCTAAGAAGACTAGAACAGCTCCAAAAGGACTAGAAAGGAAAGGAGAACTCGGAATTGGCAAATGAAAGTGAAGCCTCGGACTTCTATTTATAGACAACGATCGGAACTTCCGATCCTTGATCGGAACGTCCGAACCTCAATCGGAACGTCCGATCCTGCCATCGGAGCTTCCGAAGATCCTGATCTGCCACGTGTCAAAATATCACTTGTTGACTCTGGATAGGGGTGATCGGAGCTTCCGGTCCTGATCGGAGCTTCCGATCTTGCCACACGTCATGCCTGACGTAAAATCGATCGGAGCTTCCGATCCTGTTCGGAGCTTCCGAACTCACCTTCGGAGCATCCGAACTCTACCCAAGTAATTATGATTAATTCCTTAATTACTGATTTTGGTTACGGGCTACTACATGTAGCGTGCCTAGGGGCCCAACAAGAATATGGTGAAGTAACAAGGGTTTAAAATACATGCGAAAATACTTAAAATAATGTACTTATAATACTTTAGAACTTACTTAGACAAGATGAATGATAAAAAAGAATGAGACTTACTGCATGCAATGAACTCACACATAACTCATACTTTTAAACTTGGAACTTTCTTAAACTTAATCTGAACTTCATGCATAACTGAAACTGAATAATCTGAACTGAACTGAATAAACTAAACTCAATAATACTTTGTGCCCTTTCTTTAAACAAAATAGACTTCCCAAAAGGGAGAACTTAAATATAACATATGCTTGGCTAAGTCCAACATAATGAATATAACTGAATAACCTGCACTGAAACATAGTCATATAATTTTTGAACTGTAACTGTGAACTTAGATCCTTGAATTGTGACTCTGTACTTTCAATCATGATCATGGCTACAGTACACCATGCTGTAAGGATGTCAGGATAACCCCCAACTCGTCTTGCCCATACTTGGTAAGGGAAGCCAGAATTTCTCCCAACTCGTCCAAAATCATACTTGGTAAGGGAAATCAGGATTTTTCCCAACTCGTCCAAACTCATACTTGGTAAGGGAAATCAGGGTTTCTCCCAACTTGTCCAAACCCATAAATTTGGCAAGGGAAGTCAGAATGTCTCCCAACACGTCCAAACCCATAAAAAATATAGTCACAATCATCTCACTTCGTTCGTAAAATATTTTCTTTCATACTTTCTTGCCTTGATTTAGAAACTTAACATGCATATGTAGATGTAATGTACTTGTAAATATTTACTCAATAATCATGCAAAAGACTCAAATATGGATGACCGGGATGGTGATGTACCAAGGATACGGGCCTAAACCATAAACTTGCGCTTAGGACAATTTCAGCGGTACACCCGTAAAGCTTACAACTCACTCAGTTCTTATTCAAAAAGAGTTCCGCTTGAAAACCCACGACTTTTACACACTTAGAACTAAATAAAGAAGTCATCCTTGGGGTATTATTCCTATCCAATCATTTTACGAAAATTTATTTCCGGACAGCCCCTCATTCAATCCAAAATTCTGCACCTATCCAATGAATATCCTAGAATTCGACCAACACTTAACCGAATTTATTTCCGCTTGAACCGACATATTCCTAACATCCTAAACTATTTCCAAACCTGAGCCCTTAACCAAAACCCGAGTTTAACCCTGTTTTAAAAATCAGTTTCCGGGCAGCTCGCTCATTGCCAAAATTCTGCTCAAGTCTCATTCCTATACTCTTCCAAAAACTTAGCCATATGCCTCTCAAGTTCCAAGCCAATAAACTAGGATCATGATCAATACTTGGGCTCATCTCAAACACCTAAGACTCACCCCTCAAATGCTTAACTTAGCTCGAAAAGTCAGCCCCTAGAAAAATCCAAGAACCAAACTCACCATAGCAACAACATGGCCTCTTCTTCTCCAATTCACAAGCTAGTTTCATAGCATCCTAAGCACTACCATGTGAGTTACATTCTCACCCATGGTGGCTCCTAACTCACCATCCAAGCAATACAACAACAACACAGAAAAATCAAACCAAGCAGGGCTACATACATTTCTGAAGTTTTCGAAAACATGGGCAACAATGGAGACATAATAAAACTCTTAACTCAACTCATTTCAACCATAAGAGACTACATTGAATCCATATAAGCAATAATTTAGCAAGATATAAACTGAAATTTTTGAAACATGCTTCCTAAATTTTTCAAAAAATCGAACACACAAAGAACACCAACACAAGACATAAATAATCTACTTGGTGAGTCAAAGAACCCATTATTCTTGCCTATTTTCAAAATGCTCCAAAAAAAACCCAAAGAAATGAAGATGGAAATGAGTTAAACCCACGGCCAGCAGCTGAACCATCTTCCCCAATGCGAGCTCCGGCGACGGCGACAGTGAATGGCAGGTCGGCGGCGGCCGAAAATCCCAAGGAAGAAGACCGATCGATTTTTTTGAGGGAAAAGGGGAAGAAAGCGTGAGGTTGGGGGCTAGGGTTAGGGATTTGGGTTTGATTTATTTTTTTGTTGTAAAATAATGATTTAAGTGTATATGTGTGTGTGTGTATAGGTGTATGAATGCATTGGTAGGTGTGAGTGGGATTTTTTTTAAAAAAAAATGCTACTTACTTTAATAAAAGTGCTACTAAATTTTAGCAACTTATGGTCCTAATTTAATTGCACATATAAAATGCAATGGCTTGAAAATCCTAATTTAAAATATTAAATTGGATTTTACTAGTTCGGGTTAAAAAAAATGATAATTTTTGCAAAATTTTAAAAATAAGCTCTAAAATGCTGAAAAAGTGATTTTCGACACCCGAAAAATTTCTAAAATCATCATACATATAATTTCCTCTATTCTTACAAAAATTTATTCTTCAAATAAAATTTTGTAAATTAACCGCTGAAGTCCACCATCGCCGACAACCGGAACTGGTAGTTATTGAATTCAAGAATTTCATGAACAATTAACTAAACATATTTGAGCAACTAATTCTTTAAAAAAACTTAAACACTATCATAGAATTAAAAATCAATACTTTAATATTTTGATGTCGCAACGATAAATAAGATTTTTAAACAATAATCAGAGAGATTAAAATAATTTTAAACAAACTAGACAAACGTTTAAAAGAAATTTAAATAAATACACAAGCGGAAATAAAACCTTTAAAATGATTTGGACAATTAAAAATCATTTAAATAAATAATCTATGAATTTAAAATAATTTAAAATAACTAATCGCTAAACTTAGGTTATTTAAAATAAATAAGTTGGACACTCAAAAATATTTAAACAAATAAGCTAACAGTTAAAATCATTTGAATAAATAATAAAGTATTTTATTAACACATAATTCACATAAAGAATTTAAATAAATTAAACCTAAAAATAATAATCCTAATATTTATTTGTTTTAATGTATGCGATTTAGTAGATTGGATTTTAGGCGCCACAACAACAGTCTTGACCACTCTAGACTGCTTTGATGTAGCAATGACCTCACTTGTGGGCTTAACAGTTTTAGTAGCAGACTGCTTCTCACAGATGTTCTTTGATCGTAGATCATTAATGTACTGAGCATTAAGAACTCTATATTTGTGAAGAGAATATGTCTGATACATATTAACGCAGAGCTGATCCAGCAAATGGCTAATTTGAAGAGTGTAGCCAAAAGATTAATTTAATTCGAGCATCATGTTGTGGAACTATTTGAAGATAACAACCACCCAATTTTTATTGATGTCCTTCATGATAGCTGTCATTACTCGAAATTTCTCCATTGTCAGTTTAGCAAATGACCCGGTCTTAGAAAGAATGTTGTTGGTCTAAACATCAGCCAATAGTTGAAATTCCATCTTCACTTCTCTCTTGAAGTAGGACATACTCACTGCTTGATCGGAGTTCGAAAACAATGTCTGCATCTCAGTTAGATCGTGAGCTGAGATACCTTACAACTCCATCTTCATTCTCTATGCACTTTCGATATAAATAAATAAGATATTTCTCATAGATGTCTAGAGATTTGACCATAAGAAAGAATCGAAGTCCAGATGCTTCAATATTTTGAAAGACTGAGGTGATTCCCTCATCATTAATTTCATACAATGATTCAAAATCCACTGCCATCGCATTCAGAATGTATGCCGAATGTAAGATGGCCTTTGAAATAGTTGATTCAAGCTCTCGGAGCCTGTTTCAGTCCGTAAACAGCTTTTTTCAAGAGAAAAACATGGCCAGGAAACTGATGATTTACAAAACCAGGAGGTTTCTCGACATAGACTTCTTCTTGAAGATTGCCATGGAGAAAGAAACTCTTAACATCCATTTGATATACTTTAAAGCTGAAACGACCCGATACTACTACTGAATTTTTTTAAATACTTTATTTTATTTCTTTAAAATATTACTTTATATATATATGGGATATATATATATATATATATAATATTCTTAAAATAATTTTACATAAATATCTTACATAATAAATACATTACATGCACATAAATTAAATTAAATTAAATACTTAATCATTATTAAAATCCTTGCATGCAAAATCCGTAATTAAAAAACTTAAATAATATTCTCTCGTCAAATCCATGCATACGTAAATCTCATTCATACGTCAAAATCCTTCAATTCATAAAAATAATTAATATTCATGCGCGGAATAAAAATAATAACATATTAAAAATCCCTTAATAAATATCGTATCATAATCGTGCGATGGTCACGGGTATACTAGCTGCACTGGATACTCAGACGCCCTCATCATAGTAGGGACCACATCCTCGTTTATAAATTCATGCACACCTGCACTATTTAAATCTTGTGAGAGTAGAGGCTCAACAAGTTATATCCATATATAACAGCATGAAACCACATGCAAGCACATATCATACAAAATATCGTAAATATACTTATACATGTATCATCTTAAAAACATTACATAATGCTGCATCTTAAACCTCATCATCCTCAAATCTCAACAATAACATTATCATGATAAACTTTATACTTAATACTTATCATAATTTGACATGTCTTACTTTATTTAAACAATATAGATTGTATCCATGTCGATGGCCTTAATCTTTAGATTGATCAACCATAAAACCAACGTATGTGGCAGTGAGGTTCACCCAACCTTCGGGGCTTCCCTACACCTCTTATGCCACTTCACCCAACCTTCGGGGATCCATAGGCTCATTATAACATTAATAGAAAGGTCACCGAGCCCAGGTATCCCGACCTCCAACCACATCACTTTCCACCTTCACTTCAAATTACCTTAACTTAAGTCCATAAATTTCTAGACTGGCCCAATAACATCTTAACCCATTACAAAAATTCCATTAACCACTTAGATTGACCCATTAACTTAAAGTTTGCCATCAACTTAATCTAGCTCATTAATAACTTAAACTAGCCCATTAGCTTAAACTAACCGGTTAACACTTAGTCTGACCCATTAATAACTTAGCCCAACGTAACTTGGCCAGATAATTCTCATGGACCACTAGGCCCATGACAAAATAATGGGCTCACTTAAATCATTAATCTAAGCCCAATTATGCATTAAAACCAACCAAGCTCATGATCCATTAATTAATCACTTAAACAACTAATTAAATTACCCAAGCCCGAAAATAAACTAACCCGGACACAAACCAACATGAACTGACCTAAATAACATCCGACTCGACCTGAGAATACCGTGCCCGATCCCCGAACGACTAAATCGGTGTGATATAAATTGACTGGCATGCGTACTAGGTCAAGTAATAGTAAAGTGGACAGAGAGTCCAAGTATCGATCCCACAGGGACTGCAGTCAATTCTCAATAATTAATTATTTTACATAATCTAGACAAAATCATAAAGAGCAATTTGATTTAAATAAAATAAGAATATAAAATAAAAAACTGCTTAACAAATAAGAATTAAAATAGTTGAAAGGAAAATTTAATTAAAACGAGACAACCAAGACACACGCAGGTACCAAACAAATCATGTAACATGTAGCCGATTCAGGACTCACATTTAATCTTAAATTACGGGAATTCTCCTATCTTGTTCAAAGGTCTATTTCTTGAACAATCAAACCTACTCAAATATTGACGAATTAATATTTCATAATTCTAATCAAATTTGAGTGCATTAAATTTTTGTGAAAATTCAATTAAGCCAAGTACATTGCGAAATAAGAAAACTTAGCGTCCGGTAGTGGCTTGGTGAATTTATTTGCTGCCTGCTAGTCAGTAGATATGTAAATCATCTGAATCTCCTTCTTTAGCACATGTTCTCTTATGAAATGATGTCGTACATCAATGTTCTTCGTTCTTGAATTCATCACGGGATTCTGAGTGATTGCGATTGCACTAGTGTTGTCGCAAAAAATGAGGCTTCACTAGATTGTATTCCATAGTCTTGAAACTATTGTTGTAGCCATAGTATTTGAGCACAACAACTGCCAGCTGCTAGATATTCTTATTCGACTGTAGAGGTGGCAATTGAAGTTTGCTTCTTACTGAACCATGAAATAATTCTGTCTCCCAGAAATTGACAAAATTCACTAGTACTTTTTCTATCAATCTTGCATCGGGCCTGCATAATCTGCATCTGAATAACCAACAAGATTAAATTCTGAATCTTTGGAATACCAAAGACCCACGTTTTTAGTACCCTTAAGGTATTTAATAATCCGTTTAGCATCAATATAGTGAGATTGTTTGGGTGCTGCTTGAAATCATGCACAAAGGCATACAACGAACATAATATCACGCCTACTGGCCGGTAGGTAAAGTAATGAACCTATGAGACCTCGATACATTATTACCTCAACTGGTGCTCCTGCCTCGTCTTTATCAAGCTTTATGGAAGCACTCATAGGAGTAGAGATTGCAGAGAAATTTTCCATGCCAAACATTTTGATGAGTTCTTTGGTGTACTTAGCCTGATTTATAAATATGTCATTCTCAAGCTGTTTTACTTGCAGCCCGAGAAATAAATTCAATTTTCCCATCATGCTCATCTCAAATTGTTCCTGCATCAACTTATAAAACTTATCGCATAAACGAGGATTAGTTGATTTAAATATGATATCATCTACATAGATTTGAAGTAAAATATGATCTCCTTTAACAAATTTAAATAGGGTTTTGTCGAATGTTCCTATGACAAAATTATGATCTAATAGAAATTGTGATAAGGTGTCATACCAAGCTCTTGGTGCTTGTTTTAAACCATAAAGAGCTTTATCAAGCTTGAAAACATAATTAGGAGTCTAGGAGCTGATAAAACCTGGTGGTTGCTCAACATACACTTCTTCTTGAAGTAGCCCATTGAGGAAAGATGACTTAAAATCCATTTGATAAACTTTGAAGTTTTTTTAAGCAGCATAGGCAAGAAATATCCTGATGGCTTCAAGCCTTGCTACCGGGGCGAATGATTCGTCAAAGTCAATACCCTCCCCTTGTCTAAATCCTTGAGCAACCAGTCTGGCTTTGTTTCTAATCACTGTCCCATCCTCATTCAATTTGTTGTGAAACACCCATCTGGTGCTTATAATTTTTTATTTTTCCGGTCGAGGAACTAAATTCCAAACTTTATTTCTAGTGAACTGATTTAGCTCCTCTTGCATTGCTTCAATCCAGCTAGCATCTTGTAAGGATTCATCTATGTGCTTAGGATCTAGCTGTGAAATGAATGATGCATGCAGTAGTTTGTTAATCATTTGATTACGTGTACGGAGAGGGGCAATAGAGTTACCGATGACCAGCTCGGGTGTATGACTTTTACTCCACCGAAGATTTGGTCCAAGGGGATTTGTGCTTTGGTCTATTGGAGTGTCGTCCTCATTCCTGATTGTGTTATCGGGTTCAATGATTTCTTCTCCAATTCTCTGTTCTCCATGATCTTGATCTATTCTTCCATCAGTAGGTTGAATGATTACTTCTTCTTGTTCATCCCTTATGATAGGAGGTTCATCACTGTCACTTTCATCATCTAGAACAGTTGACTCTAGCCTATTTGCTAGATCTTTGATATCGGTTTGAGATTTATCTGCACATACAGTAGTTTCATCAAAAATAACATGAATAGTTTCCTCTACCATCAGTGATCTTTTGTTAAACACTCTGTAAGCTCGACTGACTGAGGAATATCAAATTAATATGTCTTCTTCTGCTTTCGCATCAAAGGTCGTTAAGCAATGTTTTCCGTTATCATGAACGAAGCATATTCAACAAATACTTTAAAATATGAAACATTGGGTTTTGTGTCATTCCAGATCTCATATGGTGTATTGTTGTACTTCTTGTTAATCATAGATCTATTTTGAGTGTAACATGTTGTGTTAATTACCTCTTCCCAGAGTTTTTGAGATACGTTGGAATCAGCAATCATAGTTCTAGCTGCGTCTTTAAGAGTTCTATTTCTTCTCTCAGCAACACCATTTTGTTGTGGGGACCGAGCAGCAGACAACTCATGCTTGATTCCCTGGTAATTTAGATAGGATTCGAGGGTTTTGTTTAAAAATTCAGTGCCTCTATCAATCCTGATCCGATCTATCCCAGTACGTTTCTCATTTTGCAAAAGCTTAAAAATATTTATCAGGTGAGTAGCTGTTTGATCTTTGGAAGATAAGAAAATTACCCAAGTGAAACGAGAGTAATCGTCCACAATCACTAAGGTATATCTCATTCCCCCTAAGATCCTGACCGGTATAGGACCAAATAGATCCATGTGCAACATGCCTAAGAATTTAGAAGAAGATGTACACCTTTTGGTTTTAAAAGTAGATATCACTTGTTTGCCCTGCTGACAAGCCGGACAAACTCTATTCTTTTTAAAATCATCTTTGGGCAGACCAAGAACCAAATCATGTTTTCTCAGATGTATATTGGACTTAAAATTCAAATGATTGAGCTGTTTATGCCATAACCACTGCTTATCATTTTGAGCAACAAAAGACGTAGGAACTAACGGTTGTTCATTTTACCAATTTAGCCTATAAGTGTTTTGTTCTCTTAGTCCGGTTAACATGATTTCACCATTACTAGATTTGATCATGCATGTGTGCTTGTGAAATTCAACAATGTAACCATTATCACATAGTTGACTAATACTGATCAGATTATAACATAAGTTATCAATAAGAAATACGTCATTAATAATAATGTTACAATGAGTAATCTTACCCTTACCCACGGTTTTACCCTTTGAATTATCACCAAAAATAATTTTAGGCCCTTTGTATTGTATGATTTCAGATAACAGTTCTTTATTTCCAGTCATGTGCCTGAAGCATCCACTGTCAAGATGCCACGTTGTCTTTTTCATTGTACTATTCTTCTCGTCTGATAGTACCTGCAAGAAGGATATATAGCCATGGTACCCTTATCTATTTGGGTCCGAATTGGATTAGTCCTTTTGGGACCCACACCTGAATTACTCTAACGGTTTTACCCGTATGTGAATCTACAAAGTGAGTCGGTCAAGGTGCACGATGTGTGCTGGTGTGTGGTCTGGATCTTACAGTGTGCTGTTTGAACTTTTGATCTTTGTTATCATGTTTGTATCGTTTTTGAACAGGCATGCAATTGAAGTACTAGTTTTGTGTCACCCGATGATTCTTGTACTTGGATTGACTTGGTTCAAACCTCGACTGCCTGAACTTAGATTGGTTTCCCTTTATTTGTTCATTCAATCTAGACTTGTTCCATGTCTCTCTTTTCCTTGGATTCTGAGGCTCCACATATCCCAGTCCTTTATGCTTACCTTTGTTCTCATATCGACTTGACTGTCCATCATAGATCTTAGGTTTAGCATGTTCATATATCGTACTACATCGAACAAATCTTATTACATTAGGATCGTTCCCACTAGAATATAATTGAGTAATTTCTTTCGTAAGAATACATTCATTTGATCCATATCCAAGACCAATTTTATCACCTCCTTGTTTCTAGTTCTCATGTATCTTATCCAACGAGGTAGAAACCTTATTCCAAGAGTTGATTGTTTTAAGAAACATTTTATTTTCATACAAAGTAGCTTGGAATACTCGTTTCATATCATCATTCTCAGCTGCCAACAGGTTTAGCTTAGTCCTTAGACCGTCAAGTTTTTTTTGCTGTGACCAGCTAGATTCCCTTGACTTATCAATAAGACATGCCTTTTCTATTTTTACTTCCTCAAATGATGTAGAAAGCTTCTTATACTCAGTGACCACATCATCCAGTGCTTGAAAAAGTTATTTTTGTGTAAATTCAGAAGATTTAAAGTTAAATACCTCAGTATCGTCTTCTTCACTCTGAGAGTTAGCCATGACACATTGTACTTGTTCTTCCTCACTTTATTCGGATGAGCTATTTGTATCGGATTACTCGGATTTTGTTTCTGCCCATTTTCTTTTTCCTTCGTCTGCAACTAGCACTTTTTGTTCCTTCTTCTTTTGGAATGTTTTTCTTCCTTCCTTGACTTTCTTCTTCTCAACATGCTGCTTCCTCTCATCATTCTTAGGCCTAGTGCAATTTGCAATGAAGTGGCCTTGTTTGCCACAGTTAAAACATGAAGGACCATCGTCTGTATGGTCTTGTTTATAGTATGATTTGTTAAACTTGGTGTTATTCTTACGCATGAATTTTTACAAAACCTTTTAATGAAGAGAGACATCGCTTCTTCACTCATCTGCTCAGTTGTCTTCTTTGCTGATTCTTCCTCAGTCGGTTGAGGTGAGATAGTTGATGTCATTTCTTTGGTGGGGTTTGAGACAAATGTATCTTAATCTGTTCTGATTCAGAGTTCAAACTCGTACGCCTTGAGATTTGAAAAATAGATCATGAAGCTCTATTTTGTTTAGATCCTTTGATTCCCTCATAGCTACGGTCTTGACATCCCATTCTCTAGGTAATGCTTGCATAACCTTCAAGGAAATTTCAGGATTAGTATATATTTTTCCAAAAGAAATCAATTCACAAATAATATTGCTAAATCTTTCATCAAACTCAGTCATCGTTTCTCCCGATTTCATCTTGGCGTTGTCAAACATCTGAATTGCTACAGTGAGTTTGTTTTCTTCAGTTTGATCGTTTACTTCGCATAGCTGAGTGAGTTTCTCCCAAATTTCTTTGGCAGTTGAGCACGTCTTGATCTTGCTAAACATGTTTTTGTCCAGCGTTTTGTACAGTATATCTTTAGCCACGTTGTCAAGATTTGCTTTCGTTTTGTCCTCATTACTCCACTCTGCTATGGGTTTCTCAACCATCTGTGGTTTGCCTCCTGATATAGCTACAGCAGTGTTGACTTTAAGAATCTTCATGGGTCCGTCAGTGATGACGTACCACATATCATCATCTCGGATTTTGTTTAGTGAAGGCATGATGAGTATCAACAGTTAAAAGAAAAAACCCTTTCCGATACCACTTGTTGGGGATCGAATGTGTGTGTAGAGAGGGGAGGGGGATGAATACACACTAATAAAATCTTTAACTTTAATGCAATATGGTTGAGCAAATGTTAGTTCATTCAACCGATTTTCTTTTAACTTTCTAGATATATATAAGAGCTACTTAGAATATTGCGGAAACAGCTCTTACTAAACTAGATGATAATAATGAAATAGTGTAATGCAGTAGTGTAAGTAAGCAAAGATATGTTTATGGATGTTCGGAGCTCAATCTCCTACGTCACCTCTTCTTCCTCACGGAAAGGATACACTAGAAGACTTTGGTATTACAAATTCTTGCAATACACCCGATCCAAGTTAGAACTTATCAAATGCCCAAGATGAAACTCATAGATTCACACTAATAAGATTCTAAGTTCTTATCAAACTTTCTTCAGTTGATGATGATGATGGAACTCTAAGCTTCTTGAAGGCTTAGAATCTCAAAGCCTTGTAGCAGATTGTGTTCTTCAAACAACAGCTGGATTTGAGTAACCCTTGAAAGGATCTCTTTATAGATCGGATAAGCTTTTGAGCAAAGGATTGAGTGAGCAGTCGAGTATTCGAGAAGTGGTTTCAAGTGCTCAAGTATTCAAATCTTTGTAAGCATAGCTCTCTATTTTCTTCTGAGTAAGCTCTGATATTTATAACATCTTGCTCAATGTCTTCTTCCTTTTGACAACGGTAGGAAAACTTCAAGAGTGCTAGATATCAGTGCTTGATTTGTGATATGCGATAATATCTTCTGAATATCTGTACTAGGAGCGCCTTAAATTGTCTATTCAATGTGTCGTCACATTAAATGTTATTTATGGCTTTTCTTACTTTATCAGACGACTCTTTAAATGCTTTGTTCTTTGCATTTAAGCTGTCTTGTCAACTTTATGAGAAACAGGGAATTCTCGACTTCCTGAGTACGATAGATATCCTATCAACTTGTGAGTTCAGTAGATATCCTTGTTTTGATAACCCATATCAGTTGAGCATACGTCGGTTGATGTTTTTAGCTCGGTTGACAGATAACGGTTGATATGCTAAGATTAGTTGATACTGTTCATTCCAGTTGATATATTTTGGTCATCTGATATATTGGAGCCGATAGACTTCTCTTGAGCACCTGTTTTACATGTAAGCGGCGGCCGAACTAAAACAATGAAGTATGGTTTTGTTATCACCAAAATTTAGGATTCAACAGCTCTGATCCAAGCACAGCTGCGCTTGTAGCGACCCAACCTGGATCCACTACTAATCCGATAATTAGAGCTTAATTAAGCATGCAATTAACACTAATCAGAATACACTACGGAAACTTAAATAAATGGTGACCGGCAGAATACAATAGGTTAAATAACTCCAATAATACAACCCAATCGAATAGTAAAATATAACAGCTAACCCTGTTGTCCCTCTGGTCTCTGAATACTCCGAGTCTCTGGGAGCACTACCTGCACCTGCACCTGCCCCGTCGAATGGGGTGTTCAGACATATAGAAAACACTGGACGTGAGCGACTATGCCCAGTACGGAAGCAATGATATATAAAAATATATGCAACATGTAAATGGATTTAAAACCCTAGTAAAACAGTCTGCTCAGGGGCGCCAGTGAATATACAGTACCGTGCTGGATAGCTAGTCTGCGGGGTACTCGTATACTCCCCTATCACTGTAGCGTCAATCTCCTCCATTGTGGCGTCTCCCAGTGATAGACAAAATCATGGGGCTGAGCCTCCCCTCCTGACCCACATCTCACGAGATGTAGTCGGACATAAAATCATGCATGTGCTAAGTAGGAAATCATGGTATAAATAAAGCACATACAAATGCAACATATAAGATCATATATCATGCTGGCCATCTCAGTCAGTACTTACGTACCTTTCTAAGGAAGTCATAGAGGTCTCGTCTACGTTCCCAGCCTACCATCCAGTACTATCAGTCTACAATGCAAAATACTCATGCATCACTAAACATGCTCTAAAAGCCTTAACTAAACTACTAGATACTCCCTAATATTTTTAAGAAACCAAAGCTATACATGTGTCCGTCGTCAGCCCGCTGATGGTGACTACCCTACAACGTGGCCACAACCCTGCTGCAGCTCTGCAGCTTCAAGCACAGCTACGCTATTATGTCAGACACTGTATGACTATACTAAAATATACTTCTTACTCCAACTCTAAAATAAGATTACCCAAAAAACCCTAAAATAGAGTCATATGGGCGAAGGAGAGAAGTTTTGAGCGCTTGGAAATGAGCCATCTTGCCCATATTTATTGACTGCGATCGGACCGTCTGATCACACCATCGGACTATCCGTTCTTGCTTCCGATCTCTCCAGTCCAACCATGTTTCCAAGACACTATTCGGAGCGTCCGATCATCAACAACGGAGCATCCGATGTCACCTCTAAGATGTCACTACTTACGTCATCATGATGACATCACCCTGGACACCTGTCCAGTCCAGATCGGAGCATCCGATCCTGCTGACGAAGCAACCATTATATGCCAATGGAGCGTCCGTTCTATGCCAATGGAGCGTACATTCTTTCCGATCGCTTGGAACCCTTACGATCATTATCAAGTGTTCTGAATCCCTTTTCGAACTCCTTAGACCCGTTTGGAAATTCTTAATCATGTTTTATTTAATCTAAACATGATTACTGAATTAATTTACAATTAATCATTAATTCTGGATACGGGTCACTATAGCGCTACAAGCCCCATAGCACCTTGCTATCGCCCGACCCTCGGGTATATGGCTAAAACCCTAAGAATATACAATTATTCACACTCAAACACCTCAAACACACACTTCATTAATGAGCTTTTGGCCCGATATTTATAGACCTCGATCGGAACCCCAAATCTCTGCATGTATGCCATGTTCCGAACTTTCCTATTCGGAAGCTCCAATATCATCTCCAGACGTTCCGATCTCATGCATGCGATTTCATGTCAAAATGCTGGCAAAACATCATTAGTTTACATGGCCTAACCTGTAGTGACCCTGCATGGAATCACCTACTAACTGACAACTAATAGCATGCAATAAACTTAATAAAGCAAAAAGCTTAACAGAGTAAAACGTGCGGAAACATAATCCATAAATTACATATCAGCTTAGTAAAATATATCCAGGCTTAATACTGTAGTGATACAACCATATTGAAAAACTTAAAAGTAAACATTATACAGCTATATCGAATCCTGCTGTATAATTAACTCCTCAAGGCTCCTGCTCCCTAGTCCTGCCTTGAACTATCAGCTCCGTCCATCCTGCGACCTGCCCCGTGGAATAGGGTGTCCAAGATAACAACTAGGACGTGAGCGCTAACGCCCAGTACATAAACATAAGTAAACATATGTATATAATGCATGCAACATGATGACTGGTAAAGGGTTATCTCAAAAGTCATGCTTAGTACCGGCGCCACATGAGTGCTGCCACCGCACGGATCAACCTCTGGGTGCAACCAGACTCGTCTAGTACACCAGAGTAGTCAGACATACATGTCCCCGCCGTCGCGGTACTCTCAGTGACAAACTATCGAGTATAGAGCTGAGCGGCTCTATAATCAGGTATACTAAGGTATAGGCTCAACGTGTATATGCACATGACATATGAATATAGAAAGCAGTAAATCATATATCATGTCATATAATAATGCCAAATAAATGCAACATATAAACATGTATACTCGCAGGCAATCTCAGTCAGTGTGTACGTACCTTTAGGCTAGTTCAAGTATAGTAGATCCTAGGTTCCAAGCCTATATTCAAAAGTTCACCGTATCACTACAAAAGTTCTATAAGCCTTAACTAAGCTAATAAGTAGTCCCCAAAACTTAAATAGATTCCCGGACCATACCTTAGTTCGTAGTAAGCCCTTTGAAGTCGCTAGTCCCGGATGACTATAACCACACCTTGGTTATTCCAGAACCTCTATTATAACCGATAGGGCCCTCAAGTGTATAACTCATACTATATAACGGATAGAAGAAGGAAACTCGGAATTCATATTTGAAAATGAACTCCGAAGACCCCTATTTATAGACAAAAATTCCGGACACGAACGTTGCGTCCGTTCCTGAATGTTAGACACTTGTCAAAACTCGTAGCTTAGTCATCAGGCCACCTCATGCCTGCCTTTATCTCAAGGTTCGTTGCGTCCGTTCTGAGGAACATTACGTCCGTTTTGCCCCTCCATCGTTGCGTCCGTTCGCCAACAGAAGCTCCGTTCTCTTACTTATCTTTTTAGTTTTGATTAATCATGTAATTACTTAAATTGATATGCAGGTTACTACATTCTCCCCACCTTTAGATATTTCGTCCGCGAAATAAAATCTAAATCAGTAATCATAATGAAATATCAATCTTATGACTTATTACAACAACTGTAATTACAACTTTTACATGTTAATCAAAAGTACAAAGCAAACAACTCAGGATATTCTGCTCGCATATGACTCTCGGTTTCCCAAGTTGCTTCCTCAACGCCTCGGCGCTGCCACTGTACTATCACATGTGGTATAGTCTTGTTCCGAAGCACTTTCTCCTTCCTGTCTAGGATACGAAGTGGTCGTTCAACATAAGATAGATTTGGCACTAGCTGAATATCAGAAGACTAAATCACATGTGATTCATCAGCTATGTACTGTCGAAGTAATGACACATGAAAAACATTATGTATACTGGAAAGAGATGGTGGTAACGCCAAACGATAAGCAACATCTCCGATCTTCTCCAGTATCTGGAAAGGCCCAATGAAACGAGGTGATAACTTGCCTTTCACACCGAATCTCATCACCTTCCTAAAAGGTGACACTCGTAAGAATACATACTCATCAGGCTCAAACTGCAATGGTCTGTAGTGAATATTAGCGTAACTGGCTTGTCTATCTTGAGCAGCTTTGATCCTCTGCTTGATCAAATCTACCTTGTCTACAATCTGCTGCACCAACTCAGGACCCTCGACTTGTCGTTCCCCGACTTCATCCCAGAATAACGGAGTACGACACCGTCGACCATACAATGCCTCGAAAGGTGCCATATCAATACTACGATGATAACTGTTGTTGTAGGTAAATTCGATCAAAGGTAATTGATCCTGCCAAGATAAGCCAAAGTCCATGACAAAAGAACGTAGCATATCTTCCAACATACGAATCGTCCGCTCTGACTGCCCGTCAGTCTCCGGATGATATGCAGTGCTCAAACTCAGAGTGGTACCCAATGCCTGCTGAAAACTACCCCAAAAACTTGAGGTAAATCGTGGGTCTCTATCACTAACTATGCTCAATGGAATCCCATGTAATCGCACTATCTCCTGGATATATAAGCGTGCCATGCGATCATAAGAATACTCCCGATTGTAAGGAATAAATTGTGCTGATTTCGTCAAACGGTCAACAAACACCCAGATAGCATCACACTGACGCGAAGTCATAGGCAAGTGGGTGACAAAATCCATAGTCACGTGCTCCCACTTCCATTCGGGAATCTCAAGATTCTACTGTAATCCACCTGGTCGTCGGTGTTCAGCCTTGACCTGTTGACAAACCAAACATCTTGAAACAAATTGATATACACTCCGCTTCATCCCTTTCCACCAGAATCTAGTTTGCAAGTCCTTATACATTTTCATACTTCCAGGATGAATAGACAATCGACTCCTGTGAGCTTGAGATAGAATATCATTCCTGAGCTCCGCAACATCAGGTACAACCCCTCGATTTGACAAGCACAATAAACCATCTGCCTGATAATGGAATCCAGATGTATTAACTCCATTGAATAGACGTGCCAAAAGCTGAGTCTTAACAACAGATATCTGAGCATCTCTGATCCGAGAATACAATGCTGGCTCAGATAGAATAGTATACAATCGAATCCCATTCCTCTTTTTCTTGTGCTTAAGCGTAAAACTCAATGAACACTCTTGAATCATATGAGATATTTCACTAGTCTGAAGTGCAGAAAGTCTTACCTGCCGACTCAAGGCATCAGCAGTAAGATTAGCAGAACCTGGATGATATTTGATTTCACAATCATAATCCTTCAGAAGATCCATCCAGCGTCTCTGTCGCATATTCAACTCCGCCTGAGTGAATAAATATTTTAGACTCTTGTGATCCTTGAATATCTCAAATTTCTCGCCATAAAGATAATGCCTCCAGATCTTGAGCATAAATACAATGGCGGCTAACTCAAGATCATGTACTGGATAATTATTCTCATGCGTCTTCAACTATCGAGAAGCATAGGCGATAACATGTCCATGCTGTGTCAGAACACATCTTAACTCCTGACCAGAGGTATCAGTATAGACAACATAACCTCCTGATCCAGAAGGTAGAGCTAGCACAGGTGCAGTAGTAAGACGTCTACGCAGCTCGTGAAATGACTCCTCATAATCCGAGGACCATATGAAGGCAACATCTTTCTGATTAAGCTGAGTCAAAGGCCTGGCCAACTATGCAAAATTCTCGATGAACCATCGGTAATAACCCGCTAGACCCAAGAAACTTCGAATCTCAGCGACCGTCATCGGACGAGACCAGTTCAGCACTGCCTCTATCTTACTAGGATCAACAGATATTCCTTCACTAGAAATCACATGACCGAGAAACACTATCCGATCAAGCCAAAATTCACAGTTGCTCAATTTTGCATACAGATGATTCTCTCGTAACGTCTGCAACACAATTCTCAGATGTTGTGCATGCGCATTCTTGTCATGAGAATAGACAAGAATATCATAAATTAAGACGATGATAAATATATCCAGATTTTTTTGAAATACCTGATTCATCAGATTCATAAAGACTGCCGGTGCATTCGTCAAACCGAATGGCATCACCAGAAATTCACAATGCCCGTATCTGGTCCTGAAAGCAGTCGTAGAAATATCTGAGTCTCGTACCCGCATCTGGTGGTATCCAGATCTCAGATCTATCTTAGAGTAAACAGAAGTACCCTGTAATTGATCGAACAGATCATCAATCCGCGGCAAAGGATACTTATTCTTGATGGTGACACTATTCAGCTGCCTGTAATCAATACATAATCGCATTGATCCATCCTTCTTCTTGACGAACAAAACATGTGCTCCCCACGGAGAAACACCCGGACGAATATATCCCTTATCAAGCAGATCCTGCAACTGCTGTTTCAATTCTCTCATCTCTGACGGTGCCAGACGATAAGGTGCTCGGGATATAGGTGTAGTTCCTGGTACTAGATCAATACCAAATTCAACCTCTCGAACCGAAGGAAAACCATGAATCTCATCAGGGAATACGTCAGGAAACTCGCTGACAACCGGTAACTGATCGATACCTGGACTACTCGTGGACATATCAACTGCATAGATAAGGTAGCCCTCCCCACATAACTCTAAGACATGACATGCCTTCAGAGCCGATACAAGTGGCATCGGAGGTCGTGCACCCTCACCATAAAAGTACCAGCTATCACCCTCATCCGGATGAAACTGTACCAAACGCTGATAACAATCCACAGTAGCATGATACAAAGTTAGCATATCTATTCCCAAAATACAATCAAAATCTGTCATCGCTAGAATCATCAGATTAACAGACAACACATGACCCTCAAACTCTAGAAGGCAACCCATCACTAGACGCTTAGTTACTATCTCCTGCTCCAGCGGAGTAGATACAACTAAATCCATATCTAATGATACATAAGGTAATCTATGTCTCTTAACAAAACGGCTAGAAATAAAGGAATGCGATGCTTCAGTATCAATTAAAACAAGTGCAGGAATACCACATAACAAAAAGGTACCTACCAACATGCAATCTCTTCCCTCAGTAGCCTGATCCTGAGACAAAGCAAACACCTGCCCTTGAGTCTGTGGATGGTAACCAGAAGAACTCTGTGGTGTTGCCTGCTGATGTGGAAAAGTAGAAGCCTGAGATCCAACCTATGATCCCGATTCACTAGCAGAACCCATACGCTGAGGACAATCTCTCCGCAGATGTCCCTGCTCATCACAAATATAACAAGCACCAGTAGACTTCCGACATGAAGCTGCAGGATGCTTCCCACCACAGTGACTACAAAACTCCTCCTTCTTCTTCTTCTTCCCAAAACGGAATTTACCTCATGAACCACGAGAACCAGACGAAGTAGTAGGAGTAGAAGAAGACATAGGTCCAGATTGCACAACAGATTGAGCCCTAGGCCCAAGAGATTCACTAGGCTGTCCTGGCATCATCAACTGTGCCCGCCTGTTGCTGTTCTCCACTTGACAGCAACGGTTCACCAAATCTCATAAGATGTCGGATCATCACGGATGACAACTTATGAGTAGATATCTTGATTCAAGCCTTGCAGAAAGATATCATACTTGGACGCATCACTATCACTGATATGAGGACTGAAAGGTAGCAGATCAAGAAATCGTTGCTGATATTGATCAATAGTCATTGATCCTTGCCTCGGAGTCAGCAACTCCATAGATCGTGTCTGTCAAACAGCTGGAGGAAAATATAGTTTCTGAAACTGTTGACAGAAATCCCCCCAAGTCACCTGTCTTCTCTCAGTACATGCCTGAGTAGCATTGGCATCCCACCATAAGCGTGCTCGATCCTCTAGAACAAATTCTAGAACTTCCAGTTTCTGCTCTTCAGTACACTCGAAAGCTCGAAAAGCACTCTCGAGTTTAGACATCCAACCTCTTGCCTGTTCAGGATTCTCGCCTCCCACCATGGGTTTCAGTCCTACTTGCATGAACTTATTGATAGAGTAGCGACGTCTACCCTCATGAGGACGATATCGATTATCATAATGGCGATGATGACCACCTTCCTGGCCAACACTATCGTGACTCTCGTCAGCCATATCCTGAAAAGAATTGCACATAAAAATCCCAAATGCGCTATACTTACTCAAAACTAGACTAAATCCCAAGTACTAATCCCAAAATCTATGCATGCTCTGATACCAAAAATGTAGTGACCCTGCATGGAATCACCTACTAACTAGAAACTAATAGCATGCAATAAACTTAATAAAGCAAAAAGCTTAACAAAGTAAAACGTGCGGAAATATAATCCATAAATTACATATCAGCTTAGTAAAATATATCCAGGCTTAATACTGTAGTGATACAACCATATTGAAAAACTTAAAAGTAAACATTATATAGCTATATCAAATCCCGCTGTATAATTAACTCCTCAAGGCTCCTGCTTCCTAGTCCTGCCTTGAACTACCAGCTTCGTCCATCCTGCGACCTGCCCCGTGGAATAGGGTGTCCAAGATAACAACTAGGACATGAGCGCTAACGCCCACTACATAAACATGAGTAAACATATGTATATAATGCATGCAACATGATGACTGGTAAAGGGTCATCTGAAAAGTCATGCTCAGTACCGGCGCCACATGAGTGTTGCCACCGCACGGATCAACCTTTGGGTGCAACCTCACTCTTCTAGTACACCAGAGTAGTCAGACATACATGTCCCCGCCGTCGCGGTACTCTCAGTGACAGACTATCAAGTATAGAGTTGAGCGGCTCTATAATCAGGTATAACAAGGTATAGGCTCAACGTGTATATGCACATAACATATGAATATAGAATGCAGTAAATCATATATCACATCATATAATAATGCCAAATAAATGCAACATATAAACATGTATACTCGCTGGCAATCTCAGTCAATGTGTACGTACCTCTAGGCTAGTTCAAGTATAGTAGATCCTAGGTTCCAAGCCTATATTCAAAAGTTCACCGTATTACTACACAAGTTCTATAAGCCTTAACTAAGCTAATAAGTACTTCCAGAACTTAAATAGATTCCCAAACCATACCTTCGTCCGTAGTAAGCCCTTTGATGTCGCTAGTCCCAGATGACTATAACCACACCTTGGTTATTCCAGAACCTCTATTATAACCTATAGGGCCCTCAAGTGTATAACTCACACTATCTAACTGATCGAAGAAGGAAACTAGGAATTCGTATTTGAAAATGAACTCCGAAGACCCCTATTTATAGCCAAAAATTCCGGACACAAACTTTGCGTCCGTTCAAGGTTCGTTGCGTCCGTTCCTGCATGTTTGACACTTGTCAAAACTCGTAGCTTAGTCATCAGGCCACCTCATGCCTGCCTGTATCTCAAGGTTCGTTGTGTCCGTTTTGAGGAACTCTGCATTTGTTCTGCCCCTCCATCATTGCATCCGTTTGCCAACAGAAGCTCCGTTCTCTTACTTAACTTTTTAGTTTTGATTAATCATGTAATTACTTAAATTAAGATGTGGGTTACTACATAACCTTTGGATGTTCCGATCTCTGGTTCGGAATTTCCGATCTCGCTTTCGAACTCCTTCGCTTGGTCCGATCCCTTCGGACCTTCCGATCTCCCTATGGTTCATGTTCGGACCCTTCGAACTATCCAAGTTAACTTTGACTCTTGGACCATTTTTGGACATTCTGGAGTTGATTTCTTGGTCCGATTAATCATATTAAAATCCCCATTTTAAACTCATGAAATGGGATACGGGTTACTACACATTTCAAGAACAAGATATTTTAGTTCAAAATATTTTAAAAGTGTGTATTCACCCCCCTCCCTCCCCCCTCATTATGCACATGTTTTCGATCCTAATAGAAGTTGTAGTAGCCCGAATCCTAAATTAATAACAAATTATTTATTAGTGTCTTAATCCTATTTAGATTGGATAAAACATGATTAAGGAAACTCCAGATGAGTCTAAGGATTTCAAAAATGGATTCAAAACACTCAAAAATGGTTTGAAGAAGTCCAAGATTTTGGGTGGATCGGAATATCCAAACCCAAGGATCGGATGATCTGAAGCATTAGGAGATCGGAAGCATTGTTTGAGATCGAAGGGTTCGAGGAGATCGGAGAATCCGAAGCTAGGATCGGATGATCAAATCTCCATTGGATTAGATAAGATAAGAATCGAGATTAATTTGATTGGTCAGTTACAATATTTCGGACGATCCGAAGACTTGGATTGGATGATCCAAAAATATTACGTAGAAAGTGATGTCATAGCAAGGAAACGTGTTTGGAGAGGGTTGAGTGGGGAGATTGGACAATCAGATTGCAGGGATCGGATGATCCAAACTCCTTCTATAAATAGAGGGCCGAGAGCATCATTTCAACTCGTCCCATTCCATATTCCTCTTCACTTCTTGTCTAGATTTAGGACTTTTAGGTGTCTTTCTCGTAGGCCAAGGAGTGGTGTAGTGCTACCAGAATAGTAGCGGAGTTGTACCCAAGTTGTGGGGTCATCGCCATCAGCAGGCTGATGACAGAAGTGTGTATGGTTTGAGTTTCGTAAAAAATTAGGGAGTATTTAATAGCTTAGTAAAGATTTTTTTAGCATGATTAGTGACGCACGGGGCATTTAGGATTACATTACTATGGTACGGATGTATTATCTGAGATAGCCTGATATAATATACATGTATTATGTTTGCATGTTTTACGTGGCATTTTTATATGCATTGATATTATGCTGCATGCATGAACATGTTGAGCTTTATGCCTTGATTGCATAGCCGTAGTAGGGGTCGCTTAGCCCCGTATTTTTAGTGGATAGATTCCATGGATTTGGATCCGGATACATCCACAGTTTTATGGTTTGGGAGCCACCTCCTGATGCGACGACCCAACGTGCTACATACCATGACGCCTTGACTGAGAATTCTTCTGGATAGGTTCTCCAGTACCCATCATATTGCAAGTTCATGTATGGTATATGTATATTCGTACTCTTGTACTAAGCTTTAATGCTCACATCCAGTGTTTTCTATGTTTTTTGGACACCTCATTTTATGGGGCAGTTGCAGGTGTTCCACCAGGACTGTGAAAGAGTGGGTGCCCTGTTAGCAAACTTGTGGCTAAGGGCCTTTATGACTCTATATGTAAACAATCTTTGTTTAATATAATTTAAACTTTTATATTTGCTTTTGCTTTATCTTTTATCATATTTTTATGTTGTGACGTACT
The DNA here is from genome assembly GCF_033568475.1 of Henckelia pumila. Lineage (NCBI taxonomy): Eukaryota > Viridiplantae > Streptophyta > Magnoliopsida > Lamiales > Gesneriaceae > Henckelia > Henckelia pumila. The sequence goes on along the minus strand of NC_133122.1, from coordinate 81,712,845 downwards.
ATACGATGTTTAGATAAAGACCTTGAGTATACTAGAGTGCATGTAAGATATGATAGTAGATTTGAATGACTGTCATGAAATACATCTTATAATCACTATATATTCTAAACAGTTCCTAGTCAATTGAGTCATATGCAAATAAGGATAAGGATCGTCTGCAAATAAGGATAAGGATCGCTCGAGATTGAGACTAGAATTTGCGATGCCAAGTACCACGTTTCATTGGTATGGAACATAGAGATGTTCAAAGCATGCAAATGGATATTCATTTGATGGATGATCGAACCACCCTATTCGGACATTCCAAGTGGTTTTCACTAATTGAGTGGATAAGTCCGCAGTTTTTGGTTGTACACCATTAGTCCTTACTACTTGAAACATCATGGAGACTCTATATGCTAGTACTGTACTTTGACTCGTTTACCGACTCTATGAGGGTCATTAGGTGCCGAGATTGGGTACAGTTAAGACACATATAGGAGTCAATGCTTTGTTGTCAAGGACTCACCACACGCTTGCGAGTGTGGATATCCTATGCGATCTGAGGAGATATTAGTATGTACATGATGTGCTTTAGGTTACTTGGTTTCCTAGTTGCACATGCGATGTCACTATTTGATCTTCAAGATGTATTGCATAGTTATCGAATCTCGAACGACTCTCAATATACCAATGGTTGTTGATTCGATCGGGATATATGGATGAAGGGACCGTACTATACGCAAACCAAAACCTACTGGTTCTTCGAGGCACTATCAGTGATACCTAGGGAATCATGGGGCGATGTTGCTAGGCGCTCTTACCATGATTCGATTGGTAAGTCGGAAATTGTTGTTCCGAGTCACAAGGAGTTATTGGTAAGTCGGAAATTGTTGTTCCGATGTTACACAAGTAATAGATTTCTAATCTCCGTTGAGATAATTAAATTTAATGAGTTAAATTTAGCAAATGAGAAGTAGGACTTCTTATTAAAGAGTAGAGGGAGTGAGATTTTCTAAAATGACATAGGGATGCCATTTTTGGAAATCACTGAATTCGATTCAGAAAATTTATCTTGACTTTAAAATATGCAGAAAATGTTTCTGTACACATTGGTGAAATTGGTTTATCAATTTGAGTCACGATGAATTTTATATTAATTTCTGAACATGCGGGCTTCGCTTGTCAGGCTTGAACTTATGGCTAATGGACCCTAAGCTGTTAGCAGCCCACATTATAAATAAGTTATTGCAGTACAAAAATTAGACATCACAACTCATAATTTTCGAAACCTAGAGATTTTCTCTCTCTAGGGTTCGGCCGCCCCTTCCTCTTCTGTGTTCGAAAATCCAGTCTGGTTTAACAGATCAGATCTGTTAAATTCTCTTCGTAGAAACTTCTTATAGACTTTCTAGTGCAGTCTATCAGAGGGATTAAGAATTCTGTTTGTGGACCTGATTCAGGAGTTGATCGATCGAGTTATCAATTCCTGAGATATACAAGAAGAGCAGAATTTTTTGTTGGAGTCCATAACCTCAAGTTGAGACTTGAGAGGTAAAATTTAATTCTGTTTTATTTTACTTGTTTGTTTTAATCATTAGAATTTGATACCCATGATCTGGAATCGTTCCAGATCAGAAAATAAAAATTTTTAAACTTTCGGCGCTACGGGTATCACATCTGACTGATCCGAGAACGTGTTCCAACAGTGGCGTCAGAGACAGGTTGCTCTCGGATCAAACGATTAAAATTTATCGATTGTACAAAGCCTCGATTTTTCAGAAAAATAAAATAAAAAAAAAATATTTTTCCGGGAGGCTGCCCGCTGCCTTGCGCGCAGTGCCCAGGGCGCGGCCAAGCAGCCCAACGTGCTGGGCTAGGGCAAACGTTGCCCTAGCCCGGCGCGCAGCTGGGCCTCGCTCGGCGGCCCAGCGACGGGGCTGGGCTCCCAGCCCGACAGTCGAGGGGGCTGCCCGGGATCGTCCCGGGCAGCCCAGAAAAATTAAAAAATTTTATTTTTGAAATTTTGAATTTCTGCCCGTTAATTTTTATCGGGCCCAGTTTTTGGCCCGATTGGAAATTGTTTTAGTTGGACCACGAGGCTATGGGTCAAAATTGTTTGAGCCCAAAATTTTAAGAAAATTAATTTTTGGATAAATTTTGAATTTTGGAAATTTATAAATTTAATCCAATAAATTAAAATTTTTAAAATTAATTATTTTTGTACAGTTGATTATAAAATATGATTTTATATATGAAATTAGATTTTATATATAAAATATGATTTTATGGATAAACTAGATAAAATATGATTTTATATATAAAATAAGATTTTATGTATGAAATATGATTTTATCTATTTACAATTATTGCCACTTTGAATTGCATGTTATCCAATCATTTAATTGAATTAAATAATTGGATAAAAGGATGATCGATTGTCATGACCAAGTTTTTAGGTGTATGTTAGGTTGTTTACATTTGTTTTTTATTATTACTGTTGGGTTTTATTAATGGGCTTGGTTTATGGCCCAATTTGATTTGTCATTGTAATAAAAGTGGGCCTGGTTAATGGCCCGTTCCCACCCTTAAATATGTATCCCCTACTTTTCATCGAAATTTATTGGTAATTTATTAGACTTAATGGGAGATAAAGATTTGAAGACAATGGTGGGCCCAGCAGACAATAAAGACCAAAAAAATGTAAATTGGAAGCTCAATGTAATAGGATTGCATTGCATACTTGCATATCACCTAGGATTGGACTTAGACTCGTGATTGGCAACCACGGGTCGAGTAGATCTAGGCATCGATCATCCTTTAATATAATATTTCATATTATTGTTGTATGCATGTTTAGACTAAATTGCATGAATCCCGCAAGCATACAAATTTTTAAATGATGAGACAAATTTTTCAAAAATTAAAAATCCCTCATTTTAAATATGATATAAAATTGATATCAAGATTAACAAAAGGGAATTTAAATATTGTTTAAATATTCCTACCTTCCATCAACGATCAATGTATGAGATGCTACCCGCGGGCATGGTCCGTCTCATATTGTTGGGGGGCCCGTTTTGTCGGAAAGTTGTACATTGGATCGACACATGTTGTAAGTTGGGTGGAACTCCCGTAGGATCGGCTCATATTATTGGGGGATCCATACGGCGACCGTCCATCACAACTTAATATTGGTGGGTAATCTTGACATGTCACAATAAACGGCGTTATATTATTGGGCTCTTATTGGACATGAGGTAAAAACATGGGGGTCGTTTTGGAAACAATTGGGCTCTACCTTTTGAAAAATATGGTTGGCTGATATTATTCGGGACTATGATTTGTCAATTGGACTCCATGTTCCCACTAAGGAAACTAGTTTCTCGTTTTCACTAGAGGGTGGTGAAATCGTTAAAATAGTGGGAGTGTAATTCATAAAATTATTCTCGCCTTATTTTATGTCTTAGTAAATTAATTAAACAATCACTGATTATTGTCTGTTTCTTTTCAGTATTTCATTATGATGAATTTGCGCAATCCACTATTCTCTATTCTCGAACAAAACAAACTGACTGGCGCTAACTATACGGAATGGTTTCGTAAGTTAAAGATTGTTCAAAGTTTGGAAAAGGTTTTCTACGTGTTAGAAAAGTCTCCTCCGAAGGAAGCCACGGCTAATGTGAGTCCGGAAGAGTTGGCCAAACTTGATAAATTGTGGGACCATGATATCAAGGCCAAATGCTACATGCAGGCTTCGATGTCTGATGAACTTCAGAGGCGATTTGAGGATGCAGTGAATGCTGCTGACATTCACAAGACCTTCAAGGAACTTTTTGGAGCTCAGTCGAGATCCGAGAGGTATGCCACTGTCAAAGAGCTCATGACATGCCGCATTCGAGATGGGACTTCGGTCCGTGAGCATGGGGTACACATGATTGGGCTCATTGAAAAGTTGGTAACACTCGATTTGACATTGGAGCACGAACTGAATGCGAACTTATTACTTCTCTCTCTTCCTTCGTCGTTTAAAGGTTTTGTGATGAACTTCAATATGAACAAGATAGAGACCACCCTTGAAGAGATGATCAATATGCTTGTCACTTATGAGGCCACATTAAAGAAGGATAAACCGATACTCTTGGTAGGCTCCTCTTCTAACTCTAAGAAGGGACCAAGTGCAAAGGGTAAGAAACATTCTGCCCCACCCAAGAAAACTGGACCCAAGAAGAAGAATAAGACAAAGGCTTCAAACGTGAACAAATATGAAGATGCTTGCCATCACTGCAAGAAACCCGGTCATTGGAAACGTAACTGCAAAAAAAATATCTCGAGCAGTTGGAACTGCAAAGGGTATGTTTTATATTGAAATAAATGTTTCACTTAATACTACTTCTTGGGTATTGGATACCGGATGTGGATCTCACATTTGCAATGACTTGTAGGTGATTACAAGAAGTCATAAGCTTAGGATGGGTGAGACCCAGATGAGGCTCGAAAATGGTTATAGAGTTGAAGCCAAAGCTGTGGGAGACGTTTATTTAATTCTGCAGAACAATTTTAAGTTAATTTTGAGAGATGTTTTATTTGTGCCAGATTTGGTTAAAAACATTATTTCTATTTCTATGCTTGATAGAGATGGTTTTTCTTGCAATTTTGTGAATGAGATTTGCAATATTTACAAGAATAAATGTTTAATTGGATGTGGACAACTTGAAAACGATCTATATAACTTGAAATTGAAAGACGTACCAGTTAATTATGTTGATAAACCGACAACAACAATTAAAAGAAAAAACGATAGTCAAAACCCGACAAACCTTTGGCATGCTAGGATAGGTCATATTTCCTCACGAAGGATGAACAAGCTAGTGGGAGAGGGAATGTTTGATTCGTCAGATATAAACTCTCTACCTACTTGTGAGTCCTGTCTGAAAGAAAAAATTATTAAAACACCTTTTAAGGAAAAACCTGAGCGTAGTCAAAATCTATTGGATTTGATCCATACAGATGTTTGTGGCCCATTTAGTATTGGCACTAAATATGGTCACACCTACTTCATTACCTTTACTGATGATTATTCTAGGTATGGGTATTTATATTTAATGAAATATAAATCTGAATCGTTTGAAAAGTTCAAAGAATTCAAGAATGAAGTAGAAAACTAGCTAGGTAAAAGTGTTAAAGCACTTCTATCTGATCGAGGTGGTGAATACTTAAGTACCGAGTTTTTGGACTATCTGAAAGAAAATGGAATTCTTTCTCAGTGGACTCCTCCTGCCACACCTCAGCTTAATGGTGTAGCATAGCATCGTAATCGAACTCTTTTGGACATGGTTCGATCTATGATGAGCTTCACTGAGCTCCCAACCTCGTTTTGGGGCTATGCCTTAAAACGACGGTATTATTGTTGAACAATGTCCACACTAAAGCAGTGAACAAAACACCATATGAATTATGGACTGGCAAAACTCCTAAGTATTCGTATTTGAGGATTTGGGGATGTCCTGCTTACGTGAAGCAAACAGTGGGAGATAAGTTAGATAATCGATCCACTTTATGTTATTTTGTAGGGTATCCAAAGAATTCGATCGGATATTATTTCTATCATCCTACTGAAACAAAAGTGTTTGTTTCTAGGAATGCCACCTTCCTTGAGATGGAATTCTTACTTGATAGAAAAGGCAAAATGATGGAACTCGAAGAAGTTCGAGAAGAACCCAAGATACAAAATAGCAGCCATGACCTCAGGAACCAATAATTGACACGCCACCTCTTAGAAGATCCGAAAGGACTTCTAGACCTCCTGATCGACTTAATCTCCTACTTGAAGGGGATCAAAGTGAGCCCATCGTTGTATGTGATCCAAGAAACTTCAAGGAGGCAATTTTTGATGACGATTCGAATTTATGGCTTGAAGCCATGCAGTCTGAAATAGACTCCATGCATGCAAACCAAGTTTGGTCTTTAGTAGATCCTCCCGATGGAATTGTTCCTATAGGGTGTAAATGGATCTACAAGAGAAAACTTGGGCCTGATGGTAAGGTGCTGACCTACAAGGCACGATTGGTTGCAAAAGGTTACACACAAATACAAGGTGTTTACTATGATGAAACCTTTTCACCAGTTGCAATGTTCAAGTCCATAAGAATCTTAATTGCCATAGCAGCATGGTATGACTATGAGATATGGCAAATGGATGTAAAGACTGCATTTTTTAATGGAAACATTAAGGAAGAAATCTATATGATGCAACCCGAGGGATTCACATCCATGGGAAGCGAGCATAAGGTATGCAAGATTCAGAGATCAATTTATGGTCTCAAATAGGCATCAAGAAGTTGGAACCAGAAATTTGATGAAACAATAAAGGACTTTGATTTCATCAAGAACCCGGAGGAACCATGCGTGTACAAGAAAGTGGTTAAGGATGTTGTAACATTCTTAGTGCTTTATGTTGATGATATCCTACTCATTGGGAATGATGTAGGGATGTTGCAGTCAACAAAGATATGGTTGTCAGGTAGATTCTCGATGAAGGACTTGGGTGAGGCGTCCTATATTCTAGGAATACAGATCTATAGAGATAGATCTAAGAGAATGATAGGACTCTCAAGCAACCTACATCAACACCATATTGAAAGTTTTCAATGTAAGAGTCCAAGAGAGGACATCTACCTATGTGCCATGGAGCTTCTCTATCCAAGTCAATGTCTCCAAAGACTGATGAAGAAATAGAGAAAATGACACATGTACCATATGCGTCAGCCATAGGTAGTATCATGTATGGGATGATATCTACCAGACCGGATGTAGCCTTTGATCTGAGTGTCATGAGCAGATATCAGGCCAACCCCGGTCAAATGCATTGGAAAGTTGTGAAGGATATTCTTAAGTACTTGAGAAGGACTAAGAATATATTCATGGTTTATGGGGGAAGAGAATTGAAATTGGAAGGCTATACCGACTCTAGCTTCCAAAGTGACGTGGATGACTCGAAATCAACCTCTGGATTTGTATTCATGCTCAATGGCAGTGCTGTCTCTTGGAAGAGTTCCAAGCAGGACACCACAGCGGATTCCACCACTGAGGCAGAATACATTGCAGCATCAGCTGCTGCTAAAGAGGCCGTTTGGATGAGGAATTTCGTCCAAGAGTTGGGGGTCATTCCTGAAGCTGTTGGTCAAGTCCCGGTGTACTGTGACAACACTGGTGCCGTTGCTCAAGCAAAGGAACCAAGGTCTCATCAAAGATCCAAACACATACTGAGGAAATACCACATCATCCGGGAGATCGTGGAAAGAGGAGACATCACTGTCGAGAGAATGGCCTCTGCAGACAATATCGCTGATCCACTTGCTAAGCCCTTGCCAGGACCATTATTTGACAAACATCACGAAGCAATGGGACTACGTAGTATGACTAGTTGGCTTTAGGGCAAGTGGGAGATTGAAAGAGTGGGTGCCCTGTTAGCAAACTTGTGGCTAAGGGCCTTTATGACTCTATATGTAAACAATCTTTGTTTAATATAATTTACACTTTTATATTGGCTTTTGCTTTATCTTTTATCATATTATTATGTTGTGACATACTATACGATGTTTAGATAAAGACCTTGAGTATACTAGAGTGAATATAAGATGTGATAGTAGATTTGAATGACTGTCATGAAACACATCTTATAATCACTGTATATTCTAAATAGTTCCTAGTCAATTGAGCCGTCTGCAAATAAGGACAAGGATCGCTCGAGATTGAGACTAGCATTTGCGATGCCAAGTACCACGTTTCATTGGTATGGAACATAGAGATGTTCAAAGCATGCAAATCGATATTCATTTGGTGGATGATCGAACTACCCTATTCGGACTTTCCAAGTGGTTTTCACTAATTGAGTGGATAAGTCCGCGGTTTTTGGTTGTACACCATTAGTCCTTACAACTTGAAACATCATGGAGACTCTATATGCTAGTACTGTACTTTGAATCGTTTACCGACTCTATGAGGGTCATCAGGTGTCGAGATTGGGTACAGTTACGACACATATAGGAGTCAATGCTTTGTTGTCAAGGATTAACCACACACTTGCGAGTGTGAATATCCTATGCGATCTGAGGAGATATTAGTATGACAAATCTCTGGCCAGAGTACATGATGTGCTTCAGGTTACTTGGTTTCCTAGTTGCACATGTGATGTCACTATTTAATCTTCAAGATGTATTGCATAGTTATCGAATCTCGAACGACTCTCAATATACCAATGGTTGTTGATTCGATCGGGATATATGGATGAAGGGACCGTACAGTACGCAAACCAAAACCTGCTGGTTCTTGCAGGCACTATCAGTGATACCTAGGGAATTATGGGGCGATGTTGCTAGACGCTCTTACCATTATTCGATTGGTAAGTCGAAAATTGTTGTTCCGAGTAACAAGGAGTTGTGGGCCTACGACTAGTTGTATCCCTGAACCATTGAGGGTTACACAAGTAATAGATTTCTAATCCCCGTTGAGATAATTAAATTTAATGAGTTAAATTTAGCAAATGAAAAGTAGGACTTCTTATTAAAGAGTAGAGGGAGTGAGATTTTCTAAAATGACATAGGGATGCCATTTTTGGAAATCACTGAATTCGGATTCAGAAAATTTATCTTGACTTTAAAATATGCAGAAAAGGTTTCTGTACACATTGGTGAAATTGGTTTATCAATTTGAGTCACGATGAATTTTATATTAATTTCTGAACATGCGGGCTTTGCTTGTCAAGCTTGAACTTATGACTAATGGGCCCTAAGCTGTTAGCAGCCCACATTATAAATAAGTTATTGCAGTACAGAAATTAGACATAACAGCTCATAATTTTCGAAACATAGAGAGTTTTCTCTCCCTAGGGTTCGGCCGCCCCTTCCTCTTCTTTATTCGAAAATCCAGTCTGCAATTTTTGAAAATTGCAGTCTGGTTTAATAGATCAGATCTGTTAAATTCTCTTCGTAGAAACTTCTGATAAACTTTCTAGTGCAGTCTATCAGAGGGATTAAGAATTCTATTCGTGGACCTGATTCAGGAGTTGATCGATCGAGTCATCAGTTCCTGGGATATACAAGAAGAGCAGAATTTTTTGTTGGAGTCCATAACCTCAAGTTGAGACTTGAGAGGTAAAATTTAATTCTGTTTTATTTTACTTGTTTGTTTTAATCGTTAGGATTTGATACCCATGATGTGGAATCATTCCAGATCAGAAAAAAAAATTTTTAAACTTCCGCTGCTACGGGTATCACATCTGACTGATCCGAGAACGTGTTCCAACAGACTGGGAATTTAGGAGGCGACGAAGCAAAGCTACATGAGTAGTAGCTAGGTTATATATTCATTTTAATTCAATTGGGTTGTATAATTGGATTTTTTTACTGGTTTTATTCTACCGGTCTAGTATTTATTTGGTTTTCGTGGCTTATCTATGATTATCGTTTATTGAATTCTTATTTAAGCTTAAAAATTTGATTAGTAGTGGATCCGGGTTAGGGTTACTACATTTATTGGTATAAGAGCATGCATTATGAGTATTTTGGACCTTGTGCTTGGATATTTTGGTTATCCTTATAGAGTGAAGATTGGTACATCAGATGTGGGAATGTCGGGGTATTTGGGTTTCCCAGGACTATCATCATCTGGATGATCTTCAAAGATTTGATTTATGAAATTCCACAAGAATCGGACATGAGAGAAGGATCGTGTTAGAGAAATCAGGATTTTGAGTTGCCTGGATCCTAGATTTGGATCGAGTACCAAATTTCAAAGGCAGTAGTAGAGGATTAGTTGGGGAACGTGTGATGCCTGCATCCATGTTACTTCGACCCTGATAGCACTCCTTTGAAGATTATCCACAAGCAGTTGGAGAGATTGTCATAAACATCGTATCTCATCCACCGGGGAATTTACCATATAACAGTGAAGTACCTGGTAGATTAGTAAGATATTTTAAAGATCGTGCATGGTAGGTCTGCCAGCATGCTTGTATTGATGCTTGGGAGAGGCAGACGAGAAACCTCATGTTCAAAATTAGTAAATACCAAGATGAATATGACGGCGATTTGTATGAGGTATCATAGATAGATTATAAATATTGTATTAAGATTTGTTGTAAACAGTATTTCAGTTGTAAGCAGTTGAATCATTGTACTATTGATTTCAGGTTATTGAAATTTCTTAGTGGTTTTAACTAAGCGTTTGTAATAAGAATTGTATTAAACCTTGTTCAGTGGTTTAAGGATTTCAGATATCTAAATGTACTAGATTGTGTTTCATTGTACATATTTTCCGTGTAAATTGATATGGATTTAACTAATTATTTTATTGCATGGGGTTGTAATAGAAATTGTTCAGAACCTGGAATAGTAGTTCAAGTAATTGGATGTTTGGGATTTTATTCCAGTATTTAGTTTATCAGTATAATCGGGATAGAGTTATGCATGTGATTAGTTCTAGGCGTTTTCCTAGAATAATTTAGTGAGTGGATTGACTATGGGATAGTGCCAGGGATGATGTGTTTAATCAGGGGCCTTAGTCATACCAGTTTATTGTATGATTTATCTGGGTGGTTTTCTAGAATAACTGATAGGATTGACCTCATAGAGTTGATGCCAAGTGATGTTGGGTTTTCATCAGGGGCACAGAGGTGTGTTATATTAAATGCTAAGGACTGTGTTGGGATAGTTGAGAGGGGTTAGGAAGCACGATCCTATACCAGTATGTCTGGGGGGATATATTCCAGATGTGATGGTTGTGGAGGCTACCTCAATCTCGATTTTTTATGCAGTCATAATAAGGGGTATAACTACTAGTGAAATTTTTGGTCATAATCGAGTTGTTTGGATTGGCTTTGGTACTTGGTTTGTACTGAAGGATACGATAGTCTCTTGATAGGATTTTCATAGACATGAGTTATTTCTTGATATTGAATAAGGACAGAACTTAGAATGTCTATCATGGGCTTGACTAGGATAGGTCTGGTGAATAGATTCAGACTGACACAAGGAATGTGACAATAGATACTTGTGAGTATCATCTGCCTTGGTCAAAGGAAGGAAAGATGAATCTTTGGTGTTAGATCCTATGATATTTTAGGGTCAGAATAGTCTTGGAAGGGATATTCCTAGACAAGTAACCTTGTTGAGAAGAAGTTTTGATTGATTTGGGATATCACTAGATTGGTGAATCTAGTAGTTAGATTGACTAGTACTGATGCTCATTGAGATTATCATCTTACTATGTCAGAAATATGATTTGAGGTTTCATTGTGACAGTGATTGTCCAAGGTAGCAGATGATCCTAGGGTTAGAAATTTTTCTACGGGTGAGTTCGTAAATTTGTATTCATTTCCTACTTGACAGGGATATTTTTAGTAGTAGAGCTAGGCTGTTACAGGGTCATTGTCAGTTACTACTCATGATTATTGTCTGACTCTGTCATAGATAGGATGATGAACTCAGTTAGGGAATCCCATGATTCCAAATGTTTCGAATTAGGAGACTTATGGCGGCAAGATCAGAAGTTGATCAAACCATTAAATTTTTCAGTGACCAAGGATTGCCAAATTATTGCCTAAATTTGGTTGATCCCGTCAGGCTAAGCGTGAGCCGCAGTGGATCAACGTGATCGATAAGTTTAGTCAAATCAGTGTTTATTTGAGATATATTGAATCAAGAGGACTTGGGAAGGTACTACAAGTTTGTATGCTTAGGAGTTGGTCCTTGGTAATGCCTCGAAGCAACAAAGTGATTCAGGTGCATTCAGGATTCTCTAGTCATTTGGAGATCTCCAAAATGCAGGAGATAAAATTTTTGGGTTTCTGCTAATCAAGGGGAGTAGTTACGGTTTGACTCTTGTGGTCATAGACTTAGTCCGATAACATTTCTGAAGTTATCGGTGGTAAATGCAGACATGGTTGAGATTTATCACTTGTGATTTTGGGAAATCAATCAGAAGGTACTTCTGGATTGTTATTGAAAGAGTGGGTGCCCGGTGAGCCAACTTGTGGCTAAGGGCTTTGATGACTCTTTGTATAAACAATCTTTTGTTTAATATAATTTACACTTTTATTAATGGCAATGACTTTGTCTTTCTTCATATTGTGATATTGTGATATACTATTGTTGTTTTGATAAAGACCTTGAATATACTATAGTGTATGTAAGATGTGGTAGAACATGGAGATGTCTATCATGAAACACATCTTATAGTCACTGTATATTCTAAACTGTTCCTAGTCGATTGAGCCGTCCGATAATAAGGATAAGGATCGCTCGAGCTTGAGACTAGCATTTGCGATTCAGAGTACCACGTTTCATTGGTAGGGAACATAGAGATGTTCAAAGCATGCAAATGGATATTCATATGATGAATGATCGAACTACCCTATCCGGACTTTCCAAGTGGTTATCACTTATCGAGTGGATATAGTCCGCGGTTTTGGTTGTATACCATTAGTCCTTACTACTTGAGACATCATTGAGACTCTATATGCTAGTACTGTGCTTTGACTCGTTTACCGACTCTATTGGGGTCATCAGGTGTCGGGATTGGGTACAGTTACAACACATATAGGAGTCGATGCTTTGTTGTCAAGGATTCACCACATACTTGCGAGTGTGGATATCCTATGCGATCTGAGGAGATATTAGTGTGACGAATCTCTGGCCAAAGTACATGATGTGATTTAAGAAATGGTTTCTTAGTAGCACATGCGATGTCACTATTTGATCTTCAAGATGTATTGCATAGTTATCGAATCTCGAGCGACTCTCGATATACAACAAGAGCAGAGAAATCTGTTGGTGTCCAAAATCTCAATTCGAGATTAAAGGTAAAAATTTTATAATTGTTATTTAATTTTTACACACAATTTAATCGTAAGGTTAATACCCATTATGGAATCGTTCCATACAAAAAAAAATTTTAAACTTCCGCTGCACCGGGTATCAATCATAATTGATCTGAACGCCGCGTTATCCAATAGTGGTATCAGAGCCAGGTTGCTCAGATCAAGCGATTAAATTAATCTATTGTACAAAAAAATTTTTAGGCCTCGGTTTTTGAAACAAAATAAATATTTTAAAAATAAAAATATTTTTTCGGGCAAAAACCCGGGCAGCGATTGGATCGCTGCCCGGGGCAGGGGCAGCGCTCGGCGCTGCCCGGCCCGGAAATGTCCCGGGCGGCCCGCGGGAAAATTATTTTTAATTTTTTAAATTAAATTTTAATATGTTAAAATTCTATTTTTGGTCCGATCAAAAATTTTTTTGATTGGTCCACGAGGCGTCGGATCGAATTGTTCGAGTCCGAAAATTTTAAAATTGATTTTTTGGATAAATTTGAATTTTTGGAAAATTTTAATATTTTATCCTTTAATTGAATTTTGAAATTAATTATTTTTGGTACAATTGATGATAAGATATGATCTTATGGATATATTGAGTAAAATATATGTTTATGTATAAAATTGGATTTTATAGATAAAATATGATTTTATTTGATAAAAAGATAAAATATGATTTTGTATGTAAAATAAGATTTTATGTATGAAATATGATTTTATCCTTTTAAATTTAAATTGTCATTGCATGTTATCCAATAAATTAATTTTGAATTAAATGTTATTGGATAAGGATGATCGATTGCCATGACCAATTTTGTAGGTGTATGTTAGGAATTTATATTTGTTTTATTGTTGTTGGTTTTATTAATGGGCCTGGTTAATGGCCCAATATGAATGTCATATGTAATAAAAATGGGCTTGGTTTATGGCCCGTTTCCACCCCTTAAAAATGTATCCCCTACTTGTCATTGTTATTTATTGTAAATACATTAGATTTAGTGGGAGATCAAGATTTGAAGATGGAGGTGGGCCCAGCAGACAATAAAGACAGAAGAAATGTAAATTGGAAGCAAATGTAATAGGATTGCATTGCATACTGCATATTACCTAGGATTGGACTAAGACTCGTGATTGGCAACCACGGGTCGATTAGAAATGGAATCGATCATCCTATATAATATGTGATATTATAGTTGTATGCATGTTTTAGACATAATTGTGTGAATCCGGCAAGCATACAAAATTTTTAAAAATGATGAGACAAATTTTTATAATTAAAAATCCCTCATTTTAAATATGATTTAATATTGATATCAAGATAAATAAATAAAATTTAAATTTGTTTCAATGTTCCTACCTTCCATCAACGATCAATGTATGAGATGCTACCCGCGGATACGGTCCGGCTCATATTATTGGGGGGGCCCGTTCGTCGGAAAGCTGTACATTGGATCGACACATGTTGTAAGTTGGGTGGAACTCCCATGGGATCGGCTCATATTATTGGGGGATCCACATGGCGACCGTCCATCACAACTTAATATTGATGGGTCATCTTGACATGTCACAATAAACGGCGTCATATTATTGGGCCCTTATTGGACATAAGGTATTAACATGGAGGTTGCTTTGGAAGCAATTGGGCTCTACCTTTTGAAAATTATGGTTGGCTGATATTATTCGGGACCATAAGTTTGTCAATTGGACTCCATGTTCTCACTAAGGAAAACAGTTTCCCGTTTTCACTAGAGGGTAGTGAAATCGTTAAAATAGTGGGAGTGAGATTCATAAAATAAATTTCGCCTATTTTATGTCTTAGTAAATTGCTTAAACAATCACTGATATTTGTCTGTTTCTTTTCAGTATTTCATAAGATGAATTCGCGTAATCCACTTTTCTCGATCCTCGAACAAAATAAGTTGACTGGCGCAAACTATACGGAATGGTTCCGTAAGTTGAAGATTGTCTTGACTTCGGAGAAGATGCTCTACGTGTTAGAAAAATCTCCTCCGAAGGAAGCACCAGCTGACGTAAGTCCGGAGGAGTTAGCCAAGCTTGATACATGGTGGGACCATGATATCAAGACCAAATGCTATGTGCAAGCCTCGATGTCTGATGAACTCCAGAGGCGATTTGAGGACACCGTGAATGCTGCTGACATTCACGTTCAACTCAAGGAACTTTTTGGGGCTCAATCGAGGGCTGAAAGGTTCGCTACTGTAAAGGAGCTAATGACGTGTCGCATGCGTGAAGGGACTTCGGTCCGTGATCATGGGGTACGAGTGATTTGGCTCATACAGAAGTTGGTAACCCTTGATTTGGTGTTGGAGCATGAACTCAACGTGGACTTACTACTTCTGTCTCTTCCTTCTTCGTTTGACGGATTTGTGGTAAATTTCAATATGAACAAGATAGAGGCCTCCCTTGAAGAGATGGTCAATATGCTTGTGACATATGAATCCACATTAAAGAAGGATAAACCGGTTTTCTTGGTGGGCTCCTCTTCTTCTGCTAAGAAGGGGCCAAGTACAAAGGGTAAGAAACGTTCTTCCCCACCCAAGAAAATCGAACCCGAGAAGAAGTACAAGACAAAGGCTTCAAACATGGAAAAATCCAAGGATGTTTGCCATTACTGCAAGAAGCCCAGTCATTGGAAGCGTAACTGCAAGGAATATCTAGAGCAGTTGCGAACTGAAAAGGGTATGTTCTATATTGAAATAAATGTTTCACTTAATACTACTTCTCTGGTATTGGATACCGGATGTGGATCTCACATTTGCAATGATTTGCAGGTGATGACAAGAAGTCGCAGGCTTAGGATGGGTGAGACTCAGCTGAGGCTCGGAAATGGTTCCAGAGTTGAAGCAAAAGCCGTGGGAGATGTTTATTTAATTTTGCAGAACGGTTTTAAGTTACTTTTAAGAGATGTTTTGTTTGTTCCAGATTTGATTAAAAACATTATTTCTGTTTCTATGCTTGATAGAGATGGTTACTCTTGCAATTTTGTGAATGGGATTTGCAATATTTACAAGAATTAATGTTTAATTGGAAATGGACAACTTGAAAACGATCTATACAACTTAAAACTAAAAGACGTTCCAATAAATTATGTTGATAAACCGGCAACAACAAACAAAAAGAAAATCGATAGCCAAAACCCGGCAAACCTTTGGCACGCTAGGCTAGGTCATATTTCCTCAAGGAGGATGAACAAGCTAGTGGGAGAGGGCATGTTTGATATGTCTGATATTAACTCTCTACCTACTTGTGAATCCTGCCTAAAAGGAAAAATGACTAAATCTCCTTTTAAGGGGAAACCTGAGCGTAGTCAAAATCTGTTGGATTTGATCCATACAGATGTTTATGGTCCATTTAGAGTTGGGACTCAATATGGCCACACCTACTTCATTACCTTTACTGATGATTATTCAAGGTATGGGTATTTATATTTGATGAAATATAAGTCTGAAGCATTTGAAAAGTTCAAAGAATTCAAGGCTGAAGTAGAAAACAAGCTAGGTAAAAGTATTAAAGCACTTCGATCGGATCGAGGTGGAGAATACTTGAGTACCGAGTTTTTGGACTATCTAAAAGAGAATGGGATTCTCTCTCAGTGGACTCCTCCTATGACACCACAGCTTAATGGTGTATCGGAGCGTCGTAATCGAACTTTGTTGGACATGGTTCGATCCATGATGAGCTTCACTGAGCTTCCACCTTCGTTTTGGGGCTATGCGCTTGAAACGGCGGTATTATTGTTGAACAACGTCCACACTAAAGCAGTGGACAAAACACCATACGAGTTATGGAATGGAAAAGCTCCTAAGTATTCGTACTTGAGGATTTGGGGATGTCCTGCTTACGTGAAGCGGACAGTGGGAGATAAGTTGGATAGTCGATCCAGCTTATGTTATTTTGTAGGGTATCCGAAGAATTCAATCGGATATTATTTCTATTATCCTGCTGAAACAAAGGTGTTTGTTTCAAGGAATGCCACCTTCTTGGAGAAGGAGTTCTTATTAGATAAGAAAGGCGAGATGATGGAACTCGAAGAAATTCGAGAAGAACCCGAAATACAAAATAACGATCCTACACCTCATGAACCATTGCTGGACACGCCTATACCTAGAAGATCCGAGAGGACTTCTAGACCTCCTATTCGATATGGTCTTCTTCTTGAAGGGGATCAAGATGAACCCGATGTTGGATGTGATCCAAGAAACTTCAAGGAAGCAATTTCTGATGCGGATTCAAATTTATGGCTTGAAGCTATGCAGTCGGAAATAGATTCGATGCATACAAACCAAGTTTGGTCTCTAGTAGATCCTCCCGATGGAATTGTTCCAATAGGGTGTAAATGGATCTACAAGAGAAAGCTTGGGCCTGATGGTAAGGTATTGACCTACAAGGCGCGATTGGTGGCAAAAGGTTATACTCAAAGACAAGGAGTTGACTATGATGAAACCTTTTCGCCAGTTGCAATGTTCAAGTCCATAAGAATCCTTATTGCCATAGCTGCATGGTATGACTATGAGATATGGCAAATGGATGTGAAGACTGCTTTTCTTAATGGAGACATTAAGGAAGAAATCTATATGAAGCAGCCTGAGGGGTTCACATCCATGGGAAGCGAGCATAAGGTATGCAAGCTTCAGAGATCAATTTATGGTCTAAAACAAGCATCAAGAAGTTGGAACCAGAAATTTGATGAAACAATAAAGGATTTTGGTTTCATCAAGAACCCGGAGGAACCATGCGTGTACAAGAAAGTAGCTAAGGATGCTGTGACATTCTTAGTACTTTATGTTGATGACATCCTACTCATTGGGAATGATGTAGGGATGTTGCAGTCAACAAAGATATGGTTATCAGGTAGATTCTCGATGAAGGATTTGGGTGAGGCATCCTATATTCTAGGGATACAGATCTATAGAGATAGATCTAAGAGAATGATAGGACTCACTCAATCAACCTACATCGACACCATATTGAAACGGTTTTCAATGGATGGGTCCAAGAGAGGACATCTACCCATGTGTCATGGAGTTTCTCTATCCAAGTCTATGTGTCCCAAGACTGATGAAGAGATAGAGAAAATGACACATGTACCATATGCGTCAGCCATAGGTAGTATCATGTATGAGATGATATCTACCAGACCGGATGTAGCATTTGCTCTGAGTGTCACGAACAGATATCAAGCTAATCCCGGTCAAATGCATTGGAAAGCCGTGAAGGACATTCTTAAGTACTTACGAAGGACTAAGAATATGTTCATGGTATATGGAGGAAGAGAACTGAAATTGGAAGGCTATACCGACTCTAGCTTCCAAAGTGACGTGGATGACTCGAAGTCAACCTCTGGATTTGTGTTCATGCTCAATGGCGGTGCTGTCTCTTGGAAAAGTTCCAAGCAGGACACCACAGCGGATTCCACCACTGAAGCAGAATACATTGCAGCATCAGCTGCTGCTAAAGAGGCCGTTTGGATGAGGAATTTCGTCCAAGAGTTGGGCGTCATTCCTGAAGTTGTTGGTCCAGTCCCGGTGTACTGTGACAACACGGGTGCCATTGCTCAGGCAAAGGAACCAAGGTCTCATCAAAGATCCAAACACGTACTGAGGAAATACCACATCATCCGGGAGATTGTGGAAAGAGGAGACATCACTGTCGAAAGAGTGGCCTCTGCAGACAATATCGCTGATCCACTTACTAAGCCCTTGCCAGGACCATTATTTGACAAACATCGCGAAGCAATGGGTCTACGTAGTATGACTAGTTGGCTTTAGGTCAAGTGGGAGATTGAAAGAGTGGGTGCCCGGTGAGCCAACTTGTGGCTAAGGGCTTTGATGACTCTTTGTATAAACAATCTTTTGTTTAATATAATTTACACTTTTATTAATGGCAATGACTTTGTCTTTCTTCATATTGTGATATTGTTATATACTATTGTTGTTTTGATAAAGACCTTGAATATACTATAGTGTATGTAAGATGTGGTAGAACATGGAGATGTCTATCATGAAACACATCTTATAGTCACTGTATATTCTAAACTGTTCCTAGTCGATTGAGCCGTCCGATAATAAGGATAAGGATCGCTCGAGTTTGAGACTAGCATTTGCGATGCAGAGTACCAAGTTTCATTGGTAGGGAACATAGAGATGTTCAAAGCATGCAAATGGATATTCATATGATGAATGATCGAACTACCCTATCCGGACTTTCCAAGTGGTTATCACTTATCGAGTGGATATAGTCCGCGGTTTTGGTTGTACACCATTAGTCCTTACTACTTGAGACATCATTGAGACTCTATATGCTAGTACTGTGCTTTGACTCGTTTACTGACTCTATTGGGGTCATCAGGTGTCGGGATTGGGTACAGTTACAACACATATAGGAGTCGATGCTTTGTTGTCAAGGATTCACCACATACTTGCGAGTGTGGATATCCTATGCGATCTGAGGAGATATTAGTGTGACGAATCTCTGGCCAGAGTACATGATGTGATTTAAGAAATGGTTTCTTAGTAGCACATGCGATGTCACTATTTGATCTTCAAGATGTATTGCATAGTTATCGAATCTCGAGCGAATCTCGATATACAACAAGAGCAGAGAAATCTGTTGGTGTCCAAAATCTCGATTCGAGATTAAAGGTAAAAATTTTATAATTGTTATTTAATTTTTACACACACAATTTAATCGTAAGGTTGATACCCATTATGGAATCGTTCCATACAAAAAAAAATTTTAAACTTCCGCTGCACCGGGTATCAATCATAATTGATCTGAACGCCGCGTTATCCAACAGTTATCTGTGGCAGATACAGATGTTGGAACCCAGTAGCGGGTAAGGTAAACGTTCTTCTTTTACAAGGGAGGCAGACTTGAGTTGAATTCATCGCTTGGTGAGCAGCGACCTTTAGCTTAGTCTTCAGAGAATGAGATTAAGTAGTTGTTCCAGGTTGTTAATGGACGAATGTTTCGAGGACTATTAGCCGATTACTTTGCTCAGGAGTTTCCAGCGATATTCTCCGGAGTTTGTCGTTGGGCCATGAGCCGGCAAGTGATTTTGTATTTCAATGGAAATTAGCAGGTTAGAACCAATTGTTGTAATTGTGGGATGAGATAACAACTGATACCTATGATTTTCAAGGTCTAGCGGGATTAATGCCACTAATCTCCCAAGTGTGTGCTTGATGCGCTGTGCTATTGAAGTGTTAGAATCAATCGGGATCGATCTGGAAGTTTGTTGGATTGTCGCAAATGTTGAGGACTTCTTGAAGGCACGAGGTGGACCAGTATTGTTCATCCCAGTTAGTAAGTCAAGTTGACAAGGATTTGTCGTTACCCATGACAGGATAACCAATATCGTTCTAAATGTTATCTCAAGTAACGAGACAGATGACATCATTTGATACAGACTACTAATTCCGAGGATGGTATTAACCCATCTACGTGTTCGATGTGATGGTAGTGTATTTGCAAGGCAACGTCCTGAGGATTTCGTAAGATAGAGGGTTGTGGACAACGACGTTGTTGCAATATATTTTGGGGTCGACAAAGATTTTTCCATCTGTTTTCATAAGTTGGTCTCCTTTTTGGGAATTTTATATAGCATCGGGCAGGATAAGTACTGAAGGCACGTACTTTGATGCTAGGAAATTTTCATGATTTTGTTATTATCCATGGAAGGATGACCAGTAGAATCAATTGGATGATATCTCCAGTAGTGAGATTCATCATGCCACTAGAAAGGTAATCTGAAGTTTTCATATAGGAAAGAATGGTGTGCAGCAATGTGGTCGCCATGCGATGGCAGTGTCAGGAAAGTTAGCAATACAGTGTACATGTATCATGTCTTCTCGTTGATGTGAACGAATGATAATGGAAGATATTGTGTGTATCTGGAATATAGTTGATGATAAGTTACGGTCTCAACAAGAAATGTCATCGCTAAAATTCTAAGTTAGCGTTGTTGTTTTAGTTAGATTTAGTATCCGGCGGATAGTCAGAAGACTATAGGAACATCGTGATTTTCGGGTTAGATATCAGAAGGATCATGTTAATATCCGGTTAGCAGATATTTTGAAAATCAACATTACTTGGAGATCTGCTGGATTCTCAGGGATTGAATAATTATAGTAATTGTGCAGAAAGTTTGACGTAAATTTCTGGGTGATCTGTTAAATTGTCATTCAAAGTTTTCGAATGATTAGAAATTTCGATAATTGTGATGTTTAAGATTCCAGTGGATTATGGAATTGCAGTTAGTAGACAGTTGTCAGGAAATTTATTTCAACGCTAGCTTGGGTTCTCGATAGCAGCGTGGAGTTAGAACCGAGGTTAGATTCTAAAATTTTCTATTGAGATTTGGTGTGCTTCAGTGAGGTATCAACCATGTAAGTTTTAGCAGGGTCGGAGTGATCAAAATCTATTCGATCATATGTTTTATTAGACCGGAGCTATCGATAAATGTAATAAGTAAGGTTGTGCGTTACATTCTCAGGATTGCCCTAGATTTCGAGGACGAAATATTTTAAGGGGGGTAGGGGGAGAATATAGTAGCTCAAATCCTAAATTAATAACAAATTTTTGATTAGTGGCATAATCCTATTTAGATTGGATAAAACATGATTAAAAAAACTCCTGATGACTCTCAGGAGTTCAAAAATGGATTCAAAACACTCGAAAATGGTCCGGAGGAGTCCAAGCTCTCGGGTGGATCGGAAGATCTGAACCCAATGATCGGATTATCTGAAGCATTGGGAGCTCGGAAGCATTGTTTGAGATCGGAGGGTTCGAGGAGATCGGACGATCCGATCTCCATTGGATTAATAAGATAAGAATCGAGATTTGATTGGTCAGCTGCAAGAGTTCGGATGATCCGAAGGCTTGGATCGGATGATCCGAACATAATACGTAAGTAGTGACATCATAGCAAGGACACGTGTTTGGAGAGGGTTGACTAGGGACATCGGACGATCCAATCACAGAGATCGGACGATCCAAACTCCGTCTATAAATAGAGGGCCGAGAGCCTCATTTCAACTCGCCCCATTCCATCTTCCTCTTCACTTCTTGTATAGATTTAAGACATTTAGGTGTCTTTATCATAGGCCAAGGAGTGGTTTAGCGCTACCGGGATAGTAGCAAAGATGTGCCCAAGTTGTGGGTCCATCGCCATCAGCGGAGGAATGACAGACGCAGGTATGGTCCGTGTTCCCTAAAAAAATTAGGGAGTATTTAAAAGCTTAGTTAAGAATTTTTAAGCATGATTAGTGATGCATCTGTATTTTGCATTGTAGCATTGGACTGTAGATGCGGGGCATTTAGGAGTACATTACTAAGGTACGGACGTATTATCCAAGATAGCCTGGTAGGATATACATGTATTATGTTTGCATGTTTTACATGACATTTTTATATGCATTGATATTATGCTGCATGCATGAACATGTTGAGTTTTATGCCTTGATTGCATAGCCGTAGTAGGGGTAGCTCAGCCCCATATTTTAAGTGCATGGATTCCATGGATTTGGATCCAGATATATCCACAGTTTTATGGTATGGGAGCCACCACCTGATGCGACGGCCCAGCGTACTACATATCATGATGCCTTGATGGAGCAGTCTTCTGGATAGGTTCTTCAGTACCTGTGAGACCCCATTTCTAATCTTTTAAACTCGAATAATTAATCATAATCGAACACAAATAGCTGCGAAAAAACGAGTAGAATTTTTTTTTTTTTTAAAGAGCCTCGCGCCTGCACGAGGTCATCACCTCGCGCGCGTGCAGGCCAAAATTCCCGAGCCCTCCCAGGCTGCTCGGGCGTGCGCGAGGACAAGCCTCGCCCGCACGCAGGCCAAACGGGCAGAGAGAGAGCAGAAACCTGGAAATGCTACCAAAATCAATCCACAACAACTCCAATCAATTCCAAGCTCCAACACACATACATATCGATAATTAGAACATGCAAAATAATCTAAGTTCTGCCCAAAATACAATACTAGGTCGAGTTCGAAAATAGAGTTCAAAAGACTCAACAAAACTAATACAAGTTCAACGGGCTCGACACTACGACGCGGAGTCTCACTTCTATCAATCTCACCCCAAGCTAACCAAGACGACTTGGTCCAGCTCCTGATCCTCCTGATGCCAAGTACACATACAAACAAAGACAACAGCCGGATAAACCGGTTAGAAATATAATTTCTAAGTAAAAGAGACAGACATGCAATAACAGATAAACACCTCAGATTGAAATGCAATAATCAATAAAAAATCAAAATGAGAATGAATGTGTGCATGAAACTCGGGACTATCAAATCAGATAATCGAAATATCAATCGGTATTTGTTTGGGATCCCGGGGCCAAGTCTCCACAACAACTCACCGACACACCCATTCGGGGTGGATGTCGCTCAACTCAACCCCTAGATTTTAGAGCAACTATAAGAAGTATTCTGGCACTTGGAAAAACTCGAAATCCAAAGCCACTTCAATATAGCTCCCTAAATCGTCTAATTTCAAAACGAATCGAGTAATACAATATGAATGCAAGTGTAAACGAAATAATCAAACAAGTTCACACAAGCAATTAACATGCAGTATGTGATTTTCGGGGCTCAAGAATCAATCGAACTCGAGTATTCAACCCCATTCAAGTCAATGTCGTCTTTTACCTTTCAAGTCCGTCGAGGATTCAAATCTGAAAATAACAACGAACTCAAATAAATAATCAATCGAATCACCACAAATCGAAACAAGGAAAACTCAATCAATATACCGTCTTTGATTCTCAAATCGATCAACTCCCAAGTTCGATCCAAACCCGAAACTCCAATCCAAATCTGAAAATGAAGATTATACAGATTCGATGTCAATCCAAAAACTCAAAAAAATCCGGAATGAACCAAACAAACAACCGATAAACCAAAACTCGATTTTGACGGCATAACGGCTATAATCATTCAAACCAAAAATCATTAACATCATCAAACCATACTATACCATCCATATCAACTTCTCAACCAACAAATCAATAATAATCCAACCAAAATCCAACACCCCATTTTCGAAATATACCTCAAAAATCATATAAAATCCAAACTTCGATCTTTTTCCGAACCGACTTCGAATACACGATCTAAGCTAACTCAATAAAAACATACTCGAAGATGATCAAATTCTGACAACCCAAAAAAAATCAAAGTTCGAATATCGTAGCAAAACTTACGTCAGAACGAAGCCCTCATTGCAGTGATCGTGAAACTCAACTCGGAATCAAAATCTGACGGTCGGATCGTGCGAATCAGACGGAAAAAAAGCTTAAGGGATCGTTGGCTATGGCTTCCACTCTGTACGTACGAAATGGAGAAGGGAAGGGGAAAGGTATGGAGTAATGGGAAAGGCAACTTGCCTTAGGATAATATATAAAATCCACATTTTGCATTCAGGTCCCTGAAACTCCCAATTTAATTTGATTCAATCCCGGCTCAATAAATATCCAAAATAAAATAATAATCACGAATAGTAATTAATTTCAGGGTCTTACAATTCTCCCTCTCTAAGATTCAATTTCGTCCTCGAAATCTGACAGATCACAGACTGAACAAGAAAGAATCACACTGAAGATGAACTCACCTCAATCGAACAATTCTGGAAATCGCTGCCTCATATCAGATTTGGTCTCCCAATTTTCTTCCTCAAATCCGTGACGACTCCACTGAATCTTCACCAATGGAATCGACTTGCTCCTGAGTTGCTTCTCTTTTATGTCTAGAATCTGAATCGGTCGCTCGAAGTAACTCAAAGTTTCATCAAGTTTGGCCTTATCTGGTTGAAGAACATGCGATGGATCCGGATGATATTTCCGCAACATCGAGATGTGAAACACATCGTGGATGCCTGAAAGAGATAGAGGAAGAGCAATCCTATAGGCAAGATCGTCTATCTTCTCCAGAATCTCATACGGACCAAGGAATCTCGGAGACAACTTTCCTCTCTTCCTGAATCTGACAGTGCCTATGAACGTAGAAATCTTTAGAAACACACGGTCTCCCTGATCAAAAGACAGTGGTCTGCGTCTGACATTCGCATACTTGGCCTAATGATCTTGGGCTGTCTTCATCCTGATTCGAATCAACTTCACTTGCTCTGTCATATCGCGAATCATATCTGGACCCAACTCAGGTGATTTTGAAATCTCATCCCAAAATAACGGAGATCTGCACTTCTTCCCATACAAGGCTTCAAAAGGCGTCATGCCAATACTCACTTGGAAGCTGTTATTGTACGAAAACTCCACTAGAGGTAAAGACTACTGCCAACCTGAGCCAAAATCAAGCACTACTGCGCGAAGAATATCCTCCAAAGTCTGGATCGTACGCTCGGACTGACCGTCGGTCTGAGGGTGATATGTTGTGCTCAAGTGCAAACGAGTACCCAATGCCCCCTGTAGACTATGCCAAAAGTGAGAAGTAAAACTCGGATCTCTGTCTGAAACTATCGACTTCGGCACGCTGTGCAATCTCACAACCTCTCTGACATACAACTCGGCCATCTGATCGTGACGGTATGTCATACGGTATGGAATGAAACAAGCAGATTTCGTCAACCGGTCAATCACTACCCAAATCGCATCACAACCTCTGACTGAACGTGGTAGCTTCGTGACAAAATCTATAGAGATATGATCCCACTTCCATTTTGGGACAGGTAAACTGTGCAGCAATCCACCTGGTTTCTTCCTCTCGGCTCTCACTTGTTGACAATTCAGACAATGGGATACAAACCTCGTGACATCTCCTTTCAACTGCTTCCACCAGAACTGAGTCTTCAAGTCGTTATACATCTTCCGGCCTCCTGGATGAACATTGAACCGACAACAATGCGCCTCTCGAAGAATACGCTGTCTCAATTCAGGAACATCGGGCACAACAATACGGTTATTCATGAATAGCATATCATCCCTGACCTGAAACTCTGACTGATGACCTGATCTAACCTTCTCTATCGAACTCTGACTGCTCAGATCGGATCTCTGTGCCTCTCTGATCAACTGAAACAATCCTGGCTCGGCCTGAATCGCAAAAACTCTGATGGATCTCCTATCGGTCTCAAACTCCAAACCAGAAGTACAACAGTCTTCAATCAATTGAGAGACACCAATCGTAGCAAGAGATAAGGAACAAAGCTTCCGAATAAGAGCGTCTGCAGCTGCATTCTACTTTCCAGGGTAATACTTGATCTCACAGTCAAAATCCTTAAGCAAATCCATCCATCTCCTCTGTCTCATGTTAAGCTCGGACTGGGAAAACAAGTATTTCAGGCTCTTATGGTCAGAAAATATCTCAAACGACTCGCCATAAAGATAATGGCGCCAGGTCTTCAAAGAAAACACAATCGCCGCAAGCTCAAGGTCATGGATCGGATAACGAGTCTCGTGCGGATTCAGCTGCCTCGAATCATAAGCTATGACATGCTTCCTCTGCACAAGAATCCATCCAAGACCACGGTGAGAAGCATCACAGTAAAGGGAATAACCTCCCGTACCTGATGGAATAGACAAGATCGGAGCGCTGGTCAATCTCTTCTTCAACTCAACAAAACTGGCCTCGCACTCCTCGGACCAAACAAACAGTGAATTCTTCTGGGTCAACTGGGTAATCGGCTTTTCAATGGAAGAGAAACCCTCGATAAAACGGCTATAATACCCCGCTAAACCCATGAAACTTTGGATTTCTAGCACTGATGTCGGTCTCGGCCAATTCATAACTGCCTCGATCTTACTGGGGTCAACAGAAATTCCATATCCTGATACAATGTGGCCTAGAAAAACAACTCGGTCCAACCAAAACTCGCACTTTGATAGCTTAGCATACAACTGTTCGGCTTGCAAAACCTACAATACAATCCTCAAATGCTCTGCATGATCTAAACGGTTCTTCGAATTGATCAAAATATCGTCAATAAAGATAATGACGAACTCATCCAAATACCGCTGAAAGATACGATTCATCAGATCCATAAAAACCGCTGGAGCATTTGTCAAACCAAACGGCATGACTACAAACTCAAAATGCCAATATCTGGTTCTGAAAGCTGTCTTAGGCACATCCTCGTCGCAAACTCTCAGCTGATGATACCCTGATCTCAGATCTATCTTCGAATATACTGAAGAACCCTTCAGTTGATCAAAAAGGTTGTCGATCCTAGGTAGAGGATACTTGTTCTTGACCGTCGCTTGATTCAACTGGCGATAGTCGATGCAGAGTCGCATAGAACCATCTTTCTTCCTCAAAAAGAGCACTGGAGCACCCCAAGGCGATACGCTAGGTCGGATGTACCCCTTGGCAATCAAGTCTTCTAACTGCTCCTTCAACTCCTTCAATTCTAACGGAACCATTCGATAAGGTGCTTTCGAAATAGGTTGAGTACCTGGTGCAAGTTCGATGTTGAATTCGATCTCTCGAATCGGCGGCAAACCATGAATCTCGTCTGGAAAAACATCCGAAAACTCGCTAACCACCGGTATCTCAGTCAACTCAGGACAAGACCTCTTCACATCTACTGCATAAATCAGGAATTCTTCTGCTCCTCTCTGAAGAAAACGAGACATGGACAACGCAAAAATCAAAGGAATCCTGGATTGAGAACCCTTACCGAAAAACTTCCAATCATCTGCCATCTCAGGTCTGAAACGAACCACTTTCTAAAAGCAATATACTGTCGCCCTATACTTGGTCAGAGCATCAATCCTGACAATACAGTCAAAATCAGATAATTCAAGTACAATGCAGTCAATCTCAATCGAATTCCCCTCGGATTCTAACACACAGTTTCGGACCATTCTTACCGAAATAATTCCTCCACCCAAAGGTGAAGTGATAGAAATGACATCAGATAATGGCTCAGCAAATAAATCATGCATCACGACAAATCTTTCAGAAATAAAACAGTGAGAAGCACCCGTATCAATCAAAAGAAACGCAGGATAACCAAATATCGAATAGTTACCTGCTACCACGTCATTCGGAATTGCATTGGTCTGATCCTCTGTCAGGGCAAACACCCTCGCCTGGTGTCGAGGAGGTTGGTTTTGATTCTGATTACCTCCCTGATGAGTCTATTGCTGGGGCTGAAAGGAATGGACTGCAGAAGCTGATCTCTTGGGCTGAGCTGGCGGTCTAGAAGAACTGCCGCTCTGAGCTCTATCGGATCCTCGCTGAGGACAGACTCTAGCAAAGTGACCCGGCTGCTGGCAGATATTGCAACTACCAAACACGCCTCGACACTTTTCACTTGGGTGGCGTCCTCCACACTTGCTACAAGATGCTCCTGAAGACCCTGAATTCTGCCCAGAACTGAACTGTCTAGAGCCACCGGAGCTCGATGAACTGCTCCCAGACTTCTTGAATTGCTTCCCCTTCGGTCTATACTGATCTCGCCTGTTTCTGACACTGTTGCCTCCCTCAACCCTCTGAGACTGATTCGACTGCTGAGAAGGTTGGTACTGGTACTGGGATTGCTGAGGCTGAAACTGAACAGGCTGATTCTAAAAAGATCTCTGCTGCTGCTGAGAAGCTACCTGATTTCCACGTTGCATCAAAAGTCCCGCTTCAGCTCCCTTTGCCTGGTCCATAGCATCTGCAAAGTTGTTGGGTCTTCCGGTATTGACCAGGGTAAAGATCTCAGGATTCAAGCCATTGATGAAGTGATCGGCCTTGGCTTCCTTGTGATCTGCAATGTGAGGTGCAAACCTCAAGAGACTGTCAAACTTACTCACGTACTCCTCGATACTCAGATTCCCTTGCTTCAGATTCGCAAATTCGGCACCCTTTTCCTTTTGATACGAGACCGGAAAGAACCGCTTGTAGAACTCAGTCTTGAACAAACTCCAAGTGATAACGGTGCCTCGATTCTCATTGGCCCTCTTGGTCGTGGTCCACCAATTCTTGGAAACACCCTGAGGTTGGTGAATGACTAACCTGATCCTGCGGTCATCGGTATAGTCGAGAGAACCAAAGAGCTGATCAATATCCTCTACCCAACTCTCACAGTCAATGGAGTTCTCGGTGCCGGTCAAGGTAGGCGGTCGGAAAGATCAAAATCTCTTCAATAGAGTCTCCATCGGGGTGGCAGTGTCATCAAACTGATCCACTCCAGTACTATCCTGATCATTCGGAGGAGTTATAACTGGCGGCGGATTCTGAGTAGAAGGAGGAGTCAAAGGTGGTGGATTCCTTCTCAAAGATCGACAAGGTGACATCTGATATCAAAGGTTAGGACACAATATCTCAAACTCAATCTCAATCTCAAAACCTCGGTGTCCAAACTCTGCTCTGAGTACTTATGAATCTCATGGATATCCAATGATAGATAATAGCACATTTACAGATATATATCACGTAATTCATGCTTTATAAATTAAATCACAATCATGTAATTCAATTAATTCAGGAATCAATAAAGCATGCTCGCACGTATTTAAAATAATCTTTTAAATAAATCAATTACTGGCGAGAATTCAATTCATGCGGACTCGATATACCCCGCTCACTCTAGTTCAAATCCAAGAATCTTATCGCTTTGATACCACTTAATGTGAGACCCCGTTTCTAATCTTCTAAACTCAAATAATTAATCATAATCGAACACAAATAGCCGCGGAAAAACGAGTAGAAATTTTTTTTTTGAAGAGAATCGCGCGCGCGCAGGCTACGCGGGCAGAGGGCTCGCGAAGGGCTTACGTCCGCGCGAGGAGAGCGCTTGCGCGCGCGCGGGCCGAAATTCCCGAGCCCTCCCAGGCTGCTTGCACGCGCGAGGACAGGACTCGCCCTCGCGCAGGCCAAACGGGCAGAGAGAGAGCAGAAGCCTGGAAATGCTACGAAAATCAATCCACAACAACTCCAATGAATTCCAAGCTCCAACACACATACATATCAATAATTAGAACAGGCAACATAATCTAAGTTCTGCCCTGTAGTGACCCAACCCGGATCCACTACCTAATCAGAGTTACAGTAAAAGCGCACACAATAAAAGCTCAAAGCGTAAAGTGCGGATAATTAAAATACAACAAATCCAATCGGCAGAATACAACCGACGATATCACAAGTGTATAAGTCCTGTTATACAACCAAATCGAAGGTTCAGGGTAAATAAATCCCTACCCTCTACAACTTCACACTCTCCCAAGCTCAATCCTGCTGAGAGCCACCTGGACCGTCCAGCCTCAAACCTGCCCCGCCACAAGGTACACCACAATACCCAAACACAGGGGCATGAGCTAGAACGCTCAATACGAAGCAATGATATAAATACAAATATGCGCACACAGATGATTTAAAACTCAAGTGAAAACACTTGCTCATGGCGTCGAGAATATACAGTACCGGCTAGAGAGCGACTCCGTGGGGTACTCGTATACTCCATGTCAGGGCTGAGCCAACCCCATCCTGACCCAAATCCAAAACAGGATACAAGTCCCATATGGAAACTGTCATACCTGACTCGAGTCCAAAATGAGATCATAGTTCCTTATGGAGACTGTCAATGACTCATATCTCTCCGGATGCAGCCACACGTAAAATCATGTATGTGCTAAGACGGTAAAACATGCTAAAACATGATAAAGCATATATCACATACTCATGCAACATACATGCAAATATATCATGCCGGCTATCCCGGTCAGTACTTACGTACCTTACTACAGGCAGTTCCTAGCAGTCCCGCTCTAGGTTCCAAGCCTATATCAGCTCTACAATGCAAATACCCATGCATCAATAATTAAGCTCTAAAAGACTTAACTAAGCTATTGCATACTCCTAAATATTTTAAGGAGACCATAGCTATACCTGCGTCTGTCGTTAGCCCTTTGCTGTCGATAGCCTCAAAACTAGGCCATAGCTCTACAACGACATCTAGATCACTAAGCCACTTCCGGATTCCCCGTAGGACGCCTAGATCTCCCTAGATCTGAGTTAGAAGGCTTAGGAATTGAGAGAGAAGAGAGGAAATGAGCGAGTCACAAATGAACCTCGGCTCCTCTATTTATAGACGGCGTTCGGGCCGTCCGAACTCAGCTTCGGGCCCTCCGAACTGGTTCGGATCCTCTGATCATGACTTCGGATCGTACGAACTTGATCGGATCGTCCGATCCTAACTTCGGATCCTCCAAAGTCCCATCAGTGACGTCAGCCATGATGTCACCTTGCTGACGTAATTGATGACGTAAGCCCTAACCTTGTTCGGGTCCTCCGATCTCACCGACGGAGCCTCCGATCCTCTTCGGATCGTCCAAAATCCTCGGGCCTCCGATCCTGACTCCGATCACGTTCGGGTCCTCTGAACGCCAGTTCGGAGCGTCCGTACCTCCCGAGCCATGCCCACCATGTTTGAGTATCCTGGATCCATTTCTGGAGTCCGTTAGTTCAACAGGACATTCCTAATCATGTATTAAGAACATGATCATGTGATTAATTACTCATTAATCACTAATTCGAGATGCGGGTTACTACATACCCAAAATACAATACTAGGTCGAGTTCGAAAATAGAGTTCAAAAGACTCAACAAAACTAATACAAGTTCAACGGGCTCGACCCTACGACGCGGAGTCTCACTTCTATCAATCTCACCCCAAGCTAACCAAGATGACTCGGTCCAGCTCCTGATCCTCCTGATGCCAAGTACACATACAAACAAAGACAACAGCCGGATAAACCGGTTAGAAATATAATTTCTAAGTAAAAGAGACAGGCATGTAATAACAGATAAACACCTCAGATTGAAATGCAATAATCAATAACAAATCAAAATGAGAATGAATGTGTGCATGACTTCAAAACTCGGGACTATAAAATCAGATAATCGGAATATCAATCGGTATTTGTTTGGGATCCCGGGGCCAAGTCTTCACAACAACTCACTGACACACCCATTCGGGGTGGATGTCGCTCAACTCAACCCCTAGAATTTAGAGCAACTATAAGAAGTATTCTGGCACTTGGAAAAATTCGAAATCCAAAGTCACTTCAATATAGCTCCCTAAATCGTCTAATTTCAAAACGAATCGAGTAATCAGCTCAATATGAATGCAAGTGTAAACGAAATAATCAAACAAGTTCACACAAGAAATTAACATGCAATATGTGATTTTTGGGGCTCGAGAATAAATCCAACTCGAGTATTCAACCCCATTCAAGTCAATGTCGTCTTTTACCTTTCAAGTCCGTCGAGGATTCAAATCTGAAAATAACAACGAACTCAAATAAATAATCAATCGAATCACCACAAATCGAAACAAGGAAAACTCAATCAATATACCGTCTTCGATTCTCAATTCGATCAACTCCCAAGTTCGATCCAAACCTGAAACTCCAATCCAAATCTGAAAATGAAGATTATACGGATTCGATGTCAATCCAAAAACTCAAACAAATCTGGAATGAACCAAACAAACAACCAATAAACCAAAACTCGATTTCGACGGCATAACGACTATAATCGTTCAAACCAAAAATCATCAACATCATCAAACCATTCTATATCATCCATTTCAACTTCTCAACCAACAAATCAATAAAAATCCAACCAAAATCCAACACCCCATTTTAGAAATATACCTCAAAAATCATATAAAATCAAAACTTCGATCTTTTTCCGAACCGACTTCGAATACACGATCTAAGCTAACTCAATAACAACATACTCGAAGATTATCAAATTCTGACAACCCAACAAAAATCAAAGTTCGAAGATTGTAGCAAAACTTACGTCAGAACGAAGCCCTCGTTGCAGTGATCATGAAACTCAACTCGGAATCAAAATCTGACGGTCGGATCGTGCGAATCAGACGAAAGAAAAGCTTGAGGGATCATTGGCTATGTCTTCCACTCAGTACGTACGAAATGGAGAAGGGAAGGGGAGAGGTATGGAGTGATGGGAAAGGCAACTTGCCTTAGGATAATATATAAAATCCACATTTTTGCATTCCGATCCCTGAAACTCCCAATTTAATTCGATTCAATCCCGGCTCAATAAATCTCCAAAATAAAATAATAATCACGAAAAGTAATTAATTTCAGGGCCTTACAGTACCCGTCATATTGCATGTGCATTCATGGTATATGTATATTCGTACTCTCGTACTGAGATTTAATGCTCACATCTAGTGTTTTCTGTTTTTTCTGGACTCCTCATTCGACGAGGCAGTTGCAGGTGTTCCACCAGGACTGGGGATTTAGGTGGTGACCAAACAGAGCTACAGGAGTAGTAGCTAGTTTATATATTGATTTTAATTCAATTGAGTTGTGTAATTGGATTTGTTTTACCGATTGTATTCTTTCGGTCCAGTATTTATTTGGTTTCCGTAGCTTATCTCTGATTATCGTTTATTGCATGCTTATTTAAGCTTAAAACACTGATTAGTAATTGATCCAGGATAGGGTCACTACAGAAGTACCTTGTGGTGCTGGAAAATTGCGCTGCTAGATGATAGCATGTGAACCACTACCCAATCCTCCCTAATTTAGACAATTCCTCTTTATGTGACCCATCTCATCACAACGGTAACAAGCACTAGAGGATTTATGAAACATATTCTCTTGATGTTTCCTTCCACAATGATCACAACGGCCCTCCTTATTCTTCTTTCCAAACTGAAATACCACACTAGTACAAGAATAAAAAGACATAGAACTCTACTTCTTGAAACATTGTGCACGTGGTCCAAGGGATCTAACATCTTGGGAAGGCTATAGCAAATTCGCACGTGTTATACTTATCTCAGCCTGATGTCAATGGTTAACCAGACCCTAATACGACATCAGATCATCACAAACTATCATCATAGCTTGTTACCTGATCAAATATATCCTGGTTCAGACCCTGCGGTAAATGATCGTACATGGTTTGGAAACTGACATTGAAATATGGACAAAACAGGCATATGTTGATGAACTTATGCCGATACTCATCTATAGTCATGCTCCCTTGCTTCAGGCTCAACAACTCAATAGACTTAGCCTAACTAAGAGATGGATAAAAATGCATGCTCTGATACCATAAATATAGTGACCCGACCCGGATCTCCTGCTGGCTAGAACTTAAGTATGAAGTTATCTTAAAGTAATAAAATTAATCCGAAAAAATATAATTATCGGAAGACGGTAAAACATCTCAAATCAAATCTGATATAATTCAATCGGCAATCACAGTAACCCAAAATAAAGGTTATACAACAATATCGAACTATATCTCAACAAATAACAATAAAATAAAAATTAATGACCTCCTCAAGCTGTTGCTGGCACCACTCCTAAGACAGCCTCCCGCCTTTCACCTCTCGCCTCGTCAAACTTGAAACCTGTCTCGTTAAATGAGGTGTCCAAGATAATACTATGGTCGTGAGAGATTAGTTCCTAATACGTAAATATGAGTTTACGAACCGATATTACTCGTGCAAGTGGTGTGACTAGGTAGCTAGTTGAACTAGATCAATCCTGCTCAGACTATGCGTCATGACTGAGTAGTACCATCTAGGGTCTTATTCACTGGGTCTCACACACTCATCAAGATCACCATAGCCTCAGTCTCTGCCATCACGGTAGCTCCCGATGTTTGATAATATCTAGAGTGTAGGGTTGAGCGACCGTATTAACATGGGTATCTCGAAGGATATACATGCTCAACATGATATATGCAAGTGTAGCATATGTATAAAACAGTAAAACATCATGATGTGGCACAGAAAGGCAACATATAAGCATG
This sequence comes from Henckelia pumila, assembly GCF_033568475.1. Taxonomy (NCBI): domain Eukaryota; kingdom Viridiplantae; phylum Streptophyta; class Magnoliopsida; order Lamiales; family Gesneriaceae; genus Henckelia; species Henckelia pumila. The sequence continues at coordinate 81,678,206 of NC_133122.1, read as the reverse complement.
CATACTCGCTGAATATCTCGGTTAGTACTTATGTACCTCTAGTGGACATGTCGAGTGTAAACAGGGATTACCATATCACTATAATTGGTCTAAAACTGGTCTAAAACTGGTCTAAAAACCTTAATAAAGCTAATGCCTACTCTCAATAGCTACTAGGAATTTATACTTATACTTGTATCTGTCGTCAGCCTATTGTTTTCGAAGGTCACAACTCCAACACATCTCTTTTACAGTTTCGGTCGTAGCACCTGGCTAATAATTGGCCCTTGGTACTATGGCTAGAAACACTCAAAAGTATATAGTGGACTAGTTAAACACCTAAAACATGCACCAAATTAAATATGAGAAATTCACGGTCTATTTATGTACAACGTTAGACAATCTAATCCTAGTTCGGACGATCAAATATCCTGCATTCAATGAAGTGTCAACATCGTCTTGACACCTAAGTGGACAGTTGGAATCAGACGGTCTGAACTCATGATCGGTAGATCCGATTTCCTTACGTGTCCATGCTCTTTTGACACCTCACAATATGCATGGCCTAACTTCTTTTCGGACGTTTCGATCTACGTTCGATGGATCCGATCACTTTTGTTGCTTCTGAACTCACCATCAGTGGATCCGAATTATTCGGAGGATTGAACTCAAATCCTTTGCTTGCGAACTGTATAATCACTTGATTTAATTATTTAATGACCTCTTAATCATCTTGAGCATTTTAATTGCATAAAATAGTACTTTCTTTTATGATACATAGAGACGGAGATAGAAAATTCATTAGAGGGGCGAAATTTCGTTATTGTTATTTTTCCAAACATTAGTAAAATAAGTACTAATATTAAAATAACTTTTATTGCATAATTGTGTCTTTGTATCTAGCTAATGAATATTTTTTGAAAACAGAACTTTTGATTATTAAAATAAAGAAACTCATATTAAGAATTTATAGAATTGTGAGGGGTTTTGAATAAATGAATCAGAATAAAAAAGGATCAAAAAAGAGACCAAAATTACGAATTTATTTCATTTTTCACAGTAGGCAGGTGAAAAGGCCCTACCAAGGGTGAAGCCGTGGCACCTAGGCGCCACCCAGGGGCGCCTAGGCGCTTCCTGGGCAAGGCCCTATCTCCCAGTCCCCTCCGGGGGGTGCCTCACCGCTAGTGGTTGCCCTGGATTCTCTTTTAAATGTCTTTTTAATGTCCTAAATCTATGTTTAAAGTCTTTTAAGGTGTTGGAACCATTTATAAGATGTTTCATGGAAATATTTTCAAGTTTTGATGTTTGAACTAAAAGAACGACACACGTGAATCGATTTAGCTATGTAGTGCATCTATATGTAATTTATTCTTCACGAAAGTTATGTTCATTATGAAAGCATGAAGTTTTATGAACATAAAGTTTATGTACTCATTTCTTTCAAATAGCATGCATGATTTTCAAACACGAATGATTCTAAAGGCATGAAATATTTATGAAAGTTGACGAGGAAACTCTTATGAGAAAGTTATGTGAAGTTCATGATGATGAAATTTTATGATAAAATTTTATGAAGATGATGATGAAGTATTATGATGATACGTTATGCATAATAAAATATTTTGATGTTGTATGTGTTCTTGTAGTTGCAGTACAGGATTGGTAATCTTGATTGAGCCCTGGAGGGGCCCTTCCAAAAAATAAAAGTTTAATGTGCATATAGACGAAGTTCGGTATGGGACAATATGCGTATTGGCTTCGGCTAGTATGAATTGTACCAAATGTTAAATGCTTGTTGTACAACGACCGTGATTACGAGAACCTAATGTGCTCATAAATGGTGTCTATCACAATTACATATATTTCATCGCAAAAAATGAAATATTTTTATGCCCATGATTTTATATGCTCGATGTTTTGTTTTAGTTACACTTATGCATTATGTTCTTATTATGTATTATCTATGTAATGAAGGTTTTTTGCTGAGTCTTTAGACTCAATATACTTGAATGGTGCAGGTAATGATGCTTTAAACAATTTCATAAATGAGTACACAAATGTATATGAAGAGGAGTAGCAGAGAGGGCGAGAGAGTTGGGACGCACACGCGCGTTGTCCGAAGAAACCTATTCCGTTTTAAATTTGAGAATCGCTATAACACAAATTTTTCAGTAAACTTTTTGATTGATGGTTGTAAGCAGGAACACAATTTTTACTTTTTCAAGTATTTTATGAATGTTTCGGTGCTAAACTATTTTTTTATGAAAATTTTCTTTATTCCAAATTCTTTTAAGAATTTAAATGAATGCATGTTATTGAGTGACTCCCTCGAGAGTCGGGGACGTCATAGATCCGATCACATTCGTTGCTTCCAAACTCACCATCGGTGGATCCGAACTCTTCGGAGGGTCCGAATTCAAATCTTTTGGTTCCGAACTGTATAATCAGTTGATTTACTTATTTAATGACCTCTTCATCATGTTGAGAATTTTAATCGAATAAAATGGTACTTTCTTATGTGATACATAGAGACGGAGCCAAAAAATTCATTAGAGTGGCGAAATTTTATTATTTTTATTTTTTATAGTTTTTGAAAACATAATATTTGATTATTAAATTAAAGAAACTCGTGAAAGGGCAATGTGCTCAATTTATATTTAAAAATAAATATTTAATAATAAAACACGAATAAATACTAGTAGAGGCTCAGAGGAGTTGGCGCGGCGGATAGTGGGTGTGATATGCCCCTCCCTTTGACTCCGTCTTTGGTGATTGACGTGGATGTTGACATATTGGATCTTTGATAAGAAACTTACATGCAGGGGCGGCTCCATTAAGCTGCCCTCCTTAATTTTTTTTTAAAAAATTATTATAACAATTTTAAATTTAAAATAAAATTATAATTATGAACTTAAATTAGAAATCAAACACGAAAATACAATAGAAACTAAAAAAATTATGTTAAGCTTCATTGTTAATGTGTGCAAAGTGACACAAAAATTTGTGGCTCATAGTCTTTAAAAAATTGAAGTCTAGACACTAAAAGTTTTAAAACCTATACACAACTGAGTTTTAAGGTTTTTAAACCTAAAAACAAATTGTTGAAGCTAGAATCATTAGCTTATAAGTTTCTGAGTTTGACTCTGATTTTATCAGTCACAATAACTGTAGTGAAGAGAAAATTTTTTCTGTTACGAATATTAATTACTTATACTGAAAAATATATATTATGAAGTTTGTCGAATGAAGTTATTATTATTAATTATTTTCAGAAAAAATTCATGTCATAAACGGTAAATTGTAAGTTAAATTTGAAATCTAACAATATTATTTAAATTTCAGTACTATATTTAACTATTGTTATGTGATGATAGTATATATATATATATATATATATATATATATATATATATATATATATTTGTGATCTTTAGTTCTGTCCGGCTGTCCCCCTTGATAAAATTCCTCATCCGCCCCTACTTACATGTCTGTATTGATTTTTTTATAATATCATATAACTTTCAAAATCTATGCATGTTAGCATTCACGATTTTCACATAAACAATCTCTTGTTAGTAAGCTAGACTTAGGTTAAAAAAGACGAAAAATAAATACAAACCAGAGAACAAAAAAAATTCATTGTTAATAAAAGAATAAATACTGAAAAAAAACTATAGAATGAAAGTTGATGCGTTAAAAAATTTCACATCAAATACATTATTTCGAACCGATAATCAATGAACCAATTTCTTCAATAAATCAGGTCGAATGATCCTAAAATATTTCTGTGTATCAAAGAAAACATGTGAAATAGCTCGCCGGAAGGCGAAGCCACTCCGATGCTCAAGTCAGTAGAGGATTCAATAGAAAAAATATGGAAAAGATGTATGAAGAGTGCGTAAAAGCGTATAAAAGAGTTGTAGAAAAAGTATCATCATAAGGGTTAGAGAGTACCCCTTATTTATAGGAAGAAAGTCCTAGTCCATATAGAATTTTATTGCATAAGTGAGACGTCCCCTATTTCTCAAACATTTAATAAAATAGTTGCGAAAAAAGAGTGAGAAAATTTTTTTAAACTTTAAACGATGTAGGGTATGCATCACACTAATTCCCAAAGAAAATAAAATCTAAATCTTTAACAATAAAAATCGTGTCTCAATGTTCATGAAGTCTAAGAAATACGGATGCAACCCTACTGTCAAGACCATCTAAAATACGGAACGTCAAAACCTACTACAAACATTTAAAGACGATAGGAAAAATTGAGTTCAATTAATTAACTATGTATATAAAATACAATTAAAAATAATCAAAGAACTCACTTAAGAACATTATATGAAATAAACATTTAAAAGACGAACCATTTGAAATCCTCAAAACTCATCTTTAAAAGATTGACAATTCAAATAATTAAATCATTACTCTTAAACATCGTACATAAAATATTGTAACAATATGATATAAATAAGCATAGGTAAATATTTTTGGTTTAAATACATCAGAGCTTCTGAACTGTCGTGTCATTCAATGACTTCGCCTCTTGGACTCTTCAGTCATGCTACCAGAGCTTTTTAAATCAAAACTGTTAAACCATCTGCACCATTCAAGTATAGTGAGTCTAAAGGACTCAGCAAGATTAAAATATACATATCGATGTCATTATAGCTTCAAAATAATTTAAACTTAAAATGACTTGAACATACCTAACATGATACCTTGAACTTGAAGAATTTTAACATAAACATCATGGAACTTTAAACTTAAAATCTTGAACATGAACTTCAAAACTCTTAAGAGATGCAAGAAACTTAAACTTGGACATCAACTTACTTAACTTTAAATCTTGAAAGTATACCTCATGCATATTCTCAAAACTTTACCATTTCATTCTTAAATGAACGTTTACACATAACATCTAATGTAAATCATGAAATTTGAGCATACAATTATTCATGAACATAAACCATGAACATAACATAAAAACTTATCACTTGGGGGTGATGAATTATGTGAAATTGTGGCAACCGTCATAATGGGCACATTCGTAGTTCCTGTTGATCAACAAGCATATGGCACTAAGCCTCATAATATTCGTTCTTTGGAAAGGCCCTCTTCGGAGCTCATCCCGGAGCACCAGTCCCATGTACTTATCTGTCTCTTGAGCCATGTTTGGAAAGGCCCTCTCCGGAGCACAAACCGGAGCACCAATCCCATGTTTGCCACCACAAAGACACATAAGACATCAAAAACATTTTCATACATTAACATGTCATATCATGCTTCATCTTAACATCATTCATTCATGTCTCATCATTTTATCATTTCATCATAACTTTCATCATAACATTCATTTCATTATGAAGCATCATCATATCATCGTAACTTCCGTCATAACTTTTGTTTCATGAACATAAAACTTTTGTAGTGACCCTTACCCGGATCACCTACTAAACAGAACTTATGCATGCAATTAACTTAATTAAACAGATATCAGAATAAAACTGCGGAATCCAATAACATTATACAATCCCAAGTAAAGGAATCTGTAATTATCCAATAATATACAACCAAATCGAATTGCTGTATAAACCCAAACAACAGTAATAAAACCTAGACGAAGCTCCAGCTGGCCAACCACTGACTAGCCCCTCCTGGATCCACCCTCCTCGTCCAATCGCAAACCTGCCCCATGGAATAGGGTGTCCAGAAAATACAGAGTACGAGACGTGAGCATAAAACGCTCAGTGCGAGAGTATGAGTATACATGCATGCAAAGTGAACTCCCTATAGACTCGAGGTCAAGGATCAGATAACAGAGACAGACCGGGCCCTGGTATGTAGCACGCTGTGCCGTCGCTTCAGGAGGTGGCTCCCATACCGAGATAACCGTGGATACGCCTGACCCAAATCGATGGAAGTCCATCCACTAACAGGATAGGGTACAACCCTACTACAGACATCTCGAAGGAGATACAGCAAGATGCAAATGAATGCAGCATAATATCATGGCATATAAATCATGCAGTCATATAATACATGCATACTCAGTCAGGATATCTCGAACAGTACTTTCGTACCTCAAAACAGTGAAAGCTCTACCAACTCTAGGTCCACGCCTATAGTCTGCTCTACACTGCCAAATGATACTACTATCATTAAAGTGCTCTAAAAGCCTTAACTAAGCTATTGCATACTCCTAAATATTTATAGGGAGCAAAGCTATACCTTCGTCCGTCGTTAGCCCTTTGATGTCGATGCCTCCAAAACTTGGGCACGACTCCGCTACGACTACCGAACGCCACTCCGACCTCCGGACCAAGCCTAAGAAGACTAGAACAGCTCCAAAAGGACTAGAAAGGAAAGGAGAACTCGGAATTGGCAAATGAAAGTGAAGTCTCGGCCTTCTATTTATAGACAACGATCGGAACTTCCGATCCTTGATCGGAACGTCCGAACCTCGATCGGAACATCCGATCTGTCATCGGAGCTTTTCGAAGATCCTGATCTGCCACGTGTCAAAATATCACTTCATGACTCCGGATAGGGGTGATCGGAGCTTCCGGTCCTGATCGGAGCTTCCGATCCAACCACACGTCATGCCTGACGTAATAACATCGGTGCCTCCGATCGCTCATCGGAGCTTCCGATCCCGTTCGGAGCTTCCGATCGTGCCTTCGGAGCTTCCGATCCGTCCGATACCTAATTCAATTAATTAGCATTAATCCTTTAATTACTCAATTAGGGCACGGGCTACTACATTCTCCCCCACTTAAGATATTTCGTCCTCGAAATCAGATCTTAAGTACCGAATGCAAATACAGAAATCAGAAACATTCTTTATTCAAATCAAACGTTTACAGAGTTTGCAACTGAATACAACTTAAAGAATGAAATCAAAACAACTCAGGATTGTCTTTACGCATCCTGTCCTCAAGCTCCCAAGTAGCTTCCTCAGTGCCTCGGCGCTGCCACTGAACTAAAACCAAAGGAATGACTTTGTTTCGTAAAACCTTATCCTTATAATCAAGATGCGAAGAGGTTTCTCAACATAAGTCAAATCCTTGTCTACCTGAACCTCAGATCGCTGCAGAATATGAGATTCATCCGCCACATACCGTCGCAACAGAGATACGTGGAACACGTCGTGAATGCTGGATAGATGCGGTGGCAATGCTAGTCGATAAGCCAAATCGCCAATGCTCTCCAAGATCTCAAACGGACCGATAAATCTGGGAGACAACTTGCCCTTAAGGCCAAATCTGAGAATCTTGCGGAAAGGTGACACTCTCAGAAACACTTTCTCCCCGACCTCGAACTGCAAAGGCCTACGCTTGATATTAGCATAACTGGCCTGACGATCCTGTGCAGTCTTAATCCGTTTCTTGATCTGATCAACAATGTCTATCGCCTGCTGGATAAACTCCGGTCCTTCAGCCTGTCTCTCCCCCACTTCTTCCCAGAAGAGTGGAGTACGACAACGTCGCCCATACAACGCTTCAAAAGGTGCCATCCCAATACTAGTGTGATAGCTGTTGTTGTAAGCGAACTCGATCAACGGCAAATGATCCTGCCAGGCTGAACCAAAATCCATGACGCACGCTCTAAGCATATCTTCTAACGTACGGATAGTGCGCTCTGACTGACCATCAGTCTCCGGATGATAGGCTGTACTCAAACTGAAAGTAGTACCCATCGCACGCTGAACACTCCCCCAGAATCTAGAAGTAAACCTGGGGTCCCGATCGCTGACAATGCTCACAGGCACTCCATGAAGTCGGACGATCTCCTGAATGTACATCCGTGCCATGCGATCCACAGAGTACTCTCGGCTATAGGCAATGAAATGCGCTGACTTGGTGAGTCGGTCCACCACCACCCAGATAGCATCACAGGTCCTCGGGGATACCGGCAAATGGGTCACAAAGTCCATAGTGATAAACTCCCATTTCCATTCAGGAATAGGCAGACTGTGAAGCAATCCTCCAGGTCGTCGGTGCTCTGCCTTGACCTGTTGACACACCAAACATCTCGAAACAAACTGATAAACACTGCATTTCATTCCCTTCCACCAAAAACGAGTACGTAGATCCTTGTACATCTTGTTGCTCCCAGGATGAATACTCAACTTAGTGCGATGTGCCTGAGATAAAATCTCCTCTCGCAACTCTTCATCCTGTGGAATCACAAGCCTACCAGACAAACACAGAAAGTCATCTGACTGATAATGAAATCCAGACGAGCTACCCTCGTTAGCTAGACGAGCTAAACGCTGGGTCTTTGAATCAGACATCTGAGCATCTCGGATCCGCGAATACAAGGCTGGCTCAGATAATATCGCAAACATCTGGATACTCTGCATACCTTTCTTATGCTTGAAGGTAAAACCTGAAGTACAACAGTCACTGATCGCACTAGACATCGAACAAGTCTGAAGTGCGGATAGTCGCACCTTGCGACTCAAAGCATCAGCGGTGAGATTAGCAGCTCCCGGATGGTACTTAATCTCGCAATCATAGTCCTTAAGCAAGTCCATCCAACGTCTCTGTCTCATGTTCAATTCTGCCTGAGTGAACAAATACTTGAGACTCTTATGGTCGGTGAAGATCTCAAATTTCTCGCCATAAAGATAATGACGCCAGATCTTCAAAGCGAACACAATGGCTGCCAATTCCAAATCATGGACTGGGTAGTTGTCCTCGTGAAGCTTCAGCTGTCTAGAAGCGTATGCGATCACATGCCCATTCTGAGTCAGGACACAACCTAACCCCTGAAGAGAAGCATCCGTGTAAACTACATACCCTCCAGATCCTGACGGTAATGCTAACACCGGCGCAGAAGTCAACCGCCGTCGAAGCTCACGGAAATTCTCCTCACACTCGGAGGACCACTCAAAATCCACACCCTTGCGGGTAAGCTGCGTCAACGGTCGAGCTAACTGAGAGAAGTTCAGAATGAAGCGACGATAATACCCTGCTAGACCCAGAAAACTACGGATCTCAGCAACTGTCGTCGGACGCGACCAATTAAGTACCGCTTCAATCTTGCTTGGATCAACAGAAATCCCCTCCCTGGATATGATATGGCCAAGAAAAACCACTCTATCCATCCAGAACTCACACTTGCTCAGCTTGGCGTACAATTGCTCATCTCGAAGAGTCTGCAGTACCAACCGCAAGTGAGAAACATGCTCTTTCGTATTACGCGAATAAACCAGGATGTCGTCAATGAAGACCACGACAAACTTGTCCAAATACTCCCTGAAGACACGGTTCATCAGATCCATGAATATAGTCGGCGCATTAGTCAAACCAAATGGCATCACTAGGAACTCGTAATGCCCATAGCGAGTACGGAATGCAGTCTTGGCTACGTCCTGATCACGGACTCTCAACTGATGATACCCAGATCTCAAGTCAATCTTGGAGTAAATTGATGTGCCCTGCAGCTGGTCAAACAAGTCATCAACACGAGGCAACGGATACTTGTTCTTCACAGTCACTCGATTCAGCTGCCGATAGTCAATGCACAGCCGCATCGACCCATCCTTCTTCTTCACGAAGAGAACAGGAGCTCCCCAAGGAGATACACTAGGACGAATGTACCCCTTGTCCAAAAGATCCTGTAGCTGATTCTTTAACTCACGCATCTCTGACGGAGCCAGACGATACGGTGCTCTAGAAATAGGCGAAGTAGCCGGCATCAACTCTATGCCAAACTCGACTTCCCTAGCAGGAGGAAAACCCGGAATCTCATCAGGAAACACATCTGGAAATTCATCCACAACAGGAATTCTCTCTATCCCAATACTCTTAGCGGACAAATCAACTGCATAGATAAGGAAGCCTTCCCCGCCAGACTCTAGAGCTCGACAGGCTCTCAAAGCGGATACCAAAGGCATCGGGGGTCGCGCTCCCTCACCATAGAAAAACCAACTCTCACTCCCTTCCGGATGAAAGCGTACTAATCTCTGATAGCAGTCCACTGAAGCTCGATAGGTAGTCAGCACATCTATTCCCAGAATGCAATCAAAGTCGTCCATCGCCAGGACCATGAGATTCGCCAACAGAACGTTCCCTTCGAACTCTAAAGGGCAACCCATCACTAGACGCTTAGCCAAAGCAGATTGGCCCGTCGGAGTAGAAACAGACATCACTACGTCTAGTGCAATGCATGGTAACTTATGCCTCTTAACAAAACGTGCAGAAATGAAGGAATGAGATGCACCAGTTTCAATAAGTACAAGAGCAGGTATACCATAAAGCATAAATGTACCTGCGATGACTTTCTCATTCTCCTCCACAGCCTGATCATGTCTCAGGGCAAACACCTGGCCAGAAGCTCGTGGCCTCAAATGAGAACTCCCAGCAGACTGTCCCTGCGACCTCTGCTGTACGGTAGCCTGAGAACCCGATCCTGTACCAGAACCAGAACCACCTCCCCCAGACATTGGACAATCTCTCCGGATATGACCAGTCTCTCCACAACGGAAACAAGCTCCAGAAGCTCTACGGCACTTGTCGGATGGATGGTTCTTCCCACAGTGATCACACTTGTCCTTCTTACCATAACGGACAATACCTCCAGAACCAGAGGAAGAAGAAGATCCAGACTTCTTGAAAGTTTGGGCACGGAGACCCAAAGAACTAGCAGGCCTCAACTGAGGGAAAGACCTGTTCCGCCGAATGCTGTCCTCTGCATGATGACAACGGCTCACCAAACCCTCGTAGGACATGTCGTCGCCAACCGCCACACGGTCATGGATCTCAGGGTTAAGGCCCTGAAGAAACAGATTATACTTCATCTCTGAGCTATCAGCAATCTCGGGGCAATAGGATAGCAGATCAAAGAAAATCTGCTGATACTCATCGATAGACATGGTTCCCTGTCGCAGACTCAGTAGCTCGCCTGCCTTCGACTGTTGGAGTGCAGGAGGAAAATACCACTTTTGGAAAGCTGTGCGAAACTCGGCCCAGGTGGCCACTCCTCTCGCCGCAACAAAAGGTGTAGAAGTAAACCTCCACCACCTGCGTGCACGCCCATCCAGAAGATAGCCAAGGGTCTCCACCTTCTGCTCATCGGTGCATTGAAAAGTCTGAAAAGTCGTCTCCATGCGGTCTAACCAGTTCTCCGCATCCTCCGGAGACTCACCTCCAACTAAGGGCTTGGGACCCATAGCTAAGAATCGACGCACAGTGAAACGCTCGTCGTCATGATGACGATGACGCCGTTCTCGACGAGGCTCCCGGTCGGCATCACCCCAACGCCCACCAACACTGCCATGAGAACTCTGGTTGTCACGATTTGACATCTAAAAAAATACCTCAAGATGAGACTAAATCCCAAGAATTCTTTTGCAAGCTCTGATACCATAAATGTAGTGACCCTTACCCGGATCACCTACTAAACAGAACTTATGCATGCAATTAACTTAATTAAACAGATATCAAAATAAAAATGCGGAATCCAATAACATTATACAATCCCAAGTAAAGGAATCTGTAATTATCCAATAATATACAACCAAATCGAATAGCTGTATAAACCCAAACAACAGTAATAAAACCTAGACGAAGCTCCAAATGGCCAACCACTGACTAGCCCCTCCTGGATCCACCCTCCTCGTCCAATCGCAAACCTGCCCCATGGAATAGGGTGTCCAGAAAATACAGAGTACGAGATGTGAGCATTAAACGCTCAGTGCGAGAGTATGAGTATACATGCATGCAAAGTGAACTCCCTATAGACTCGAGGTCAAGGATCAGATAACAGAGACAGACCGGGCCCTGGTATGTAGCACGCTGTGCCGTCGCTTCAGGAGGTGGCTCCCATACCGAGATAACTGTGGATACGCCGGACCCAAATCGATGGAAGTCCATCCACTAACAGGATAGGGTACAACCCTACTACAGACATCTCGAAGGAGATACAGCAAGATGCAAATGAATGCAGCATAATATCATGGCATATAAATCATGCAGTCATATAATACATGCATACTCAGTCAGGATATCTCGAACAGTACTTTTGTACCTCAAAACAGTGAAAGCTCTACCAACTCTAGGTCCACGCCTATAGTCTGCTCTACACTGCCAAATGATACTACTATCATTAAAGTGCTCTAAAAGCCTTAACTAAGCTATTGCATACTCCTAAATATTTATAGGGAGCAAAGCTATACCTTCGTCCGTCGTTAGCCCTTTGATGTCGATGCCTCCAGAACTTGGGCATGACTCCGCTACGACTACCGAACGCCTCTCCGACCTCCGGACCAAGCCTAAGAAGACTAGAACAGCTCCAAAAGGACTAGAAAGGAAAGGAGAACTCGGAATTGGCAAATAAAAGTGAAGTCTCGGCCTTCTATTTATAGACAACGATCGGAACTTCCGATCCTTGATCGGAACGTCCGAACCTCGATCGGAACGTTCGATCCTGTCATCGGAGCATCCGAAGATCCTGTTCTGCCACGTGTCAAAATATCACTTGATGACTCCGGATAGGGGTGATCGGAGCTTCCGGTCCTGATCGGAGCTTTCGATCCAACCACACGTCATGCCTGACGTAATAACATCGGTGCCTCCGATCGCTCATCGGAGCTTCCGATCCTGTTCGGAGCTTCCGATCGTGCCTTCGGAGCTTCCGATCCGTCCGATACCTAATTCAATTAATTAGCATTAATCCTTTAATTACTCAATTAGGGCACGGGCTACTACAACTTTACTCAATAACTTCATGCTTGTCATAGATGATAAAAATCATACTTTCATATTGAACATAGGTTTCATGAATGAAACTTAGACATGTACATGCATCACATAATGTAATCGATCCACATAAGTCGTTCTTTTCGTTCTTGACTTAAAACTTGAAACTTTTTGGATAGAAACTCTTAAATATTCTTTAGAAGCCTTTAAAGATCATAACCATGAATTTAGGACCCTAAAATAACATAAATAAAAGTGTAAACCCGAAGTCCATGCGCGGGGGTGCCACATTTCGGGCGCGGGCGCGCATGCCCTGCGCATGGGTCAGCTGTCTCGCTCTAAAACTCTATTTTTAATGCATAATTTGGAACATTGGTAAACATCAAAGTTGTAGCTATTGATCTTGGCTGTACAATTCCGAAAACCTCACCTTAATTGGAGCTTTCAATAAAAAGTTATGTTCATTATCCCTAGATATGTCACTGCCGGGAAATCAAAACACTCGACACACTTTGGGGTGATTTTGACCAATCTTCCAAAATGATTTTGACAAAACTCAAAACATGAAATTTGTACATAAATAAGCTATGTTTCTAATAAAATAAGCCTCATATCATTTGAATACGTACACTAATATTTATCTTCAAAATCGTAATGAATGTTGCTAATCCGGGATAATCCAGCATATGCAACATTTCAAAGCTTTAACTCAAACTAAATCAATACTTCAAAATATAATATTTTCTATTACTCTAGCTATATAATTTAATTAAAACATATCTTAGAGCCTCTGGAACTCATCAAAACTTTAAAATAAACATGTATCTCTTGAATCAAACTCAATAACTTGACAAGAACGACTTATGCTTTACGATTTCGTACCATCACATAACATATTCTTCAAACCATTAAAATATCAAAACATCATGCTCTTGAAATTCTTGAAAATCATGCATACATATCTCAACATACATCTTTTTATATCAAAATAAATATATTTTGAATGGTGGTTTCAAAACCTTTAAAATTTGCACTTGCCTAAACTTACATGTACACATCAACAAATTCACGTATCAAAATATTCATGATCTTGAAAATGGTTTTAAACATGTAAACTTGTAATATACATGCTTTTCAAAACTCTTAAAGATATAAACATATAACATCATGAACATCTTTCTACTTATTTTTATCAAAATACATAATATCTTGAATGGGTTTCAAAAGCTTTAAAACTTGCTTGCCTTGTTATTTGAAGAACGGAACTATCTTGGATCTTGGTAGAGATATAACCTTACTCAAACGGAATCGAGACATGCTAAAAAGGTAACCAAAGGAAGATGAAATCCAAGAGGTTGTTAAGCTGTTCCTAAGATCAAATAACACTTTTATATGGTGAGAATACACCAAGAATCAAAGACAAAATACAAGAAGAAAGGGAATATAAAATCTGTGCAGAAATGTCTTACAAAATGGCTTTGATCTAGGCTGAAACAACCACCAAAAATAGCGATTCATAGTTCAAATCGAAGATACGGATGTAAGGAAGATGACCCTTCAAACGGAATGAATTTTGGACACCGGATGAAGGAGTTATGAGCACAATTCAGCAGCTGCTCATAGGGTGGCGAGTTGGAGGATGAAGGTTGAGAAAATGGAAAAGGGAAAAGAAGATGATACGTATGGAAGGGAATAGAATGAGATAATAGGTGGGGGAGAAGACAAGGGGACAAGGTAGTAATGGTGTGGGGAAACCGATAGATAAGTAGGGTGTGGAGAAATAATTTCAAAGCATGTGCTGACTACCCAAAACAAAGTCAGACCAACACACCTCAACTCGGACTAATAAAATTTTCTCATCCCGATGATTAAAATAAAATCATAGAAATATTATACTCAAAACACTCGTAGAATTATTTTCTACGATATCATTCGTAGGCTAGACTTGTATTCTCAGTCCAGAATAAATTCTAATAAAATAATTTAATACAACAAATAAACATATATTTTAATACCTGAAACATAAACTTTTTAATCATTTACACAACACATAATATTTAATTAAAAATAACGTTTAAATCATAAATAATCAAATGAAATAACTTAAAATCATTAAAATTTATTGTAATAAATCATGAATAGATTTATGAATTTTTCAGATATTACAATAAGTCTACTAGATCTATGCATATCCATGCAATATTATGATATATCTATTAAATATAAATAAATATATGATATGATATGATTTTTTTATCATATCATCAATAATACCTCCCCGAGAGAAGTGACGACGAGTGAAATGAGGAGGAACTTTGAAGTGGTTGACTTTATATTTTAGAGCATGTAAGAAAATATTCTAGTTTCCTGTAATTTCCTTTAAGCGCTCGAGACGGAGGAGCTTACTGAGATGTGCCAAATAATGTGGCTAATATAGTCGATAGACACTGAAAAGATAATCAAATGATCTTTCATGCCAAGTTGATAAAGAGTCGTCAAAAGATCCAATATTAACTATATCACTCAATAATAAGTCGGGTCAATATACCGAAACCAACAAAAAACTGAGCATAAGATGAAGTCCAAGAAAATAATGATCGCCGCAAGAAATCCGTAGAGATCCAAAGTAACCATCCAAACAGAAATATAGTCTGATATAACGATAATCTGAGCCATTTGAAAGTCTATCTCAAATAAATATTTGTGGATAAAGATCTGCTTAGAGCCGAACTCAAATAAAGAGCAATAGAAGACAATATGTGATAAGTGCATTTTTTATGCATTAATTTGTGTTATTTTTATATATATTTTGTGTGCATTTATATTGTTTTTATGTGTTTTAGTGCATGTGTGTGTATTTCACTCTCTCGGTTGATTTTGTAGGAGCAGCCTTGGTAAAAAATTCATATTTAATTTTATAGAGATCCAAATACGATCTCCGTTCAGAATAAAGTTAAAGATGTTTTTAAGCTGCTGTCCAAATTTCACCTCGATCCGACGGCTAGAACTCGAGATATGAATTTTTTCAAAATAGGCGCCCGCGCGCGATTTAAAATTCCAGATACCTGCTCTACATGGCGCACTCGAGCAAGATTTCTACTCGCTCGAGCGCGAATTCGGAAGAATTTTGAGTCCGGAAAATTACTTGTTGCGTAGGGATTTAATTGGTATGGGATCCGGACACTATAAATAGAAGATATATCATATACTTGGGGGTTCGAAGTTCCAGATCGTGCACAACACAAGGGAGACGACTACAAGGCTTGGGAGAGAGGTTTCTCTTTTCTTTTCTTCTTCTTTTTATTTTTGAATTATTGTTTTCAATTATTGAGTAGTTTTTCTTCAACCAAAACGACGTGATTGGGCCGGACAAATTTATGCAGAAAACATGGATGTTTGTTTGGGATTTTTCAGAGTTGATTTTATTTTATTGATTGTCAGATTTATATTTGTCTTGTGAATAGTCTAATCAACTGTTTGCTTGCATGTTAATCGATTCCATGTCGAGAGATGAGGTATCGATTTTGATCACTCTGATAATCAACACATGGTAAAATAAACTAGAAATAGAATTCGGTTTCAGTGTGCGGTTTGGGTATAAACTGAATTTTCATAAATATTTAATGCATTCAAATTTAATTAGAATTACGAAAGATTAATCCGTCAATATTTGAGTAGGTTTGATTGTTCTAGAAATAGACCTTTGAACAAGATAGGAGAATTCCTGTGATCTAAGATTAAATCTGAGTCCTTAATCAACTACATGTTACATGATTTGTTTGGTACCAGCGTGTGTCTTGGTTGTCTCGTTTTAATTATTTTTATCTTCAGTTATTTTAATTCTTATTTCTTCAGAAGTTTTTATTTTAAATTCTTATTTTATTTAAATCAAATTGATTTTTATGATTTTGTCTAGATTAAACTAAATAATTAATTCCTGAGAATTGATTGCAGTCCCTGTGGGATCGATATTTGGAATCTTTGTCCACTTTACCATTACTTGACCTGGTATGCTTGCCAGTAGATTTATATCACACCGATTTAGCCGGTCAAGTTTTTGGCGCCGTTGCCGGGGATTGAATATACAATTTTTACTTCTTTTTATCTTTAGTTATTTTTTTTCTTTATTCTATTTTTTCCTGCGTGATCTACCATTTTCTATTTTATTTTTGTAGGAATTCATCTGGTGTAATACTTTGAGATGTTCCATCGACAAGTATTCACGAGTTTTACTCAACAACATGGAGAGCCATTCTACGCATCGTGGGAGAGATTAAATAATTTGGCCAACACAATATTCCGGTATCCTGATTGTTCTAATTATTCTCTTCTTAAATTTTTTCTTAATGGTTTGGATGCAGTGACAAGGAGATGAGTAATTAATGGAGCTTTGCAAACCTGTTGTCCACTATTTTGCCGAGATGATGACAGTGCGATACACATACTAGAGGATATGGCAGAATTTGACTACTACCGGTATTGAAATCTTACACCATACATTTGGAGCCACCAATACCCACAAGATACTCGTTACCCAGATTTTTCATACCAACCATTCGAACTTTAAGAGGAGGAGGTAATTTGTTCTCAATTGATCATACATTCATTATAGGATATATGAGCAAATACGTGGCCATGAACGAGCGAGCTATAGAAGATCTAATCAATTCTAGATGCCACCTTGAGGAGAAGATAGAGAATCTCAAAATATCAATTATCCATGAACACCAAGAACATGAAGTGAAGAAAGATACTCAAATAGTGATCCCCCAAAGTTGGTTCGATGATGATGACTTAGAAAACCATGATTTGGAATGTGAATCAATTCATGTTGAAGATCAAGAGGTTTTTGAGTCTTCTCTTCCCATTGAACCTCAACCGGAAGAAGTTCTGAAGGAGACAATATATGCAGATACACCGCCAACACAAATTTCACAAGAATTTGTTCTTCAAGAACCTACAGAGATGTTCTCCTCCCATGTTTATCAGCTGCTATGGAATGTTGTTGAGGTGACGAGCTTAAACTACATACATCTGGCCAAGATTGAGGGCACGTGGAAAGAAGACTCATTTGTGGTGTCATATGACACTTACTTTAGGCGTCAAACGCTTTTTGATGAGTGCTTTTGAGGGTCGAGCCGAAGACTGAAAATCAAGCACTACTTGGGAGGCAAACCAATATTTCTACTTAATTTTTTTAGTGTTAGTTTTTATCTAGTTGTTGCTTTATATTGAGTTGATCATGTTTAATTCCTCAAAATTTTTGATTTGCAAGGTGAATATATGGGAATATTGATGGCCTAAGAAATGTGGTGCAGCAGCGGCAGATGGATATACACCACGATGATTGACCAGGGGAATGTTATTTTGTTTTCATCGTGTTTATTTGTGTGTTGCATTTGTTCATTTTTCATTCTGTTCATTGTTCTAGAGCATTGAGGTCAATACTTTGGATAAGTATGGGGGGGTGTTATTTAGTTTTGTTTTGTTCATCATTGTGTTTTTCATTCATATAGTTTAGATTATTGCATATAGCATATCATTATGTTTTGTGTTTTTGTTGTGTGAATAAGTATAATGATAAATGTTGGCCGATGATGATAGAGTTGAAAAAAAATTATTTTTGAAAAAATGTTTCTTTTTATTGAACATGAGAAGCTGTTGGTTGAATCGTGAATTATATTAAGCACGCATGTTAGACTGGTGTAGTGTAGCGAAGTAATTGATGAAGTTCGTGTTTGTTTGATCATTGCACGACAATAGATGCTTTTTGATCATGATAGTGTCTTTGGATTCTTGATGATTGTTAGACATTTCATGTGTGATCTTGGGCATACCTATAAAATTTTTGAAAAAAAAAACTTTTGTTGAAAATTAAGTTAACTCCATCCGGGTTACGAGCAAAAGATTGAAATCCTAATCTCTTGTTCTTGACTAAGTATGCGGATTTCATGAGGTTAATAATTTTGAAATTTTAAAATAACAATTCCATCCGGGCTTGGATAATGATTGAAATCCTAATCATTGTTTCATAGCTAAGTTCTCGGGTTAAATGGGATTGATGCTCCATCCGAGCTATAGATGAGGGGATTAAAATCAGAATCCTATCTTAGTTATAGCTAAGTTTGCGGATAATTATTGAGGCTTAAAAAAATACCGGGTGCAAAATCCGGAGGTACGTAATTAATCTCAAGAAAGTGAAAGAGTGGGTGCCCGGTGAGCCAACTTGTGGCTAAGGGCTTTGATGACTCTTTGTATAAACAATCTTTTGTTTAATATAATTTACACTTTTATTAATGGCAATGACTTTATCTTTCTTCATATTGTTATATTGTGATATACTATTGTTGTTTTGATAAAGACCTTGAATATACTATAGTGTATGTAAGATGTGGTAGTACATGGGGATGACTATCATGAAACACATCTTATAGTCACTGTATATTTTAAACAGTTCCTAGTCGATTGAGCCGTCCGTTAATAAGGATAAGGATCGCTCGAGATTGAGACTAGCATTTGCGATGCCGAGTACCACGTTTCATTGGTATGGAACATAGTGATGTTCAAAGCATGCAAATGGATATTCATACGATGAATGATCGAACTACCCTATCCGAACTTTCCAAGTGGTTATCACTTATCGAGTGGATGAAGTCCGCGGTTTTGGTTGTACACCATTAGTCCTTACTACTTGAAACATCATTGAGACTCTATATGCTAGTACTGTGCTTTGACTCGTTTACCGACTCTATTGGGGTCATCAGGTGTCGGGATTGGGTACAGTTACGACACATATAGGAGTCGATGCTTTGTTGTCAAGGATTCACCACATACTTGCTAGTGTGGATATCCTATGCAATCTGAGGAGATATTAGTGTGACGAATCTCTGGCCAGAGTACATGATGTGTTTTAAGAAATGGTTTCTTAGTAGCACATGCGATGTCACTATTTGATCTTCAAGATGTATTGCATAGTTATCGAATCTCGAACGACTCTCGATTTACCAATGGTTGTTGATTCGATCGGGATATATGGATGAAGGGACCGTACTGTACGCTAACCAAAATCTATTGGTTCTTGCAGGCACTATCAGTGATACCTAGGGAATCATGGGGCGATGTTGCTAGGCGCTCTTACCATGATTCGATGGCAAGTCGGAAATTGTTGTTCCGAGTCACAAGGAGTTGTGAGCCCACGGCTAGCTATATCCCTGAACCATTGAGGGTCACACAGAGTAATGGATTTTTAATCCCCGTTTAGATAGTTAAATTTAAAGAGTTAAATTTAATGAATAAAGAAGTGGGACTTCTTATATCAGAGTAGAGGAGTAAGATTTCCTAAAATGACATAGTGATGGGCATTTTTGAAAATCACTGAATTCGGATTTAGAAAATTTATCTTGACTCTAAAAGATGCAGAAATGGTTTCTGTGAACATTGGTGAAATTGGTTTATCAATCTGAGTCACGATGAATTTTATATTAATTTCTGAACATGCGGGCTTTGCTTGTCAGGCTTGAACTTATGACTAATGGGCCCTAAGCTGTTAGCAGCCCACATTATAAATAAGTTATTGCAGTACAAAAATTACACAACAGAGGTCACAAAATATTTTCGAAAAACCTGGTTTTTCTTAACAGTGGCCGCCGCCCCCTCCCTCTCTGTTCTGAAAATTCCAGCCTGTGAATTTTGAATTTGCAGTCTGGTTTAACGGATCAAATTCGTTAATTCTCTTCGTAGAAACTTCTGATAGATTTTCTAGTGCAATCTATCAGAGGAATTAAATTTCCGTTCGTGGACCTGATTGAAGAATTGTTCGTCCATCAGTTCCTGGGATATACAACAAGAGCAGAGTAATCTGTTGGTGTCCATAATCTCGATTCGAGATTGGAGGTAAAAATTTAATTGTTATTTAATTTTTACACACACAATTTAATCGTAAAGTTTTGATACCCATTATGGAATCGTTCCATATAAAATTTTAAACTTCCGCTGCACCGGGTATAAATTCTGATTGATCTGATCACAGTTCTCCAACAGTGGTATCAGAGCCAGGTTGCTCAGATCAAACGATTAAATTAATCGATTGTACAAAAATTTTTTTGGCCTCGGGTTTTTGAAACAAAACATATTTTTAAAAAAATCAAAAATTTTATTTTTCTGACGGGCAAGAAAAAAGGGCAGCGATTGGATCGCTGCCCAAGGGCAGCGATCGTCGCTGGGCAGCGATCGTCGCTGGGCAGCGATGTGATCGCTGCCCAGGGCAGCGATCGTCGCTGCCCAGCCCGCGCCCGGTCAGGGCACGGGCTGCCCGGGATTGTCCCGGGCAGCTCGGAAAAATTAAAAATTGATTTTTGAAAATTTTGAATTTTTGAAATTCTAGTGTTTGATCCGATCGAAAAATGTTTTTGATAAGATCACGAGGCATCGGATCGAATTGTTCGAGTCCGAAATTTTTAAAATTGATTTTTGGATAAATTTGAATTTTTGGAAAATTTAAATATTTTATCCATTAAATTGAATTTTGAAAATTGATTATTTTGGTACAATTGATGATAAGATGTGATCTTATGGATGGATAAGATAAAATATGATTTTATCTTTTAAATTATGACGCCACAGCATGTTTATCCAATTATTTAAATTTTGAATTTAAAATTGGATAATGGGATGATCGATTGCCATAACCAATTTTGTAGGTGTATGTTAGGAATTTACATTTGTCTTATTGTTGTTGGTGTTTATTAATGAGCTTGGTTTATAGCCCAATATGATTGTCATATGTAATAAAAGTGGGCCTGGTTTATGGCCCGTTCCCACCCCTACAAATTTTTCCCATATTTGTCATCGAAATTTATTGTAAATTTATTAGACTTAGTGGGAGACAAAGATTTGAAGAAATGGTGGGCCCAGCAGACAATGAAGACTGAAGAAATGTAAATTGAAAGCTCAATATAATAGGATTGCATTGCATACCTGCATATTACCTAGGATTGGACTTAGACTCGTGATTGGCAACCACGGGTCGAATAGATAATGGGATCGATCATCCTTAAATAATATATGATATTATTGATGTATGCATGTTTAGAACAAATTGTATGAATCCCGCAAGCATACATAAAAATGAATGATGAGACAAATTTTCAAAATTAAAAATCCCTCATTTTAAATATGAAAAATTTATATCAAGATTAATAAAATGGAATTTAAATATTGTTTAAATTTTCCTACCTTCCATCAACGATCAATGTATGAGATGCTACCCGCGGATATGGTCCGGCTCATATTATTGGAGGGGCCCGTTCGTCGGAAAGCTGTACATTGGATCGACAAATGTTGTAAGTTGGGTGGAACTCCCATGGGATCGGCTCATATTATTGGGGGATCCACATGGCGACCGTCCATCACAACTTAATATTGATGGGTCATCTTGACATGTCACAATAAACGGCGTCATATTATTGGGCCCTTATTGGACATGAGGTAAATACATGGGGGTTACTTTGGAAGTAATTGGGCTCTACCTTTTGAAAATCATGGTTGGCTGATATTATTCGGGACTATGATTTGTCAATTGGACTCCATGTTCTCACTAAGGAAAAAGTTTCCCGTTTTCACTAGAGGGTGGTGAAATCGTTAAAATAGTGGGAGTGTAATTCATAAAATTAAAATTCGCCATATTTTATGTCTTAGTAAATTAATTAAACAATCACTGATTATTGTCTGTTTCCTTTTCAGTATATCGTTACAATGAATTCGCGTAATCCACTATTTGCAATTCTCGAACAAAACAAACTCACTGGCGCAAACTATACGGAATGGTTCCGTAAGTTAAAGATTATTCTCACTTCGGAAAAGGCTTTCTACGTGTTAGAGAAGCCGCCCCAGAAGGAAGCCTCGGCTAATACAAGTTCGGAAGAGTTGGCCAAACTTGATTTATGGTGGGACCATGATATCAAGGCCAAATGCTACATGCAGGCTTCGATGTCTGATGAACTCCAGAGGCGATTTGAGGATGCCGTGAATGCTGCTGACATTCACAAAGCACTCAAGGAGCTATTTGGAGCTCAGTCAAGGTCGGAGAGGTATGCCACTGTCAGAGAGCTCATGACAAGCCGCATGCGAGAGGGGACTTCTGTCCGTGAGCATGGGGTGCGCATGATTGGGCTCATTGAAAAGTTGGTAACACTCGACTTGACTTTGGAGCATGAACTCAGCTCGGACTTGTTACTCCTTTCACTTCCTTCATCGTATGACGGTTTTGTGGTGAACTTCAACATGAACAAGATAGAGGCCACCCTTGAAGAGATGGTCAATATGCTTGTCACATATGAAGCCACACTAAAGAAGGATAAACCGGTACTCTTGGTTGGGTCCTCTTCTAACTCGAAGAAGGGGCCAAGTGGAAAGGGTAAGAAGCGTTCTGCCCCGTCCAAGAAGAGTGTACCGAATAAGAAGGGGAAGGCCAAGGTTTCATATGAGAAGAAGGATGAAAACGTTTGCCATTACTGCAAGAAGCCCGGTCATTGGAAACGTAACTGCAAGGAATACCTCGATCAGTTGCGAACTGAAAAGGGTATGTTTTACATTGAAATAAATGTTTCTCTTAATACTTCTTCTTGGGTATTGGATACCGGATGTGGATCTCACATTTGCAATGATTTGCAGGTGATGACAAGAAGTCGTAAGCTAAGGATGGGTGAGACCCAACTGAGACTCGGGAATGGTTCAAGAGTCGAAGCCAAAGCGATAGGAGACATTTATTTAATTTTGCAAAACAATTTTAAGTTATTTTTTAGAGATGTTTTGTATGTTCCGGATTTGGTCAAAAACATTATTTCTATTTCTATGCTTGATAGAGATGGTTATTCTTGCAATTTTGTGAATGGGATTTGCAATATTTATAAGAATGAATGTTTGATTGGAAATGGACAAATTGAAAACGATCTATATAACTTCAAATTAAAAGACGTTTCAATGAATTATGTCGATAAACCGGTAACAACAAATAAAAGGAAAAACGATAGTCAAAACCCGACAAATCTTTGGCATGCTAGGCTAGGTCATATTTCCTCAAGGAGGATGAACAAGCTAGTGGGAGAGAGCATGTTTGATATGTCTGATATTAACTCTCTACCTACTTGTGAATCCTGCCTGAAAGGAAAAATGACTAAATCTCCATTCAAGGGGAAACCTGAGCGTAGTCAAAATCTGTTGGATTTGATCCATACAGATGTTTGTGGTCCATTTAGAATTGGTACTCAATTTGGCCACACCTACTTCATTACCTTTACTGATGATTATTCAAGGTATGGGTATTTATATTTAATGAAATATAAGTCTGAAGCATTTGAAAAGTTCAAAGAATTCAAGGCTTAAGTAGAAAACAAACTAGGCAAAAGTATTAAGGCACTTCGATCGGATCGTGGTGGAGAATACTTAAGTGCCGAGTTTTTGGACTATCTAAAAGAGAATGAGATTCTCTCTTAGTGGACTCCTCCTATGACACCACAGCTGAATGGTGTTTCGGAGCGTCGTAATAGAACCTTGTTGGACATGATTCGATCCATGATGAGCTTCACTGAGCTCCCACCATCATTTTGGGGCTACGCGCTTGAAACGGCGGTTTTGTTGTTGAACAACGTTCACACTAAAGCAGTAGATAAAACACCATACGAGTTATGGAATGGCAAAGCTCCTAAGTATTCGTACTTGAGGATTTGGGGATGTCCTACTTACGTGAAGCAGACAGTGTGAGATAAG
The DNA here is from genome assembly GCF_033568475.1 of Henckelia pumila. Lineage (NCBI taxonomy): Eukaryota > Viridiplantae > Streptophyta > Magnoliopsida > Lamiales > Gesneriaceae > Henckelia > Henckelia pumila. The sequence continues at coordinate 81,653,760 of NC_133122.1, read as the reverse complement.
TTGGATAGTCGATCCATCTTATGTTATTTTGTGGGGTATCCGAAGAATTCAATCGGATATTATTTCTATCATCCTGCTGAAACAAAGGTGTTTGTTTCAAGAAATGCCACCTTCTTGGAGAAGGAATTCTTATTGGATAATAAAGGCAAGATGATGGAACTCGAAGAAATTCGAGAAGAACCCGAAATACAAATTAACGATCCTACACCTCAAGAATCATCACAAGACACTCCTATTGCTAGAGGTCCGAGAGGACTTCTAGGCCTCCTGTTAGATATGGTCTTCTTCTTGAAGGGGATCAAAGTGAACCCGATATTGGATTTGATCCAAGAAACTTCAAGGAAGCAATTTCTGATGCGGATTCTAATTTATGGCTTGAAGCAATGCAGTCGGAAATAGACTCGATGCATTCAAACCAATTTTGGTCTTTAGTAGATCCTCCTGATGGAATTGTTCCAATAGGATGTAAATGGATTTACAAAAGAAAACTTGGGCCTGATGGCAAGGTGTTGACCTATAAGGCACGATTGGTTGCAAAAGGTTATACTCAAAGACAAGGAGTTGACTATGATGAAACCTTTTCACCAGTCGCAATGTTCAAGTCCATAAGAATCCTAATTGGCATAGCAGCATGGTATGACTATGAGATATGGCAAATGGATGTGAAGACAGCATTTCTTAATGGAAACATTAAGGAAGAAATCTATATGATGCAGCCTGAAGGATTCACCTCCATGGGAAGCGAGCATAAGGTATGCAAGATTCATAGATCAATTTATGGTCTAAAACAAGCATCAAGAAGTTGGAACCAGAAATTTGATGAAACAATAAAGGATTTTGGTTTCATCAAGAACACAAAGGAACCATGCGTGTACAAGAAAGTAGTTAAGGATGCGGTAACATTCTTAGTACTTTATGTTGATGACATCCTACTCATTGGGAATGACGTAGGGATGTTGCAGTCAACAAAGATATGGTTATCAGGTAGATTCTCGATGAAGGATTTGGGTGAGGCATCCTATATACTAGGGATACAGATCTATAGAGATAGATCTAAGAGAATGATAGGACTCACTCAAGCAACCTACATCGACATCATATTGAAAAGGTTTTCAATGGATGGGTCCAAGAGAGGACATCTACCTATGTGTCATGGAGTTTCTCTATCCAAGTCCATGTGTCCCAAGACTGATGAAGAGATAGAGAAAATGACACATGTACCATATGCGTAAGCCATAGGTAGTATCATGTATGGGATGATATCTACCAGACCGGATGTAGCATTTGCTCTGAGTGTCACGAGCAGATATCAAGCTAATCCCGGTCAAATGCATTGGAAAGCCGTGAAGGACATTCTTAAGTACTTACGAAGGACTAAGAATATGTTCATGGTATATGGAGGAAGAGAACTGAAATTGGAAGGCTATACCGACTCTAGCTTCCAAAGTGACGTGGATGACTCGAAGTCAACCTCTGGATTTGTGTTCATGCTCAATGGCGGTGCTGTCTCTTGGAAGAGTTCCAAGCAGGACACCACAGCGGATTACACCACTGAGGCAGAATACATTGCAGCATCAGCTGCTGCTAAAGAGGCCGTTTGGATGAGGAATTTCGTCCAAGAGTTGGGCGTTATTCCTGAAGTTGTTGGTCCAGTCCCGGTGTACTGTGACAACACGGGTGCCGTTGCTCAGGAAAAGGAACCAAGGTCTCATCAAAGATCCAAACACGTACTGAGGAAATACCACATCATCCGGGAGATCGTGGAAAGAGGAGACATCACTGTCGAGAGAGTGGCCTCTGCAGACAATATCGCTGATCCACTTACTAAGCCCTTGCCAGGACCATTATTTGACAAACATCGCGAAGCAATGGGTCTACGTAGTATGACTAGTTGGCTTTAGGTCAAGTGGGAGATTGAAAGAGTGGGTGCCCGGTGAGCCAACTTGTGGCTAAGGGCTTTGATGACTCTTTGTATAAACAATCTTTTGTTTAATATAATTTACACTTTTATTAATGGCAATGACTTTATCTTTCTTCATATTGTTATATTGTGATATACTATTGTTGTTTTGATAAAGACCTTGAATATACTATAGTGTATGTAAGATGTGGTAGTACATGGGGATGACTATCATGAAACACATCTTATAGTCACTGTATATTTTAAACAGTTCCTAGTCGATTGAGCCGTTCGTTAATAAGGATAAGGATCGCTCGAGATTGAGACTAGAATTTGCGATGCCGAGTACCACGTTTCATTGGTATGGAATATAGAGATGTTCAAAGCATGCAAATGGATATTCATACGATGAATGATCGAACTACCCTATCCGGACTTTCCAAGTGGTTATCACTTATCGAGTGGTTGAAGTCCGCGGTTTTGGTTGTACACCATTAGTCCTTACTACTTGAAACATCATTGAGACTCTATATGCTAGTACTGTGCTTTGACTCGTTTACCGACTCTATTGGGGTCATCAGGTGTCGGGATTGGGTACAGTTACGACACATATAGGAGTCGATTCTTTGTTGTCAAGGATTGACCACATACTTGCTAGTGTGGATATCCTATGCAATCTGAGGAGATATTAGTGTGACGAATCTCTGGCCAGAGTACATGATGTGTTTTAAGAAATGGTTTCTTAGTAGCACATGCGATGTCACTATTTGATCTTCAAGATGTATTGCATAGTTATCGAATCTCGAACGACTCTCGATTTACCAATGGTTGTTGATTCGATCGGGATATATGGATGAAGGGACCGTACTGTACGCTAACCAAAATCTATTGGTTCTTGCAGGCACTATCAGTGATACCTAGGGAATCATTGGGCGATGTTGCTAGGCGCTCTTACCATGATTCGATGGGCAAGTCGGAAATTGTTGTTCCGAGTCACAAGGAGTTGTGAGCCCACGGCTAGCTGTATCCCTGAACCATTGAGGGTCACACAGAGTAATGGATTTTTAATCCCCGTTGAGATAGTTAAATTTAAAGAGTTAAATTTAATGTATAAAGAAGTGGGACTTCTTATATCAGAGTAGAGGAGTAAGATTTCCTAAAATGACATAGTGATGGGCATTTTTGGAAATCACTGAATTCGGATTCAGAAAATTTATCTTGACTCTAAAAGATGCAGAAATGGTTTCTGTGAACATTGGTGAAATTGGTTTATCAATCTGAGTCACGATGAATTTTATATTAATTTCTGAACATGCGGGCTTTGCTTGTCAGGCTTGAACTTATGACTAATGGGCCCTAAGCTGGTAGCAGCCCACATTATAAATAAGTTATTGCAGTACAAAAATTACACAACAGAGGTCACAAAATATTTTCGAAAAACCTGGTTTTTCTTAACAGTGGCCGTCGCCCCCTCCCTCTCTGTTCTGAAAATTCCAGCCTGTGAATTTTGAATTTGCAGTCTGGTTTAACTGATCAAATTCATTAATTCTCTTCGTAGAAACTTCTGATAGATTTTCTAGTGCAATCTATCAGAGGAATTAAATTTCCGTTCGTGGACCTGATTGAAGAATTGTTCGTCCATCAGTTCCTGGGATATACAACAAGATCAGAGTAATCTGTTGGTGTCCATAATCTCGATTCGAGATTGGAGGTAAAAATTTAATTGTTATTTAATTTTTACACACACAATTTAATCGTAAAGTTTTGATACCCATTATGGAATCGTTCCATATAAAATTTTAAACTTCCGCTGCACCGGGTATCAATTCTGATTGATCTGATCACAGTTCTCCAACAAAAAGTGCATGTTTTTATTTGGGATTGTTGAGATGACAGAGTGCTGGATTGTGATACTTGCATTGAATTGTCATAGGTTGCTAAACATTCTTAGGATGAATTCTTTTGAAGTTGCACAAAACTGGAATAACATGGCACACACACACGTTTACGTTAAACTGACAGTGTATTGTGAACAATCAGAACTTTGTGGTTTTTAATTTTTGAATGTGGGAAATTTTTGGAGGTTGTGCATGTTCATGATTCATTCTTACTTTTGTTGTTGTTTGCATATTGTTTTGCATGTCTTGCTCGAGGGCGAGCAAGAATTAAGTATAGGGGTATTGATAAGTGCATTTTGTGTGCATTATTTTATGTCTATTTTGCATGCATATGTATGGTCTCATATTTTTAATGTGTTTTTTATGTGATTTATTGCTTATTTGTGCATTTCACTCTCCGGGTTAATTCAGTAGGAAAATGGGTTTTTGAAGAATGAGTTACGGAGCAGCCTTGGTCAAAAATTCAAATTTAATTTTATAGTTCACAAATAAAATCTCCACCATCCAAATTAAAGTTCAAGATATTTTGAAGATGTTGTCAAAATTTCAGCTCAATCCGACGGTTAAAACTTAAGTTATGAATTTTTCAAACAAGTCGCGCGCTGGGAAAAAACAGGGCGCCCGAGCTGCAATTTATTGCAGACCAAGCACCGCATCATAAAAACAGGCAGAAAGCAGGCATAAGTTTTAGCGCTCGGGCTGTCATTTTTAACCGACCGAGCCCCCTCGCGAAGTTGGAAATTTATATTTTGCGGGTGTTTTACATGAAAAGAACTCTTGGGCACTATAAATAGTAAAAATTCTGACGTTTTAAGGGTTCCAAAGATTAGATTGAAGGGAGGAGGCGGCCATCTAAGGAGAAAAACATGAAGAGGGAGGAAACTTGAGAAATTGAAGAACCGCACAAACTAGTTTTCTCTTTTTTTTTTCTTTTATTTGTTGGGATTTAGGGGATCCTACCCCCAAAACTATGTTTTGATTTATTCTTGAAGATTGAATTTTGTTTTTAAGCGTTCTTGATTATATTATTGTGCTTATTGCCATTTTTGAGTTTGATCAACTTCTTATTGATTTTATGTGTTATAATTGATACTGAGAGGAGATTTTATGACATGAAAGGGTAATTTATTCAATGGATCTACAACTTGCATAGATATATAAGGTTGGATACATGTTGATAGTCATAGTCCACCAGGTCGAAAGCTAGAGGATTCCATAAATCGTTAATGCAGTTGCAATTGTTAAATAACGCAAGGAGACTTGGTTATTACAATTTGTTAATTAGATTAATAAAGCTCGATAGAGTATATTGATAGATTAGGGAATTCCGTCAAAAGCATGACTTGAAAAATAAAATTCAATCATTAGAGAAGAAAGAGGTATGTGAACCGAGATCCTAGCAATCGTTTATTTATTTTTTGAATTTAATTTATTGTTTTTCTTTTATTTCATCATTTTATTTTAGTTTATTAATTTTTTTTCCATATCTTGTTTTAATTAACTAAAGAATTATATTGAGGTGAATTTGTCAAACATCAATCTCTGTGGGACGATACTCGTACTCATGTACACTATATTATTACTTGATCCGTGCACTTGCGATTTTTATTCTAGCTTAATTGATAGACATATTTGAGTTGATTTTCCGTGGTAGTATTTGCTCGATCAATATGCTAAACACCGAGCCCAAATAAAGGGTTGTAGAAAATAAGTGTTGTTGCCAAGCGTGTGGTTGGGCTTATATATGTGCCAAGTTAATGGGCTTACATTGTGCCGAGCTGGCCGGACTTTTAAATTGACAACGAATTGCGTGGGATGTGCCAAACTTGGTTGGGCTTTCTAAGCTGACCACGAATTGCATGGTATGTGCCGAAATTGGTCGAACTTTTGAATTGACCACGAATTGCGTGGTATGTGCCGAACTTGGTCGGTATTTCTGAGTTGATCACGAGTTGCGTGATATGTGCCAAACTTGGTAGGGCTTAATTATGACAACGAATTGTGTGGTATGTGCCGAACTTGGTCAGACATTCTGAGCTGATCACGAGTTGCATGATATGTGCCAAACTTGGTCGGGCTTAAGTTTGACCACAAATTGTGTGGTATGAGCCGAGCTTGATCAGGCTTAAGTTTGACCACGAATTGTGTGGTATGTGCCAAGCTTGGTCGGGCTTTCTGAGTTGATCACAAATTGTGTGATATGTGTCGAGCTTGTTCGGACTTAAGTTTGACCATGAGTTACATGGTATGTACCGAGTTTGGTCGGGCTTAAGAGAGTATCAAGCCGTAGATTGGTCATTATTGCTAGATTGCATTCCTGATGCGTAAAAGAGGGCCTTATAGCGAGATTTCATGCCCGATATAGTAGAATAGGATCTTACTGCAAGATTGCATACCCGATATAGTAGAATTAGACCTTACTGCAAGATTATATGCCCAATATCGTAAAATAAGGCCTTACTACGAGATTGCACGCCCGATATCATAAAATAGGGTCTTACTGTGATATTGCACGCCCATGGATGTAAAATAGGGTCTTACTGTGAGATTGCATGCCCAATATAGTAGAATAGGGCTTTACGGCGAGATTGCATGCCCAATATGGCAGAATAGGGCCATACTGCGTGATTTCATGCCGGATATAGTAGAATTGGGACTTACTGCAAGATTCCATGCCCGATATCTGTAAAAAAAAACCAAACAAAAAATACAAGGCAATAGAAGTCTAATAAATCTGATCACAAGAAAACAAACATAGAACTTTGTTATTAGGAGAGGTTTTAGAAAATACAATAAATTTTAAAAAAAAAACTTAATTTAATGTCAAGATAAGAGTAATTGAAATACTTATCGCTCATTTTATGGATGACATGAATTTGGATGTATATAAAGATAACATCTTCTATTCTTTGATTAAAGAACTGACTTGATATAGCAAGAGAAAAATGATCTCCACCTTCCAGAATGAGTGTAAAGATTTATGAGCACGTGGTATAAATTTCAAAAAAATCCAACGGTTAGATTTTTCGTAATCGCTTTTTCAAAAATCCTGCACAGTAATCATGCGAAAAGAACAATAGATTCTTTTTGGCCATGTATATCCGAGACTAAAAGTTTTCAAAATAGATCTCACCGTTCATAATTTGTGTCATGATAATTCCAATCCATTGTATAAATTTCAAAGCAATCCAACGGTTATATTTTCCGCAACTGTTTTTTCTAGAATGCCGCACAATAATCATGCGAGAATAACAACAGACTATGTTCGGCCGTAAATATATGAATCTAAAGGAACCAATAAAGATCTTTACCGTTCAGAAGTTGCGACATGATGTTCCAAACACACGGTGTAAATTTGCATAATTCCAACGGTTAGATCTTTCACAACAACCTATTCAAGAAGACTGCACAGAAATTGTTCGAGAAGAGCAGCCTCAGATTGGCGGTCAAAATCCAATCCTACAGGCCACAAATCAATATCTCTACCAATCAGATCCTAGATAACATAATCATCAATATGTACACCAAATTTGAATCCGATCCGACGGTTCAAATTTTCAGAACTGCTTTTGCACAGTGTCTGATGTGCAAGAAATGCGAAAATCCGAAAACATTTCTCTCTATTCCGTTCTTGAGTCAACCGTGAAGAGTAATCGTGGGTTTAGTTTTCGTTCCCACAGGCGGTGTCAATTGATGTGTTCAAAAAATTTACATCAAATAAATTACCTCAAACCGGTAATCAATGAACCAATTTCTTCAATAAATCGATCCGAATGATCCAAAAATATTTCTGTGTATCAAAGAAAATATGTGAGATGGCTCGCCCGAAGGCGAAGCCACTCCGACGCTCAAGTAAGTATATGATTCAATAGAAAATATATGAAAAAGATGTATGAAGAGTGCGTATAAACGTATAAAAATGTTGTATAAAAAGTATCATCATAATGGTTAGAGAATACCCTTTATTTATAGGAAGAAAGTCCTAGTCCATATAAAATTTTATTATATAAATCTACTAGATATATGCATATTCATACAATATTATGATATATCTCTAAAATATAAATAAAAATATGATAGAATTTTTGTCATATTTTATAAAATATATATATATATATATATATATATAATTTTCTCCCCGGCAGAATTAAAAATTTACAGACTACAGTAAATCATGCGTTTAAAAAGTTTCGCGCATACTAATAATAATTATTTTGGGAACACTAACTGGACTTTTCTCATTTATTGTTCGTGGGACCCGAATTCTACGTGCTTCTATAATACACACAATAAAAGGGAGCAAATATGTCATGGATGACAACTAGGATAATTACAATTTTAAATGAAAGATAAATAAAATACAAATATTAACAAAAAAAATTAAATGTATTTTCGAATAAACCATATTCAAACGTGGATTTGCGTGCATGAATGCAGTCCAGAAGATAAGAATTTTACCTTTTCAAATAAAAAAATCGGCTTTTATTTTATGGTTTCGTGTCTGAGTTCTCTCCTCATATCAAACATTTAATTTAATCAGACAGAGGAATACGTACAATTTTCTCTGTCTATTTATTGTTATTTTATTTATTTATAATAATAATATTATTATTATTATTCCAGGTGGATTCAGAGAATATAGTGCTCCTCGAACCTCGACAATGCAAAGGTTGGATTTGTCTATCACCAATTAATCAACTATTAATATATTGTTGTAATTTGTCCTCTCTCATGTAAATACAACAAGGCGTGTGTATTTCTGTATGTTTAAAACTATCGTTAAATGACGTATTGTTTAAAATCATATATCCATGCACGCACACACACACATGGTCACTGTATTCTCTGAATCCACCTGGAATAATAATAATAATAATATTTCAAATTTACTCCCATACCTATTTATTATTTGAAATATATGAATTTCAAATACTATCATATTTAATAACTTCTCACAAATCTAATACCTCCATCCTAATACATTATAAAATTATATGTATCACTATAAATTGTAAGATTTATTGAAATTTTTAAACTAAAAGTAAATAATTTTTTTGTATTATTACGTCACCAACTTAATAATAAAATAAATTAAGATAATTTTATAAATGTTATATTTTGTATTAAAATGCTTGTGGCAGCTTTTTTTACAAGAGCTATATATCAGCTACGCCACTGTACCAGATCATCGAAACATAACTACATCTAATAAAGGCATATGGATTCGGATCATATGCACGCATTTGTATTTTTTTTACCTTGGAAACATAATTTTTGTGCAAATAAGAAAAAGAAAGAAATAGATATTTGTTCAAACAATAGGTAAGAGTCTACATCATCAAATTTCTTGTTACCTATGGCCTTTAATTTCAGGGCATGGAATGTGTTGCTTGTACATACATAATAATTAATGAGAAGCCGTTATGGTTGAAAAAAATATGACAATAAAGGTTAAACAACATACTATAAAATCCTATTCTTAGGAAATAACAATAGACTATATTGGAGCATTGTTAGAATGTGATAACATGATTTTACTGATCCAACTTCTGTTTTTAACAAGATTTAGTAGCACATGATTTAAATGTTATTATATGTGAAAAATAACTCAAATATCAACTTCAGGACATCCGAAAATGGTATGAAAAGTCTGAGGACCTGAGTAGTTCGGATCCAACCGAACTATTTTGGAAGCACAGAGAGAGTCTGACCTTCCGAACTCCAGTTGACACTCACACAAATGAAAATGAGGTGACAAAAAGAGGATGACAACTAGCAAGATTGGACCATCCAAAGGTCCAATCTATGGTTCAAATCTTTCGAACGTCGCCTATAAATAGGCCGAGGATTTCTCATTTTTGGTGTTTGTTTGAGGTTTCTGGTGTGTATTAGTATATATTTTGAGTGTTTTTAGTCTTATACTCGAGGATCGAGAAATAACGAGACGCTTCAGGAGTCATAGTGGAGCTGTGCCTGAGTTTGGAGCCTTCGATAGCGAGTTGACGACGAACGCTTGCATAAGTCTAAACTCTTAATAGCTTTTTGAAGTGACTATTAGTATAGTTAAGACTTTTAGTCAAGTAATAATATGATATTAACTTGATTATAATCTTGTATCTCAGACCCTGTGCTTCTCGGCTTTCTTGAAAGAGGTAAGACAATATTATCCAAAATATTTTTGTTGGGTATGCATGTTTTATGTGTTGCATTTTGTAGTGACCCGACCAAGATCACCTGCTAGTCAGAAACTCAAGCTTGAAATTAATGTTAAAGTAACACTTAATCAGAGAAAATTGTGGAAAATAAAATACAAACATCAAACTCGATAATTCCATCAGCAGAATACAATTGAAAAACTAAGCACGAAAAAATAACTGTTATACAACCCAATCGAACTAAAAGGAAACAAAAAATAGGGCAACTAAGATAACCTCCTATAACGGTCACTGGCTCCGCCTCAACCCTGCCTCGAACCTTCGGCCTTGTCCAACCTGAGACTTGTCTCGTCGAATAGGGTATCTAAGAATAACAAGAAGGACATGAGCGACTAACACTCAGAACGTAAAGTATGAGTATACAAATTAACCGATATTCCAACATCCGAAAAATCAATAAATCCACTCATGAGTATTTCGTGGGATTTTAAATGAAATTTAAATTATTTTATTTTATTTATTTATGAATTAAAAGTTATGTTTAATTAAATACTTTTATGTGACATATTAATGATTTAAAAATTGTGTTTAAAAGATTTCGTGCTATGTATATTGCAAGATATTTTATGTTTCAAAATTGAGTGTTAGTTTGATAACTTCAAGCCCACGATAACTGCATCAGACTTGTCTAGTTTTGATAGGAAATTATCACAACAATATTTTAGCATATCTTTGCAATATCTTGCATTATATTTTATTTTGAGTTGTAAACTATAAATACATTATTCTTATTCATTAATAATAGTTTCAGTTTTATTCATATTATTGATTGAAATTCTCTCAAGAATTTTATTGAAGATTTGGCTTTGTTCAAAAATCAAACTTATCAAAGTTCTTAACTTTGTGGTGTTTGTTAATTGTTTTTTATTGAAGATTGTCAGATACAAGTTATCTGAAGGTTTCATTGAATTCAATTATTTCGTAATTTTTATTGTTAATCGTTCATCGATTAAAAGTGAAAATTCACTTTTATCTTTTATTAATTTCCGCGAGATTATACTTGTCTTAAAAAGATTGAAAAACATCAATTGAGTCTTGTTTTTAATTGATCTGAGGGCACGAATTAGATTATTTTCGGGTTTTCTTTTCGTTAATCAACCAGATTCATATCATTTGACATCAGAAAATAGTTTTTTTTGAGACAAGTAAGTAGTTGTTCTCATCTGTTCTTCGCTCTTCGTAGTTGTTCTTCATCTAAATCTATTCTTTTTCAAGTCTTTATTGTTTCTATCTTGTTGTCCATGTTTCGTGTCTTGTGCTACAAATTTACTTCAAAAAAAATAAATAAATAAATAGAGAAGCGACATAAATTATGACAAAATTCTAGTCTTGTGTCTTGGTTCATCCTTGGGTACAAGTCTAGTTGTTTACCCATAAGTATTTGTTACTTGTTTTTTTGGTCAATATTTCGTGAAGTCAATTTTCCGATGTCTACAAGTTTTTAACTTGAGGGTTTGATAATTACTCCACAAATCAAAGCCTACCACAAATTTGTGTGAAAAAAAATATTCGAGTGTTGAGTGATTTGTTTGGAGTGATTTGTGAGAATTTGTGTGAGGATATTTTATTACTAACCTTTTCTTGAAGGTACAATGAATTTCTAATAAAGATGCTAGAGAGACTGTGAACCAAAGAATTTCCAAGGTTCAGTTGGATGCGTTGATGGGGGATTTTACCAAGGTAATGAGGTCAGAGTTGGGACCATTACAGGAGAGGTTAAGTAAGTTGGAGGATAGTAGTGGTAGTGGGAGTAGGAGTAAAATCAGGAAGGTGGATGATTTTGAGGATGGTGAAGAGAGTTGTGACGAGAATTGGGAAAGGGAGAGACGAGTAAATGGGGGTAGAAATAGGCGAGAAGTGATGCGTGGAAAATACACGGAGGGGAGTAGAGAGGATGGGAATATTAGTAGTATCAAGATGAAAATTCCAGCGTTTAATGGGAAGTCTGATCCGGAGGTGTATTTAGAGTGAGAAAAGCGTGTGGAGTTTGTGTTCGACTGTTATCACTATTCTGATCTTAAGAAAAAATGAGGTTGGCTGTGGTGGAGTTTGTGGATTATGCTTTGATTTGGTGGGATCAGCTTGTTACCAATAGGAGGAGGTGTGGTGAGCGGCCTATTGAGACGTGGGATGAAATGAAGCGAGTTATGAGGAAGCGGTTTGCGCCTAACTATTATTATCGTGATATGTTTAGATGCTTGCAGACTTTGAAGCAGGGGTTCTAGGAGCATGGAGGATTACTATAAGGAATTGGAGACCACGATGTTCCGGACCAATATTGAGAAAGAAAGTTAGGCTACAATGACTCGATTTTTGTGTGGCTTGAATAGAGAGATCCAAGATCAAGTGTAGCTTCGTCATTGCTTTGATCTGGATGAGATGGTGCAGATGGCCATGAAGCTGGAGAAACAACTTAAGAGACGAGGGGTTGGTCGCGTTCCATCGGGTGGAGGGTCGTCAAATTTTTGCGTCCGAATGTTGCAAAATGGGAGGATAGCAAGTCGGTGTCCAAACCAAAAGCTGACACTAAATTGGAGGCACCAAAACAAGGGGTGAAAGGTACATCTGAAACCTCTAATACTCGTACTAGAGATATTAAGTGTTTTAGGTGTCAAGGTGTTGGCCACATTGCTAGCCAATGTCCAAATAAGAAATTAATGATTATTAATGCTTGTGGTGATGTGGAGTCTGCGAGTGATGAGGGTGAGGAGAATTATGATGATATGCCTGCGTTGGAGGATCCCGATGATAAGGGATATGGTGCGGTGGTTGGTGAGTTTTTAGTCACTAGGAGGATTCTAAATACACAACATAAGGAGGAGGACGAGAGCCAAAGAGAGAATCTTTTTCATACTAGATGTTTTGTGAAAGAAAAAATATGTAGTCTTATTATTGATGGTGAAAGTTGTGCGAATGTGGCTAGTTGTGAGTTGGTGGAGAAGTTGGAGTTGCCTAATCTAAAGCATCATCAGCCATATCGGTTACAATGGTTTAATGACTGTGCGGAGGTGAAGGTTACCAAGAAAGTAGCGGTTCCATTTTCTATTGGTAAGTATGTTGATGATGTAGTGTGTAATGTGGTATCTATGCATGCTTGGCATATCTTATTGGGTAGAACGTGGCAGTTTGATAGGAAGATATTACATGATGGGTTTAAAAATAAGTATCTTTTACTATGAAAAAAGAGTCCATTGTATTATTACCCATGTCTCCAAAGCAAGTATTGGAGGATCAAATTAAAAACAAAAAAAGAGAGGAGGCCGAAAAAAAAAAGTGATAAAAAAGTGAGATGACCTTAGAAAAGAATAGTGAGAAAAAAAAAGAAGAGAAAAAAAGTGAGAGAAAAAAGGCTGAAAAAAATATGTACATAGCCCAAAAAAGTGAGTTGAGAGATGTTACTTATTCTCATGTTCCACTTGTGTTGATCTTTTATAAGGAGTTTCTCCTAAACACAAGTGATATAGCCGGAGACATTCCGAGCGTTGTTACATCTCTTTTGCAGGAGTTCGAGTATTTGTTTCCAGAGGAGCTACCTCAAGGATTACCACCTTTGAGGGGGATTGAGAATCATACCGATTTCGTGCCCAGGAGTGCGTTGCCAAACTGTCCCGCTTATAGGAACAATCCGGAGGAGACTAAGGAACTGCAAAAACAGGTAAGTGAGCTCTTAGATAAAGGTTTTATGCGTGAGTCGATGTCACCATGTGCAGTTCCTGTGTTGCTAGTACATAGGAAAGATGGATCTTGGCAAATGTGTGTAGATTGTAGGGCCATAAATAACATTACCATCAAGTATATGCATCATATTCCTAGACTAGATGATATGTTAGATGAATTGCATGGTTCTAGCATTTTTATCCAGATTGATCTTAAGAGTGTTATCATCAGATTAGGATGAGACAGGGAGATGATTGGAAAACTGCATTTAAAACAAAGTATGGTTTGTATGAATGGATGGTTATGCCTTTTGGTTTGACCAATACACCTAGTCCTTTTATGCGTTTAATGAATCATGTTTTGCATGCATATATTGGAAAATTTGTGTTTGTCTACTTTGATGACATTTTGGTGTATAACAAGAATTTACATGATCATGTGGAACACTTGAGGTTTGTACTAATCACGTTGAAAGTTGAACACTTATTTGCTAATCTGAAAAAGTGTGTGTTTTCTACAAAAGAACTCGTGTTTCTTGGTTTTGTTGTGAGTGCATAAGGTGTAAGAGATGATAGAAAAGGTAAGTGACATTCGAGATTGGCCGACGCCTACGTCGATTGATCAAGTTCAAAGTTTTCATGGGGTTGCAGGATTCTACAGGAGATTTGTGAAAGACTTTAGTACTTTGGCAGCACCTATGAATGCAGTGATTAAGAAGAATGTTCCGTTTCATTGGGGGAGATGAACAAGAGAAGTTTTTCAATTTAATCAAGAAAAAATTAATTAATGATCCTTTATTGGTTTTACCTAATTTTTCTAACACCTTTGAAATTGAATGTGATACTTCAGGTGTAGGAATTGGAGGAGTGATGATTCAAGGAGGGAAGCCAATGACATATTTCAGCGAGAAGTTGAATGGAGCAGTGATAAATGTATTTTATACACTTAATTTTTGATTATGATTTTATTGTTAATTGCTTGTTTCGAGCAGATTTATGTGCCATTTTTGTTGTTTGTGTGCATGCAGGGAATCATTAAATTGGTGAGATAAAAGAAGAAAATTATGAAAAAAGGGAAGAAACAAATAAGCAACAGAGAAAATAAAAAGAATAAAAGAAAATAAAGAAAGGAAAGAAATGAAGCGCTGTTCCTTGAGAAGAGCTGTGAGACCTCGGTTCTAAACAACTAATCTCGGATTAAATAACAATTAAGCATACAAGATCCAAGACTAAAAGCAATTAATTTTTTTTTAAAACGCCTCACGCTCGCGCGAGATGAACGTCTCGCGCGCACGCAGGCTACATCTCCAGAGCCCCGGATGAAGGCTCGCGCCCGCGCGAGATACATCTCTCGCGCGCGCGGGCTAACAAACCCGAGCCCCTGGGGTTTCCATGCACGCGCGCGAGGTACCACCTTGCCCGAGCGCGGAAGGCCTGGGCAGAAAATGCTCAGGCTAACCAAATCATTCCCGCGCTTGCTTTCCAACATGCAGTCCAAACATACACAAAATGGTGTAGAGAATACATGCAATATCAAAACATGCTAAAACTCAAGTCCAAAACATCAAGGTGCATAACAAGATTAATCGGACATGCAACGATGATATTCAACCATGAAACTCGCATAGACGATACAACATAACGATGAAGTTCGAATTCTAAACATGTTCCAAAAGTAAACTAGATTGACATGATAATTCGACTTCTAAACCGAGTCCGACTTCTATCCCTTGATCCCGAAGCTAACCATGCCTCTTTTGACTTGATCCTGCCCCACCTGTTTCCAAGTACACATACAAAACAAAGCAACAGCCGGATAAACCGGTGAGAAGATATTCCCAGTAAAAAAAACATAACAAGTAATACATGTAATATATCAACATAATGCTTTCAAGACAAGATAATCAACACAAAACAAATGATATGCATGTCTTTAAAATAGGGATATCAACTATGATAATCAAGGAATTGCTGCTCTGATTTTTTGGGATCCCGAGGATGAGATCACGTAAACAACCCACCGACCCTCCCAATCGAGGTGGTGCCACGTATCCCACTCCTCTAGACTTTGAGCAACTATAATGAGTATGCTAGCACTAGGTGAAACGGCTACGACCTAGGCTACTCGATTATAGCTCCCAAACGTCTAATAAAGGGCTGTTCTGCCTGCTGAAACAATAATGCTGGCTCAATATGAATGCATATGGAAATATAAAACATTAAGCCATATAATAACACTCAATCAACAACAAAATACAGCTTCCACATGCTAGAACAAGTATTGATGCTAGTATTTGATTTTAAGGGAAACTCGAGAAGCCACTGTCCCGAGTATGCTATCCCGCTAACAATGACTGCTTTTACCTTTCAATGCAATAGCTCCAAATCTGGATAAGCTACAATAAAAAGATTATATCAGAAACTATAAAACCTAACAACAATATCGGCTCAAGGTAATCTCTTTACCGATTCTTCGTCCAACTCTTAGAAGATCGACTACTGCTACTCTGTCTTGACAACTCCAAACGAATCTGTACGTAGACAAAAGATGATCAATCAACAACGAACAAACCCAATGCCCAAAGTTCTACAACTCAAACACGGTTCAAAATCCTCAAAACTCAAACCGGCGGCATAAGGGCTATAAATGATCAAACCGAAAATACAAACAACAGTACAACATCGATATCAACTCATAACAGTGCTAAGATCACAACAAAAGCTGAAACCCAACAAATCTCAAACCCAATTTTCGAACAAAGGCTTCCAAAAATCATAACAATTTCGAACGATGCTCGAATTCAAAACCGACTGAGAATAAACGATCAGAACTCTGCCAAGAACAACATACTCGAAACTCAATCGATTCTAAAAATATCCAAAAAACAAAACGTATCTGATCGGAGAAAAACTTACGGTATAACGGAGCTCTCGTTGCCGTGATCGCTAATCTGCCTTCAGAAATAAATTCCAACGGACGGATCGAGCTCGGACTGAAATCTGGAAGCTTGGAAGCTCAAAGGATCGCTCCAATGGTGGAAAACGGCTTGGAGGGGATGAAGTGAAGAGTTTTCAACTTAATCTATGAGTAGATAATATATAAAATCCACTATTTGCATTTTAGTCCCTAAAATTTCCAAAATTTGCAAAATAGACCCTGATAAATATCAAAAAGGCCCTCGACTTCTGAAAACTCTGATTATCTCAAATAAACTCAATTAAGATAAAATCGGGGCGTTACAATTCTCCCCCTCTAAGAAGAGATTTCATCCCCGAAATCAAACAGAATCAATCACATAAGATAGAATAAGGAACCAGAAACTGAGATAAGAACTCACATAATCAGAATAGCTTGGAAAACACTGTCTCATATCAGATTCTGTCTCCCAAGTCCCTTCCTCGATGCCGTGACGGCTCCACTGCACTTTCACCAAAGGAATCAACTTGGTTCTGAGCTGTTACTCCTTCCGATTAAGTATCTGAATCGGTCGCTCAAAATAACTCAGAGTCTCGTCTAACTCGGCTTTGTCAGGCTGAAGAATATGAGAAGGATCTGGATGATACTTCCGCAGCATAGAGACGTGAAAAACGTCGTGAAAACCAGATAAAGACGGAGGAAGTGCAAGTCTGTAGGCAAGATCGCCCAACTTCTCGAGAATCTCGTACGACCCGATGAATCTCGGAGATAACTTCCCTCTCTTACCAAATCTGACAGTGCCTCTGAAAGGAGAAATCTTACGGAAAACTCGGTCTCCCTGCTCGAAACTCAGAGGTCTACGTCTGATATTCGCATATTTTGCCTGTCTATCCTGAGCTGACTTCATTCTCAACTGAATGATCTTTGCCTGCTCTGCCATATCTCAAAGCATATCCGGTCCCAACTCTGGTGACTCGGACAAATCATCCCAAAACAACGGAGATCGGCACTTCTTGCCGTACAAAGCTTCAAAAGGCTCTATACCGATACTCGTTTGGAAGCTGTTGTTGTAAGAAAACTAGACAAGAGGCAAAGAATCTTGACAACTAGTGCCAAAGTCTAGCACTACTTCTCGAAGCATATCCTCTAACGTCTGGATAGTCCGCTCTGACTGTCCATCGGTCTGAGGATGATAAGCTGTACTCAGATGCAATCGAGTACCAAGTGCCTCCTGTAGACTGTGCCAAAAGTGCGAAGTGATTCTAGGATCTCGGTCTAAAACGATCGACTTCGGCATACCATGCAATCTCACAACGTTGCTAACATACAACTCAGCCATCTGATCGTGACGATACGTCATTCTGTACGGAATGAAACAAGCAAACTTCGTCAATCGGTCGATCACTACCCAAATAGCATCGCATCCTCGAACAGATCGCGGTAGCTTCGTGGCAAAATCCATAGAAATGTGATCCCATTTCCATTCAGTAACAGATAGACTGTGCAACAGACCACCCGGTCGCTTCCTTTCTGCTTTCACTTGCTGAAAGTTCAAACATCGAGATACAAACCTCGCAACATCGCTCTTCATTATCTTCCACCAAAACTGATTTTTCAGATCGTTATACATATTCCGGCCTCCAGGGTGAACACTGAACCGACTGCAAGGAGCCTCTCGGAGAATACGCTATCTCAACTCCGCAATATCAGGCACAACAATACGGTTATTCACAAACAAAACATCATCTCTAACCTGGAATTCAGACTGATGCCCAGATCTGACTTTCTCTACTGAAACCTGAATGCTCGAGTCAGATTTCTGTGCTTTTTTGATCGCAATAAACAACTCCGGCTCGGCTTGAATAGCAAACACTTTGATAGTCTTCCTATCTGTTTCAAACTCCAAACCAGAAGTGCAACAATCATTGATCAACTGCAAAACACCGATAGTAGAAAGAGATAAAGAACAAAGCTTTCGGCTCAAGGCATCTGCAACCGCATTCGACTTTTCGGGATAATACTTGATTTCGCAGTAGAAATCCTTCAACAGATCTAACCATCTTCTCTGTCTCATATTCAGCTCTTCCTGTGAAAACAAGTACTTAAGACTCTTATGATCAGAAAAGATCTCGAAAGACTCACCATAAAGATAGTGACGCCAGATCTTCAGAGCAAACACAATCGCAGCAAGTTCAAGATCATGAACCGGATAACGAGTCTCATGCGGTTTCAAGTACCTTGATGCGTACGCTATCACATGCTTATGCTGCATAAGAACACAACCCAAACCTCGGTTAGAAGCATCACAATAGACTGTGAAACCTCCAAAACCTTTCGAAATAGAAAGAATCGGAGCACTGGTCAGTCTCCTCTTCAGATTAACAAAGCTAGCCTCACAATCTGCAGTCCAGACAAAAGGCGCATTCTTCTGAGTCAACTGGGTAATCGGCTTGGCAATAGACGAGAATACCTCGATGAATTGGCGATAATAACCAGATAAACCCATAAAACTTTGGATCTCAGGTACTGATGTCGATCTAGGCCAATTCATAACTGCTTCAATCTTGCTGGGATCGACAGAAATCCCATTTCCTGAAATAATGTGACCGAGAAAGACAAGTCGATCCAACCAAAATTCACACTTAGACTATACTGACCCTTACCTGGATCACCTACTAAACAGAACTTATGCATGCAATCAACTTAATTAAACAGATATCAGAATAAAACTGCGGAAACCAAAAACATTATACAATCCCAAGTAAAGGAATCTGTAATTTATCCAATAATATACAACAAAATCGAATAGCTGTATAAACCCAAACAACAGTAATAAAACCTAAGCGAAGCTCCAGCCGACCAACCGCTGACTAGCCCCTCCTGGATCCACCCTCCTCGTCCAATCGCAAACCTGCCCCATGGAATAGGGTGTCCAGAAAATACAGAGTACGAGACGTGAGCATAAAACGCTCAGTGCGAGAGTATGCTATACATGCATGCAAAGTGAACTCCCTATAGACTCGAGGTCAAGGATCAGATAACAGAGACAGATCGGGCCCTGGTATGTAGCACGCTGTGCCGTCGCTTCAGGATGTAGCTCCCATACCGAGATAACCGTGGATACGCCGGTCCCAAATCGATGGAAGTCCATCCACTAACAAGATAGGGTACAACCCTACTAACAGACATCTCGAAAGAGATACAGCAAGATGCAAATGAATGCAGCATAATATCATGGCATATAAATCATGCAGTCACATAATACATGCATACTCAGTCAGGATATCTCGAACAGTACTTTCGTACCTCAAAACAGTGCAAGCTCTACCAACTCTAGGTCCACGCCTATAGTCTGCTCTACACTGCCAAATGATACTACTATCATTAAAGTGATCTAAAAGCCTTAACTAAGCTATTGCATACTCCTATTTATTTATAGGAAGCAAAAACTATAACTTCGTCCGTCGTTAGCCCTTTGATGTCGATGCCTCCAGAACTTGGGCACAACTCCGCTATGACTACCGAACGCCTCGCCGACCTCCGGACCAAGCCTAAGAAGACTAGAACAGCTCCAAAAGGACTAGAAAGGAAAGGAGAACTCGGAATTGGCAAATGAAAGTGAAGTCTCGGCCTTCTATTTATAGACAACGATCGGAACTTCCGATCCTTGATCGGAACGTCCGAACCTCGATCGGAACGTCCGATCCTGCAATCGGAGCTTCCGAAGATCCTGATATGCCATGTGTCAAAATATCACTTGTTGACTCCGGATAGGGGTGATCGGAGCCTCCGGTCCTGATCGGAGCTTCCGATCTAACCACACGTCATGTCTGACGTAATACCGATCGGAGCTTCCGATCCTGTTCAGAGCTTCCGATCCTGATCGGAGCTTCCGATCTCACCTTCGGAGCTTCCGAACTCTACCCAAGTAATTATGATTAATCCCTTAATTACTGATACTGGTTACGGGCTACTACATTCTCCCCCACTTAAGATATTTCGTCCTCGAAATCAGATCTTAAGTACCGAATGCAAATACAGAAATCAGAAACATTCTTTATTCAAATCAAACGTTTACAGAGTTTGCAACTGAATACAACTTAAAGAATGAAATCAAAACAACTCAGGATGGTCTTTACGCATCCTATCCTCAAGCTCCCACATAGCTTCCTCAGTGCTTCGGCGCTGCCACTGAACTAAAACCAAAGGAATTCCGTAAAACCTTATCCTTATAATCCAGGATACGAAGAGGTTTCTCAACATAAGTCAAATCCTTGTCTACCTGAACCTCAGACCGCTGCAGAATATGTGATTCATCTGCCACATACCGTCGTAACAGAGATACGTGGAACACGTCGTGAATACTGGACAGATGCGGTGGCAAAGCTAGTCGATAAGCCAAATCGCCAATGCTCTCCAAGATCTCAAACGGGCCGATAAATCTGGGAGACAACTTGCCTTTAAGGCCAAATCTGAGAATCTTGCGGAAAGGTGACACTCTTAGAAACACTTTCTCCCCGACCTCGAACTGCAAAGGCCTATGCTTGATATTAGCATAGCTGGCCTGACGATCCTGTGCAGTCTTAATCCGTTTCTTGATCTGATCAACAATGTCTATCGCCTGCTGGATAAATTCATGTCCCTCAGCCTGTCTCTCCCCCACTTCTTCCCAAAAGAGTGGAGTACGACAACGTCGCCCATACAACGCCTCAAAAGGTGCCATCCCAATACTAGTATGATAGCTGTTGTTGTAAGCGAACTCGATCAACGGCAAATGATCCTGCCAGGCTGGACCAAAATCCAAGACGCACGCTCTAAGCATATCCTCTAGCGTACGGATAGTGCGCTCTGACTGACCATCAGTCTCCGGATGATAGGCTATACTCAAACTGAGAGTAGTACTCATCGCACGCTGAACACTCCCCCAGAATCTAGAAGTAAACCTGGGGTCCCGATCGCTGACAATGCTCACAGGCACTCCATGAAGTCGAACGATCTCCTGAATGTACATCCGTGCCATGCGATCCACAGAGTACTCTCGGCTATAGGCAATGAAATGCGCTGACTTGGTGAGTCGGTCCACCAAAACCCAGATAACATCACAGTTCTTCGGGGATACCGGCAAATGGGTCACAAAGTCCATAGTGATAAACTCCCATTTCCATTCAGGAATAGGCAGACTGTGAAGCAATCCTCCAGGTCGTCGGTGCTCTGCCTTGACCTGTTGACACACCAGACATCTCGAAACAAACTGATAAACACTGCATTTCATTCCCTTCCACCAGAAACGAGTACGTAGATCATTGTACATCTTGTTGCTCCCAGGATGAATACTCAACTTAGTGCAATGCGCCTGAGACAAAATCTCCTCTCGCAACTCTTCATTCTGTGGAATCACAAGCCTACCAGACAAACACTGAAAGCCATCTGACTGATAATGAAATCCAGACGAGCTACCCTCGTTAGCTAGACGAGCTAAATGCTGGGTCTTCGAATCAGACATCTGAGCATCTCGGATCCGCGAATACAAGGCTGGCTCAGATAATATTGCAAACATCTGGATACTCTGCATACTTTTCTTATGCTTGAAGGTATAACCTGAAGTACAACAGTCACTAATCGCACTAGACATCGAACAAGTCTGAAGTGCGGATAGTCGCACCTTGCAACTCAAAGCATCAGCGGTGAGATTAGCAGCTCCCGGATGGTACTTAATCTCGCAATCATAGTCCTTAAGCAAATCCATCCAACGTCTCTGCCTCATGTTCAACTCCGCCTGAGTGAACAAATACTTGAGACTCTTATGGTCGGTGAAGATCTCAAATTTCTCGCCATACAGATAATGACGCCAGATCTTCAAAGCGAACACAATGGCTGCTAACTCCAAATCATGGACTGGGTAGTTGTCCTCGTGAAGCTTCAGCTGTCTAGAAGCGTATGCGATCACATGCCCATTCTGAGTCAGGACACAACCTAACCCCTGAAGAGAAGCATCCGTGTAAACTACATACCCTCCAGATCCTGACGGTAATGCCAACACCGGCGCAGAAGTCAACCGCCGTCGAAGCTCACGGAAATTCTCCTCACACTCGGAGGACCACTCAAAATCCACACCCTTGCAAGTAAGCTGCGTCAACGGTCGAGCTAACTGAGAGAAGTTCAGAATAAAGCGACGATAATACCCTGCTAGACCCAGAAAACTACGGATCTCAGCAACTGTCGTCGGACGCGACCAATTAAGTACCGCTTCAATCTTGCTTGGATCAACAGAAATCCCCTCCATGGATATGATATGGCCAAGAAAGACCACTCTATCCATCCAGAACTCACACTTGCTCAGCTTGGCGTACAACTGCTTATCTCGAAGAGTCTGTAGTACCAACCGCAAGTGAGAAACATGCTCTTCCGTATTACGCGAATACACCAAGATGTCGTCAATGAAGACCACGACAAACTTGTCCAAATACTCCCTGAAGACACGGTTCATCAAATCCATGAATATAGCCGGCGCATTAGTCAAACCAAATGGCATCACTAGAAACTCGTAATGCCCATAGCGAGTACGGAATGCAGTCTTGGCTACATCCTGATCACGGACTCTCAACTGATGATACCCAGATCTCAAGTCAATCTTGGAGTAAACTGACGTGCCCTGCAGCTGATCGAACAAGTCATCAATACGAGGCAACGGATACTTGTTCTTCACAGTGACTCGATTCAGCTGTCGATAGTCAATGCACAGCCGCATCGACCCATCCTTCTTCTTCACGAAGAGAACAGGAGCTCCCCAAGGAGATACACTAGGATGAATGTACCCCTTGTCCAAAAGATCCTGTAGCTGATTCTTCAACTCACGCATCTCTGACGGAACCAGACGATACGGTGCTCTAGAAATAGGCGAAGTACCCGGCACCAACTCTATGCCAAACTCGACTTCCCTAGCAGGAGGAAAACCCGGAATCTTATCAGGAAACACATCTGGAAATTCATCTACAACAGGAATGCTCTCTATCACAATACTCTCAGCGGACGAATCAACTGCATAGATAAGGTAGCCTTCCCCTCCAGACTCTAGAGCTCGACAGGCTCTCAAAGCTGATACCAAAGGCATCGGGGGTCGCGCTCCCTCACCATAGAAAAACCAACTCTCACTCCCTTCCGGATGAAAGCGTACTAATCTCTGATAGCAGTCCACTGAAGCTCGATAGGTAGTCAACATATCTATTCCCAGAATGCAATCAAAGTCGTCCATCGCCAGGACCATGAGATTCGCTAGCAGAATGTTCCCTTCGAACTCTAAAGGGCAACCCATCACTAGACGCTTAGCCAAAGCAGATTGGCCCGTCGGAGTAGAAACAAACATCACTACGTCTAGTGCAATGCATGGTAACTTATGCCTCTTAACAAAACGTGCAGAAATGAAGCAATGAGATGCACCAGTGTCAATAAGTACAAGAGCAGGTATACCAAAAAGCAGAAATGTACCTGCGATGACTTTCTCATTCTCCTCCACAGCCTGATCATGTCTCAGGGCAAACACCTGGCCAGAAGCTCGTGGCCTCAAATGAGAACTCCTAGCAGACTATCCCTGCGACCTCTGCTGTATGGTGGCCTGAGAACCCGATCCAGAACCAGAACCAGAACCGCCTCCCCCAGACAGTGGACAATCCCTCCGGATATGACCAGTCTCTCCACAACGGAAACAAGCTCCAGAAGCTCTACGACACTTGTCGGATGGATGGTTCTTCCCACAGTGATCACACTTGTCCTTCTTACCGTAACGAACAACACCTCCAGAACCAGAGGAAGAAGAAGATCCAGACTTCTTGAAAGTTTGGGCACGGGGACCCAAAGAACTAGCAGGTCTCGACTGAGAGAAAGACTTGTTCCGCCGAATGCTGTCCTCTGCCTGGTGACAACGGCTCACCAAACCCTCGTAGGACATGTCGTCGCCAACCGCCACACGGTCATGGATCTCAGGGTTAAGGCCCTGAAGGAACAGATTATACTTCATCTCTGAGCTATCAGCAATCTCGGGGCAATAGGATAGCAGATCAAAGAACCTCTGCTGATACTCATCGATAGACATGGCTCCCTGTCGCAGACTCAGTAGCTCGCCTGCCTTCGACTGACGGAGTACAGGAGGAAAATACCGCTTTTGGAAAGCTGTGCGAAACTCGGCCCAGGTGGCCACTCCTCTCGCCGTAACAAAAGGTGCAGAAGTAAACCTCCACCACCTGCGCGCACGCCCATCCAGAAGATAGCCAAGGGTCTCCACCTTCTGCTCATCGGTGCATTGGAAAGTCTGAAAAGTCGTCTCCATGCGGTCTAACCAGTTCTCCGCATCCTCCGGAGACTCACCTCCAACTAAGGGCTTAGAACCCATAGCTAAGAATCGACGCATAGTGAAACGCTCGTCGTCATGGTGACGATGACGCCGTTCTCGACGAGGCTCCCGGTCGGCATCTCCCCAACGCCCACCAACACTGCCATGAGAACTCTGGTCGTCACGATTTGACATCTACAAAAATACCTCAAGATGAGACTAAATCCCAAGAATTCTTTTGCATGCTCTGATACCATAAATGTAGTGACCCTTACCTGGATCACCTACTAAACAGAACTTATGCATGTAATCAACTTAATTAAACAGATATCAGAATAAAACTGCGGAAACCAAAAACATTATACAATCTCATGTAAAGGAATCTGTAATTTATCCAATAATATACAACCAAATCGAATAGCTGTATAAACCCAAACAACAGTAATAAAACCTAAGCGAAGCTCCAGCCGGCCAACCGCTGACTAGCCCCTCCTGGATTCACCCTCCTCGTCCAATCGCAAACCTGCCTCATGGAATAGGGTGTCCAGAAAATACAGAGTACGAGACGTGAGCATAAAACGCTCAGTGCGAGAGTATGAGTATACATGCATGCAAAGTGAACTCCCTATAGACTCGAGGTCAAGGATCAGATAACAGAGATAGACCGGGCCCTGGTTGTAGCACGCTGTGCCGTCGCTTCAGGAGGTGGCTCCCATACCGAGATAACCGTGGATACGCCGGACCCAAATCGATGGAAGTCCATCCACTAACAGGATAGGGTACAACCCTACTAACAGACATCTCGAAAGAGATACAGCAAGATGAAAATGAATGCAGCATAATATCATGGCATATAAATCATGCAGTCACATAATACATGCATACTCAGTCAGGATATCTCGAACAGTACTTTCGTACCTCAAAACAGTGCAAGCTCTACCAACTCTAGGTCCACGCCTATAGTCTGCTCTACACTGCCAAATGATACTACTATCATTAAAGTGCTCTAAAAGCCTTAACTAAGCTATTGCATACTCCTAATTATTTATAGGAAGCAAAAGCTATACATTCGTCCATCGTTAGCCCTTTGATGTCGATGCCTCCAGAACTTGGGCACAACTCCGCTACGACTACCGAACGCCTCGCCGACCTCCGGACCAAGCCTAAGAAGACTAGAACAGCTCCAAAAGGACTAGAAAGGAAAGGAGAACTCGGAATTGGCAAATGAAAGTGAAGTCTCGGCCTTCTATTTATAGACAACGATCGGAACTTCCGATCCTTGATCGGAACGTCCGAACCTCGATCGGAACGTCCGATCCTGCCATCGGAGCTTACGAAGATCCTGATCTGCCACGTGTCAAAATATCACTTGTTGACTCCGGATAGGGGTGATCGGAGCCTCCGGTCCTGATCGGAGCTTCCGATCCAACCACACGTCATGCCTGACGTAATACCGATCGGAGCTTCCGATCCTGATCGGAGCTTCCGATCTCACCTTCGAAGCTTCCGAACTCTACCCAAGTAATTATGATTAATCCCTTAATTACTGATACTGGTTACGGGCTACTACATAGACAGCCTAGCAAACAACTGCTCCACCCGCAAAATCTGCAATACGGTTCTCAAATGCTCTGCATGATCAGTACGGTTCTTTGAATAGATAAGAATATCATCGATGAAGATAATGACAAACTCATCTAAATAGCGCTGAAAGATACGGTTCATCAAACCCATAAAAACCACTGGAGCGTTATTAAAACTGAACGGCATGACTATAAACTCAAAATGACCATACCTCGTTCTGAATGCGGTCTTAGGAACATCTTCCTCTCGCACTCTTTGCTGGCAATAACCTGACCTCAGATCAATCTTCGAATAGACAAAAGAACCCTCCAGCTGATCAAAAAGGTCATCTATTCGAGGTAAAGGATACCTATTCTTGACTGTAGCTTGATTCAGTTGACGGTAGTCGATACAGAACCGCATAGAACCATCCTTCTTCCGAACAAACAAAATATGAGCACCCCAAGGTGATACACTAGGTCTGATATATCCCTTGGCAATCAAATCCTTAAGTTGCTCCTTCAACTCTCTCAATTCAATCGGTGCCATACAATACGGAGCTTTGGAAATAGGTTGAGTACCTGACACCAAATCGATGCTGAATTTGATCTCTCGAATAGGCGGCAATCCAGGAATCTCTTCCGGAAACACATCAGCAAAATTTCTAACCACCGGTATATCAACCAATGCGGGGCTATATTTCAGTACATCAACTGCATAAACCAGAAATCCCTCAGCACCTTTCTGTAACAAACGAGTCATAGATAACACTGAAATCAAAGGAATCCTAGATCGAGAACCCTTACCAAAGAATTTCCACTCGTCTGCCATTTCAGGTCTGAATCTGACAATGTAGTGACCCTTAACCGGATCACCTACTAAACAGAACTTAGGCATGCAATTAACTTAATTAAACAGATATCAGAATAAAACTGCGGAAACCAATAACATTATACAATCCCAAGTAAAGGAATCTGTAATTATCCAATAATATACAACCAAATCTAATAGCTGTATAAACCCAAACAACAGTAATAAAACCTAGACGAAGCTCCAGCTGGCCAACCACTGACTAGCTCCTCCTGGATCCACCCTCCTCGTCCAATCGCAAACCTGCCCCATGGAATAGGGTGTCCAGAAAATACAGAGTATGAGACGTGAGCATAAAACGCTCAGTGCGAGAGTATGAGTATACATGCATGCAAAGTGAACTCCCTATAGACTCGAGGTCAAGGATCAGATAACAGAGACAGACCGGGCCCTGGTATGTAGCACGCTATGCCATCGCTTCAGGAGGTGGCTCCCATACCGAGATAACTGTGGATACGCCGGACCCAAATCGATGGAAGTCCATCCACTAACAGGATAGGGTACAACCCTACTACAGACATCTCGAAGGAGATACAGCAAGATGCAAATGAATGCAGCATAATATCATGGCATATAAATCATGCAGTCATATAATACATGCATACTCAGTCAGGATATCTCGAACAGTACTTTCGTACCTCAATACAGTGAAAGCTCTACCAACTCTAGGTCCACGCCTATAGTCTGCTCTATACTGCCAAATGATACTACTATCATTAAAGTGCTCTAAAAGCCTTAACTAAGCTATTGCATACTCCTAAATATTTATAGGGAGCAAAAGCTATACCTTCGTCCGTCGTTAGCCCTTTGATGTCGATGCCTCCAGAACTTGGGCACGACTCCGCTACGACTACCGAACGCCTCTCCGACCTCCGGACCAAGCCTAAGAAGACCAGAACAGCTCCAAAAGGACTAGAAAGGAAAGGAGAACTCGGAATTGGCAAATGAAAGTGAAGTCTCGGCCTTCTATTTATAGACAACGATCGGAACTTCCGATCCTTGATCGGAACGTCCGAACCTCGATCGAAACGTCCGATCCTGCCATCGGAGCTTCCGAAGATCCTGATCTGCCACGTGTCAAAATATCACTTGATGACTCCGGATAGGGGTGATCGGAGCCTCCGGTCCTGATCGGAGCTTCCGATCCAACCACACGTCATGCCTGACGTAATAACATCGGTGCCTCCGATCGCTCATCGGAGCTTCCGATCGTGCCTTCGGAGCTTCCGATCCGTCCGATACCTAATTCAATTAATTAGCATTAATCCTTTAATTACTCAATTAGGGCACGGGCTACTACATTCTCCCCCACTTAAGATATTTCGTCCTCGAAATCAGATCTTAAGTACCGAATGCAAATACAGAAATCAGAAACATTCTTTTATTCAAATCAAACGTTTACAGAGTTTGCAACTGAATACAACTTAAAGAATGAAATCAAAACAACTCAGGATGGTCTTTACGCATCCTGTCCTCAAGCTCCCAAGTAGCTTCCTCAGTGCCTCGGCGCTGCCACTGAACTAAAACCAAAGGAATGACTTTGTTCCGTAAAACCTTATCCTTATAATCAAGGATGCGAAGAGGTTTCTCAACATAAGTCAAATCCTTGTCTACCTGAACCTCAGACCGCTGCAGAATATGAGATTCATCCGCCACATACCGTCGCAACAGAGATACGTGGAACACGTCGTGAATACTGGATAGATGCGGTGGCAAAGCTAGTCGATAAGCCAAATCGCCAATGCTCTCCAAGACCTCAAACGGACCGATAAATCTGGGAGACAACTTGCCCTTAAGGCCAAATCTGAGAATCTTGCGGAAAGGTGACACTCTCAGAAACACTTTCTCCCCGACCTCGAACTGCAAGGGCCTACGCCTGATATTAGCATAACTGGCCTGACGATCCTATGCAGTCTTAATCCGTTTCTTGATCTGATCACAATGTCTATCGCCTGCTGGATAAACTCCGGTCCTTCAGCCTGTCTCTCCCCCACTTCTTCCCAGAAGAGTGGAGTACGACAACGTCGCCCATACAACGCTTCAAAAGGTGCCATCCCAATACTAGTGTGATAGCTGTTGTTGTAAGCGAACTCGATCAACGACAAATGATCCTGCCAGGCTGAACCAAAATCCATGACGCACGCTCTAAGCATATCTTCTAACGTACGGATAGTGCGCTCTGACTGACCATCAGTCTCCGGATGATAGGCTGTACTCAAACTGAGAGTAGTACCCATCGCACGCTGAACACTCCCCCAGAATCTAGAAGTAAACCTGGGGTCCCGATCGCTGACAATGCTCACAGGCACTCCATGAAGTCGGACGATCTCCTGAATGTACATCCATGCCATGCGATCCACAGAGTACTCTCGGCTATAGGCAATGAAATGCGCTGACTTGGTGAGTCGGTCCACCACCACCCAGATAGCATCACAGTTCCTCGGGGATACCGGCAAATGGGTCACAAAGTCCATAGTGATAAACTCCCATTTCCATTCAGGAATAGGCAGACTGTGAAGCAATCCTCCAGGTCGTCGGTGCTCTGCCTTGACCTGTTGACACACCAAACATCTCGAAACAAACTGATAAACACTGCGTTTCATTCCCTTCCACCAGAAACGAGTACGTAGATCCTTGTACATCTTGTTGCTCCCAGGATGAATACTCAACTTAGTGCGATGTGCCTGAGATAAAATCTCCTCTCGCAACTCTTCATCCTGTGGAATCACAAGCCTACCAGACAAACACAGAAAGCCATCTGACTGATAATGAAATCCAGACGAGCTACCCTCGTTAGCTAGACGAGCTAAACGCTGGGTCTTTGAATCAGACATCTGAGCATCTCGGATCCGCCAGTACAAAGCTGGCTCAGATAATATCGCAAACATCTGGATACTCTGCATACCTTTCTTATGCTTGAAGGTAAAACCTGAAGTACAACAGTCACAAATCGCACTAGACATCGAACAAGTCTGAAGTGCGGATAGTCGCACCTTGCGACTCAAAGCATCAGCGGTGAGATTAGCAGCTCCCGGATGGTACTTAATCTCGCAATCATAGTCCTTAAGCAAGTCCATCCAACGTCTCTGCCTCATGTTCAACTCCGCCTGAGTGAACAAATACTTGAGACTCTTATGGTCGGTGAAGATCTCAAATTTCTCGCCATAAAGATAATGACGCCAGATCTTCAAAGCGAACACAATGGCTGCCAATTCCAAATCATGGACTGGGTAGTTGTCCTCGTGAAGCTTCAGCTGTCTAGAAGCGTATGCGATCACATGCCCATTCTGAGTCAGGACACAACCTAACCCCTGAAGAGAAGCATTCGTGTAAACTACATACCCTCCAGATCCTGACGGTAATGCTAACACCGGCGCAGAAGTCAACCGCCGTCGAAGCTCACGGAAATTCTCCTCACACTCGGAGGACCACTCAAAATCCACACCCTTGCCGGTAAGCTGCGTCAACGGTCGAGCTAACTGGGAGAAGTTCAGAATGAAGCGACGATAATACCCTGCTAGACCCAGAAAACTACGGATCTCAGCAACTGTAGTCGGACGCGACCAATTAAGTACCGCTTCAATCTTGCTTGGATCAACAAAAATCCCCTCCCTGGATATGATATGGCCAAGAAAAACCACTCTATCCATCCAGAACTCACACTTGCTCAGCTTGGCGTACAATTGCTCATCTCGAAGAGTCTGCAGTACCAACCGCAAGTGAGAAACATGCTCTTCCGTATTACGCGAATACACCAAGATGTCGTCAATAAAGACCACGACAAACTTGTCCAAATACTCCCTGAAGACACGGTTCATCAGATCCATGAATATAGCCGGCGCATTAGTCAAACCAAATGGCATCACTAGGAACTCGTAATGCCCATAGCGAGTACGGAATGCAGTCTTGGCTACGTCCTGATCACGGACTCTCAACTGATGATACCCAGATCTCAAGTCAATCTTGGAGTAAATTGATGTGCCCTGCAGCTGGTCAAACAAGTCATCAACACGAGGCAACGGATACTTGTTCTTCACAGTGACTTGATTCAGCTGCCGATAGTCAATGCACAGCCGCATCGACCCATCCTTCTTCTTCACGAAGAGAACAGGAGCTCCCCAAGGAGATACACTAGGAAGAATGTACCCCTTGTCCAAAAGATCCTGTAGCTGATTCTTTAACTCACGCATCTCTGACGGAGCCAGACGATACGGTGCTCTAGAAATAGGCGAAGTACACGGCATCAACTCTATGCCAAACTCGACTTCCCTAGCAGGAGGAAAACCCGGAATCTCATCAGGAAACACATCTGGAAATTCATCCACAACAGGAATGCTCTCTATCCTAAAACTCTCAGCGGACAAATCAACTGCATAGATAAGGTAGCCTTCCCCGCCAGACTCCAGAGCTCGACAGGCTCTCAAAGCTGATACCAAAGGCATCGGGGGTCGCGCTCCCTCACCATAGAAAAACCAACTCTCACTCCCTTCCGGATGAAAGCGTACTAATCTCTGATAGCAGTCCACTGAAGCTCGATAGGTAGTCAGCACATCTATTCCCAGAATGCAATCAAAATCGTCCATCGCCAGGACCATGAGATTCGCTAACAGAATGTTCCCTTCGAACTCTAAAGGGCAACCCATCACTAGACGCTTAGCCAAAGCAGATTGGCCCGTCGGAGTAGAAACAGACATCACTACGTCTAGTGCAATGCATGGTAACTTATGCCTCTTAACAAAACGTGCAGAAATGAAGGAATGAGATGCACCAGTGTCAATAAGTACAAGAGCAGGTATACCATAAAGCATAAATGTACCTGCGATGACTTTCTCATTCTCCTCCACAGCCTGATCATGTCTCAGGGCAAACACCTGGCCAGAAGCTCGTGGCCTCAAATGAGAGCTCCCAGCAGACTGTCCCTGCGACCTCTGCTGTACGGTAGCCTGAGAACCCGATCCTGAACCAGAACCAGAACCACCTCCCCCAGACATTGGACAATCTCTCCGGATATGACCAGTCTCTCCACAACGGAAACAAGCTCCAGAAGCTCTGCGGCACTTGTCGGATGGATGGTTCTTCCCACAGTGATCACACTTCTCCTTCTTACCAAAACGGACAACACCTCCAGAACCAGAGGAAGAAGAAGATCCAGACTTCTTGAAAGTTTGGGCACGGGGACCCAAAGAACTAGCAGGTCTCGACTGAGAGAAAGACCTGTTCCGCCGAATGCTGTCCTCCGCCTGGTGACAACGGCTCACCAAACCCTCGTAGGACATGTCGTCGCCAACCGCCACACGGTCATGGATCTCAGGGTTAAGGCCCTGAAGAAACAGATTATACTTCATCTCCGAGCTATCAGCAATCTCGGGGCAATAGGATAGCAGATCAAAGAACCTCTGCTGGTACTCATCGATGGACATGGTTCCCTGTCGCAGACTCAGTAGCTCGCCTGCCTTCGACTGTCGGAGTGCAGGAGGAAAATACCGCTTTTGGAAAGCTGTGCGGAACTCGGCCCAGGTGGCCACTCCTCTTGCCGCAACAAAAGGTGCAGAAGTAAACCTCCACCACCTGCGCGCACGCCCATCCAGAAGATAGCCAAGGGTCTCCACCTTCTGCTCATCGGTGCATTGGAAAGTCTGAAAAGTCGTCTCCATGCGGTCTAACCAGTTCTCCGCATCCTCCGGAGACTCACCTCCAACTAAGGGTTAGGACCCATAGCTAAGAATCGACGCACAGTGAAACGCTCGTCGTCATGGTGACGATGACGCCGTTCTCGACGAGGCTCCCGGTCGGCATCACCCCAACGCCCACCAACACTGCCATGAGAACTCTGGTCGTCACGATTTGACATCTACAAAAATACCTCAAGATGAGACTAAATCCCAAGAAATCTTTTGCATGCTTTGATACCATAAATGTAGTGACCCTTAACCGGATCACCTACTAAACAGAACTTAGGCATGCAATTAACTTAATTAAACATATATCAGAATAAAACTGCGGAAACCAATAACATTATACAATCCCAAGTAAAGGAATCTGTAATTATCCAATAATATACAACCAAATCGAATAGCTGTATAAACCCAAACAACAGTAATAAAACCTAGACGAAGCTCCAGCTGGCCAACCACTGACTAGCCCCTCCTGGATCCACCCTCCTCGTCCAATCGCAAACCTGCCCCATGGAATAGGGTGTCCAGAAAATACAGAGTACGAGACGTGAGCATAAAACGCTCAGTGCGAGAGTATGAGTATACATGCATGCAAAGTGAACTCCCTATAGACTCGAGGTCAAGGATCAGATAACAGAGACAGACCGGGCCCTGGTATGTAGCACGCTGTGCCGTCGCTTCAGGAGGTGGCTCCCATACCGAGATAACTGTGGATACGCCGGACCCAAATCGATGGAAGTCCATCCACTAACAGGATAGGGTACAACCCTACTACAGACATCTCGAAGGAGATACAGCAAGATGCAAATGAATGCAGCATAATATCATGGCATATAAATCATGCAGTCATATAATACTTGCATACTCAGTCAGGATATCTCGAACAGTACTTTCGTACCTCAATACAGTGAAAGATCTACCAACTCTAGGTCCACGCCTATAGTCTGCTCTATACTGCCAAATGATACTACTATCATTAAAGTGCTCTAAAAGCCTTAACTAAGCTATTGCATACTCCTAAATATTTATAGGGAGCAAAAGCTATACCTTCGTCCGTCGTTAGCCCTTTGATGTCGATGCCTCCAGAACTTGGGCACGACTCCGCTACGACTACCGAACGCATCTCCGACCTCCGGACCAAGCCTAAGAAGACCAGAACAGCTCCAAAAGGACTAGAAAGGAAAGGAGAA
This sequence comes from Henckelia pumila, assembly GCF_033568475.1. Classification (NCBI taxonomy): domain Eukaryota; kingdom Viridiplantae; phylum Streptophyta; class Magnoliopsida; order Lamiales; family Gesneriaceae; genus Henckelia; species Henckelia pumila. The sequence continues at coordinate 81,619,550 of NC_133122.1, read as the reverse complement.
CTCGGAATTGGAAAATGAAAGTGAAGTCTCGGCCTTCTATTTATAGACAACGATCGGAACTTCCGATCCTTGATCGGAACGTCCGAACCTCGATCGGAACGTCCGATCCTGCCATCGGAGCTTCCGAAGATCCTGATCTGCCATGTGTCAAAATATCACTTGATGACTCCGGATAGGGGTGATCGGAGCCTCCGGTCCTGATCGGAGCTTCCGATCCAACCACACGTCATGCCTGACGTAATAACATCGGTGCCTCCGATCGCTCATCGGAGCTTCCGATCCTGTTCGGAGCTTCCGATCGTGCCTTCGGAGCTTCCGATCCGTCCGATACCTAATTCAATTAATTAGCATTAATCCTTTAATTACTCAATTAGGGCACGGGCTACTACAGACAACCTTTTGAAAACAATCGACAATTGCCCTGTACTTGGTTAAGCATCTATACCAACAATACAGTAAAATCTGACAGCCCAAGTACAATACAATCGAACTCTAACAAATTTCCCTCAAAACAGAGCTCACAGTTCCTGACTAATCTTACAGAAACAATTCCTCCACCCAAAGGTAAAGTAACAACTACTACAGTAGGCAACAAATCAGTAGGCAAAGCATGCAGTAACACAAATTTCTCAGAGATAAAGGAATGAGAAGCACCTATAACTATCAAAACATGAGCAGAATAACCGAGAATTGAACAGTTACCTGCTATAACATCATCAGGTGCTGCCTGAGCCTGATCCTCTGTCAAAGCAAAGACTCGTGCCTGCTTTCTCGGAGGCTGGTTCGCACTAGGATTACCTCCCTGTCTGTTCTGCTGCTGAGGCTGGAAGGAGTGAACTGAAGAAGACTGTCTCTCAGGCTGAGCTGTAGGTCTAGGTGAACTCCCACTCTGAGCTCGATCTCTACTACGCTGAGGGCACACCTTAGAAAAGTGTCCCGGTTGCTGACAGGTGTTGCAGTTCCCAAGGACCCATCTGATAATCAAAGGTTAGGACACAAGATATCTCAATCGCTACAAACGGTGCCCTTACCACCGCTCAAAATACCGGATACCAGTCAATAACAGAAACAATTATATCTCAAGTAGATCATGCTTTACAAATTAAATCACATAGGCATGTAATTCAATTAATTCTCAAATAATAAAGCATGCTCGCATGGAATTAACTACACAGTTAAATAACTCAATCACATGCGAGGAGCCAATACACGCAGGCTCGATCTACCCCGCTCACTCTAGTTCAACCAAGAACTTATCACTCTGATACCAATTAATGTGAGACCTCGGTTCTAAACAACTAATCTCGGAATAAACAACAATTAATCATACAAGATCCAAGACTAAAAGCAATTAATTTTTTTTTAAAATGCCTCGCGCTCGCGCGAGATGAACATCTCTCGCGCGCGCAGGCTACATCTCCAGAGCCCAGGCGGAAGGCTCGCGCCCGCGCGAGATACTTCTCTCACGCGCGCATGGTCTAACAAACCCGAGCCCCTGGGGTTTCATCGTGCGCGCGCGAGGTACCACCTCGCTCGCGCGCGGAAGGCCTGGGCAGAAAATGCTCAGGCTAACCAAATCATTCCCGCGCTTGCTTTCAAACATGCATTCCAAACATACACAAAACGGTGTAGAGAATACACGCAATATCAAAACATGCTAAAACTCGAGTCCAAAACATCAAGGTGCATAAGAAGATTAATCGGACATGCAACGACGACATTCAACCATGAAACTCGCATAGATGATAACACATAACGATGAAGTTCGAATTCTAAACATGTTCCAAAAGTAAACTAGATTGACATGCTAATTTGACTTCTAAACCAAGTCCCACTTCTATCCCTTGATCCCGAAGCTAACCATGCCTCTTCTGACTTGATCCTGCCCCACCTGTTTCCAAGTACACATACAAAACAAAGCAACAGCCGGATAAACTGGTGAGAAGATATTCCCAATAAAAACAACATAACAAGTAATACATGTAATATATCAACATAATTCTTTCAAGACAAGATAATCAACACAAAACGAATGATATGAATGTCTTTAAAACAGGGATATAAACTCTGATAATCAAGGAATTGCTGCTCTACTTTTTGGGATCCCGAGGATGAGATCACGTAAACAATCCACCGACCCTCCCAATCGAGGTGGTGCCACGTATCCCACTCTTCTAGACTTGGAGCAACTATAATGAGTATGCTAGCACTAGGCAAAAATTCTACGACCTAGGCCACTCGATTAAAGCTCCCAAACGTCTAATAAAGGGATGTTCTGCCCGCTGAAACAATAATGCTGGCTCAATATGAATGCATATGGAAACATAAAACATTAATCCATATAATAACACTCAATGAACAACAAAATACAGCTTCCACATGCTAGAACAAGTGTTGATTCTAGTATGTGATTTTAAGGGAAACTCGAGAACCCACTGTCCCGAGTATGCTATCCCGCTAACAATGACTGCTTTTACCTTTCAATGCAATAGCTCCAACTCTGGATAAGCTACAATAAAAAAGGTTATATCAGAAACTATACAACCTAACAACAATATCGGCTCAAGGTATTCTCTTTACCGATTCTTCGTCCAACTCTTAGACGATCGACTGCTGCTACTCTGTCTCGAAAACTCCAAACAAATCTGTATGGAGACAAAAGATGATCAATCAACAACGAACAAACCCAATGCCAAAAGTTCTACAACTCAAACACGGTTCAAAATCCTCAAAACTCAAACCGGCGGCATAACGGCTATAAATAATCAAATCGTAAATACAAACAGTAGTACAACATCGATATCAACTCATAACCATGCTAAGATCACAACAAAAGCTTAAACCCAACAAATCTCAAACCCAATTTTCGAACAACGACTTCCAAAAATCATAACAATTCCGAATGAAGCTCGAATTCAAAATCGACTGAGAATAAACGATCAGAACTCTGCCAAGAAAAATATACTTGAAACTCAATCGATTCTAACAACATCTGAAAAACAAAACTTATCTGATCGGAGAAATACTTACGGTATAACGGAGCTCTCATTGCCGTGATCGCTAATTTGCCTTCAGAAATAAATTCCAACGGACGGATCGAGCTCGGACTGAAATCTGGAAGCTTGGAAGCTCAAAGGATCGCTCCAATGGTGGAACACGGCTTGGAGGGGATGAAGTGAAGACTTTTCAACTCAATATATGAGTAGATAATATATAAAATCTGCTATTTGCATTTTAGTCCCTGAAATTTCCAAAATTTTCAAAATAGACCCTGATAAATATCAAAACGGCCCTCGACTTATCAGATAAGCTCAATTAAGATAAAATCGGGGCGTTATAAGCGCTAAAGTTTTTATTGTAGCGCTAAAGAAGAAGATTGAAGTGCTATCTTGCTTGTCCTTGTGAGATTGAAGAATAAGAGTGCTTGCTTTATGCGCGCCCGCGAATGATTACTGAGCGCCCGCCGCGCCATAGAATGTTTTAATTATCGTGAAGGAAATTTATTGGAATTTCTGTTGGGATTTTATTTGTGACGTATAAAAGGAGATTGGAAGTCAGAATTAAAAAAAAAAAAGCCACCGCATATTAGAGAAATAATTTTAGAGAAGCTGATTGTGAACTTCTGAAGGAGGAATCTGTACTTACCTTGATGAAAAGAGTTTGAAGATCGAGAGTCCGGACACGACATTGAATATTCGGCTTTGTTTTCTTTTCTTTATATTTATTTCTAAATTGGTGTTTATTTTTCTGAATATGTTTTGGTTTTATTTGAATTTGATTATGAACTAAATTTTTAGAGTCTTCAGGTCGGATGGAACCTGGTGTAGACACTTTTATGAATGTTTGATTTTATTGAATTGAGTTCCTCTAGATTAATTTTTTTTTTCTAGATTTGATTGTCTTTTCAATTACTTGATAAATAATTTATTTGTTATATTTATTTGGAATCGGGCACCCGGGAGAAGGGATTTTGAATAGTACCAATAGAAATAACATTGTTAATTGTTTATATAAATCGGGAGAGTATATAACTTTAATAGAGTCTTAAAAATAACATCTTTTTACACAATTCACTACAATTAGATTCTTAATAGGGATATTGGAATTAAAATTTAGTTGATACATATTATTAGGCACTCGGGAGAGGGAATAATACACTTAAGTGTTCTTGGTTATTAATTGAAAGGAATTCATGAAAATAAATTATTTAGGAGTGATTGTTGTCGAAACCAGGTGAAATCTAAACCTCCAGACAATTTTTCATCTCATTTATATTTTTTTTGAAAATTGTGTGCGTGCTATAAAAATCCATTGCTTATTTTTGTTTTTCTGCAAATCTTTTGATCATTAATTTTCTAAATAAAATTAGGACTATTTTATTTACATGTACTGAATATTTTCACTTTACTCCTCGTGGGAACGATACTCTATTTACTATTATATTAAATCTTGAAACCGTGCACTTGCGGGCACAAAAATACGCAACAAGTTTTTGGCGCCATTGTCGGGGAGTAAATTTTTGAATTTATTTTAATCTTGTTACCAATTAGTCTAGATTTTAATTTAGAGCTTTTATTTATTTATTTTAAGTTACTGATTGATTTCTTTTGTTCTTCATTGCAGTTTATGCGAAGATATCAAAGTGCGAATTCTTTACTTTTTGATTCGAAGATCGAACGAACTGCACGTGCTTTGAGAAGAGCCAGAAGATAAGAACAACAAAATATGGCTAAAGAAAATCAAGCTCCATTGGTGCCAATCAGAGATCACTTCCGGCCGACGATCCAGGCTCACTATTCTGGAATCGCTCGAGGGATGATAAATGCAAACAATTTTGGATTGAAGCCAGCTTTGATCAAAATGGTTCAACAGAACCAGTTTAATGGGAGTGCAACTGCTGATCCTATTCTACACCTACAGACCTTCTTGGAGATTACTAACATGGTAAAAATGAACGGTGTTCCTGAGGATATTATTCGCTTACGTTTGTTCCCTTTTTCTCTTAGGGATCAGGACATAAGTTGGTTACAATCACTGCTGTTGGGGAGTATTACTACATGGAAGGAGATGTCAGTAAAATTTCTTGCAAAATACTTTCCACCTGCCAAGTCCACTCAACTGAAAATCAAAATCAGCACCTTCAGGCAGATGGATTCTGAACATCTCTACAAAGCATGGGAAAGGTACAAAGATTTACATGGACGTTGTCCTAACCATAATTTTGCAGATTGGGAGCAGATCGAGTGGTTTTATAATGGACTGCGCCTACTCGATTGTCGGTGGACTCTGCTGCTGGAGGCACCATCTTTGCTAAGGACCCTGTACAGGCCTATGATATGTTGGAGAATATGACGATCAATAGCTTTCAATGGCCATCTGAGCGTATGGGTGTCAAGAAGCCTGTGAGAGTGTATAGCGTCGATCCTCTTACCTCTATCACTTCCCAGTTATCTGCACTGATGACGCAAGTAGCTGCTTTGAATAAGGTGAATGTCGCATATTCAACAGGTGTTTCAGTCGCTATTGAAGGATCCCATCTTCTAGAGGAAGTTAATTATATCAATCCTAATGGCTACCGAGGATATGGAGGCTTCATAGGTAATCCTTTGCCCAATAATTATCACCGAGGTTTGAGGAATCATGAAAATTTTTCTTACGCTAACAATAAAAATGTGTTGAATCCTCCGGGTTTCATTACAAATAAAGGTGAAGGTAAGCCGTATTTGGAGGATGTTGTTAGTAATTTTGTGTTGGAATCGAGCAAGAGGATGGCGAGGACTAAGTCTCTCCTTGACAGCTTAGAGACGCATGTGGCCAATATGGGCGCTGTGCTGCAATCTATGGAGACTAGCATTGGGCAGCTGGCGAATGCCTTGAAATATAACAACAGAGGTCAGTTTCCAAGCAACATAGAGGTAAATCCGAAGGAGCAGTGTAATGTTATTACTTTAAGGAGTGGGAAACAAGTGGATAATGAAGAGGGCAACCGTGAGAGCAAGCGGACTGAAACGGCTGTTGTTGAATAAAAGGAAGTCGAGGAGAAGGAGATCGAACCTGAGCAGAAACCGATGTACAAGCCTCCAATTCCATATCCCAAAAGGTTCAAGAAAAAGGCATTGGATGATCAGTTCTCCAAATTCTTGGATATTTTCAAGAAGATTCATATCAACATCCCTTTTGCTGATGCTTTGGAGCAAATTCCGAACTACGCAAAGTTTATCAAAGAGGTGATGTCCAAGAAACGGAGGCTGTTAGAGAACGAAGTGGTCAACCTAACTTAAAAATACAGTGAAGTGCTTCAAAATAAGATGTCACAAAAGCTAAAAGATCCAGGGAGTTTTACCATTCATTGTTCTATTGGTGGATCTTATTTTACTACTACATTATGTGATTTAGGGGCCAGTATTATTTAATGCCATTGTATATTTACAGGGCCTTGGAGTTGGGAGAGATGAAATCGACCATGATTACATTGTAGTTGGCAGATAGAATCATCACATATCAACGGGGTATTGTTGAAGATGTGCTAGTCAAGGTGGATAAATTCATCTTTCCGGCTAACTTTGTGATCTTAGACATGGAAGCGGATCATGGTGCTCCATTGATTTTTGGAAGACCATTTTTTGCTACGGCGGATGCAAAAATTGATGTCAAGAATTGCGAATTGTCGATGGATGTGGAAGGTAAAAGAGTGATTTTCAACATATTTATGAAGGCATCTAACCCCCTTATTGAAGAACTGTGCTTGATTGAGCGGGTTGTGAAGCTCGAGGGATGTCAAAAAGATATTTTTGAAGTTGAATCGCCAAAGGAGAGAGCGCCAAGTTTACCAAAGAAGAAAACCACGATGAAGAAGGAGAAATTTAAAAAACGGTTTGTGGAATATATTTGGCGTGTAAAAGAGAAGGGGAAGACCACATAAGACCGGTGAAAGTCGGCCTGACGACTATAAACCAAGCACTACTTGGGAGGCAACCCAAGCTTTTTCCTTTAGTTTAATTACTTTTGTTTTTATTTTATTTAATTTTTGTCAATTAATTATTTTCAGTACATTATTATCAATTTTTGAAGCCTAATTCTTGTCCATTTTAAAAAATTTTCAGGCTTAGGAACCTCAAAGTCAAGACTGAGGCGCGCCCGCCCTGGTTAAGAAGCGCGCCCACACATACGGCATGCCCGTGATAATTCCATGGAGCGCCCACGTCATTCTGAGCATCCTTAAAATCTGATTTGCAAACTTGCAACGCGTCCTCTCTATCAATAAGGCGCGCCCGCGTGATTTGTGGAACAAAATAAATTTAACGCGCAACATCATGCGCTATCGCGCTTGTGAGCAGCCCCGAATCATGCGCTATCACGCTACTTTACAGCGCACCAACAAGCGCTCACTTGCATTTGAACCGCGCAATCCTTGCGCCATCGAGCTCCTAAAGGGCGCTACTCATAGCACTATTGCGATTATGTCCCGTGCATATTAAGCGCCATATATTTCCTTTTGCGATTGAATTGGGCTTCACTTTTGTGCGTTCATGTAGATGCTGGTGCCTTTCCATGGAGATGATGATGATGACACCGAGTCCTGATGCTTGGTGTCGAAGGTACGAGTCCCTTGTTCTTTTTCTTGAGTTCAATCATTGAGGACAATGATCGTATCTAAGTTTGGGGAGTGAATAATCATTTTTGTGATTTTTGTGCACATATGTTTCTTGCATGTTGAAGTTGAAATTTGATATTAGAAAGTGAATTTTTTTATGTTGAGGTGCATTGATATGATGATTAATGAGGAAGAAAATAGAATTTTAAATCTAGTGTTGTGAAATTTTTCTTGAGTTCTCACAAAATTATGTACTATGCCTTGATTGTCTAGACCCTAGTGATTAGAGAAGCTTTGTGATTTTGTGAGTGAATTGGATGATTTGATTCTTAACTTTGGTGATTTATGCTTGAAACTGAGGTAGACTTCCACGAGCTTAGAAATGATTTAGACAATAACTTAATAACAACTCCATCCGGGTCATTGATGAGGAATTGAAATCCTAATTCTATTATCATTGGCTAAGTATACGGAGTAAATGGGGTTGCAAAAGTAAAAAATTAATTTGTGAAAAAAAAATTTAACAACTCCATCCGGGCTTGGAAAGGGATTGAAATCCTAATCACCAATCCATGTCTAAGTTTGTGGATAAAAATGGGGTTGTTGCTCCATCCGGGCTATAGACGAGGAGATTGAAATTCGAATCCTATCTTTAGTTATAGCTAAGTTTGCGGGTAATTTATGGGGCTAAAATAAAACTGAGTGAAAAATTGTAGTAGCCCGTACCCGAAATCAGTAATTAAGGAATTAATCATAATTACTTGGAAAGAGTTCGGAAGCTCCGAAGGTGAGTTCGGAGGCTCTGAACAGGATCGGAAGCTCCGATGTAGGATCTGAAGCTCCAATGGTATTACGTCAGGCATGACGTGTGGTTGGATCGGAAGCTCCGATCAGGATCGGAAGCTCCGATCACCCCTATCCGAAGTCAACAAGTGATATTTTGACACGTAGAAGATCAGGATCTTCGGAAGCTCCGATGGCAGGATCGGACGTTCCGATCGAGGTTCGGATGTTCCGATCGAGGTTCGGAGGCTCCGATCGTTGTCTATAAATAGAAGGCCGAGAATTCATTTTCAATTGCCAATTCCGGATTTCCTCTCTATTCTAGTCGTATTCGAGTTATTCTAGCCTTCCTAGGCTTGACCCGGGAATCGTCGAGGCGTTCGGAAGTCATAGCAGAGTTGTGCCCAAATTCTGGAAGCATCGACATCAAAGGGCTAACGATGGACGAAGGTATAGCTTTTGCTTCCTATAAATATTTAAGAGTATGCAATAGCTTAGTTAAGGCTTTTAGAGCACTTTATTGATAGTAGTATCATTTGCCAGTGTAGAGCAGACTATAGGCGTGGACCTAGAGTTGGTAGAGCTTGCACTGATTTGAGGTACGGAAGTACTGTTCGAGATATCCTGACTGAGTATGCATGTATTATGTGACTGCATGATTTATATGTCATTGATTTATGCTGCATTCATTTGCATACTGATCTATCTTCTTCGAGATGTCTGTTAGTAGGGTTTTTCCCTATCCTGTTAGTGGTTGGACTTCCATCGATTTGGGTCCGGCATATCCACTGGTATTATGGTATGGGAGCCACCTCCTGAAGCGACGGCACAACGTGCTACATACCAGGGCCCGGTCTGTCTCTGTTATCTGATCCTTGACCTCGAGTTTATAGGGAGTTCTCTTTGCATGCATGTATACTCATACTCTCGTGCTGAGCGTTTTATGCTCACGTCTCGTACTCTGTGTTTCTGGACACCCTATTCCATGGGGCAGGTTTGCGATTGGACGAGGCGGGTGGATCCAAGAGGGGCTAGGCAGTTGTTGGCCAGCTGGAGCTTTGCCTAGGTTTTATTCTGTTATTAGATTGATTCAGCTGTTCGATCTGGTTGTATAATATTTGGGTATTTACCGATTCTTTTACTTGGGATTGCATAATGCTTTTGGTTTCCGCAAGTTTATTCTGATATCTGTTTGATTATGTTAATTGCATGCCTAAGTTCTGTTTAGTAGGTGATCCAGGTAAGGGTCACTACATTTATGGTATCAGAGCATGCAAAAGTATTCTTGGGATTTAGTCTTATCATGAGGTATTTTTGTAGATGGCAAACCACGATGATGAGAGTAGCCACGGAAGTGGAGGCGGTCGTTGGGGCTATGCCGACCGAGAGCGTCGTCGAGAATGGCGTCATCATCATCATGACGACGAGCGTTTCACTGTGCGTCGATTCTTAGCTATGGGTCCTAAGCCCTTAGTTGGAGGTGAGTCTCCGGAGGATGCGGAGAACTGGTTAGACCGCATGGAAACGACTTTTCAGAATTTCCACTACACCGAGGAGCAGAAGATGGAGACTCTAGGTTATCTTCTAGATGGGCGTGCGCGCAGGTGGTGGAGGTTTACTTCTGCACCTTTTGTTGCGGCGAGAGGAGTGGCCACTTGGGCCGAGTTCTGCACAGCTTTTCAGAAGTTGTATTTTCCTCCTGCACTCCGTCAGTCGAAGGCAGGCGAGCTACTGAGTCTGCGACAGGGAGCCATGTCTATCGATGAGTATCAACAGAAGTGTTGGAACACGGTCGTTCTCCGGATCGAAAAGAAAGTGATACCCGTTGCAGCGGAAGTTTTAAAATTTTATATGGAACAATTCCTTATCATGAGTATCAAATTCCTACGATTAAAATTGATAACATAAAATTTAAACAATGTAAATTTTACCTTAAAATCTCGAAAAGAGATTATGGACACCAACAGATTAAACTGCTCTTGTTGTATATCCCAGGAACTGATGAACGAACATTTCTTCAATCAGGTCCACGAACATAAGTTTAATCCCTTTGATAGACTGCACTAAAAATTCTATCAGAAGTTTCTACGAAGAGAAATAACAGATTTGATCTGTTAAATCAGACTGCAAATTCAGAAATTTGCAGACTGAATTTTCGAACACAGTAGGGGAGAGGGGCGACCGAAAACCCTAAGAGAGGAGGCTCTAGGTTTTCGAAAATTATGCCTGTGATTGTCTAATTTCTGCACTGCAATAACTTATTTATAATGTGGGCTGCTAACAGCTTAGGGCCCATTAGTCATAAGTTCAAGCCTGACAAGCAAAGCCCGCATGTTCAGAAATTAATATAAAATTCATCGTGACTCAGATTGATAAACCAATTTCACCAATGTGCACAGAAACCATTTCTGCATCTTTTAAAGTCAAGATAAATTTTCTGAATCCAAATTCAGTGATTTCCAAAAATGTCCATCACTATGTCATTTTAGGAAATCTTACTCCCTCTATTCTTAAATAAGAAGTCCCACTTCTTTATTCACTAAATTTAACTCTTTAAATTTAATTATCTCAACGGGGATTATAAATCCATTACTTGTGTGACCCTCAATGGTTCAGGGATATAGCTAGCCGTGGGCTCACAACTCCTTGTGACTCGGAACAACAATTTCTGACTTACCCAACGAATCGTGGTAAGAGCGCCTAGCAATATCGCCCCATGATTCCCTAAGTATCACTGATAGTGCCTGCAAGAACCAATAGATTTTGGTTAGCGTACAGTACGGTCCCTTCATCCATATATCCCGATCGAATCAACAACCATTGGTAAATCGAGAGTCGTTCGAGATTCGATAACTATGCAATTCATCTTGAAGATCAAATAGTGACATCGCATGTGCTACTAGGAAACCAAGTAACTTAAAACACATCATGTACTCTGGCCAGAGATTCGTCACACTAATATCTCCTCAGATTGCATAGGATATCCACACTTGAAAGTGTGCGGTGAATCCTTGACAACAAAGCATCGACTCCTATATGTGTCGTAAATGTACCCAATCCCGACACCTGATGACCCTAATAGAGTCGGTAAACGAGTCAAAGCACAATACTAGCATATAGAGTCTCAATGATGTTTCAAGTAATAAGGACTAATGGTGTACAACCAAAACCGCGGACTATATCCACTCGATAAGTGATAACCACTTGGAAAGTCCGAATAGGGTAGTTCGATCATTCATCATATGAATATCCATTTGCATGCTTCGAACATCTCTATGTTCCATACCAATGAAACAAGGTACTCGGTATCGCAAATGCTAGTCTCAATCTCGAGCGATCCTTATCCTTATTTGTGGATGGCTCAATTGACTAGGAACTGTTTAGAATACACAGTGAACATAAGATGTGTTTCATGATAGTGATCTCTCTATATTCACTATCTCATCTTACTTTAGTATATTCAAGGTATTTATCAAAATAGCAACAGTATATCATTATATAATAATAAGATAAAGTGAACGCCATTTAAAGAACGTATATTATATTAAACAAAGATTGTTTATAAAAAGAGACTCTCAAAGCCCTTAGCCACAAGTTGGCTAGCGGGGCATCAACTCTTTCAATCTCCCACTTGCCCTAAAGCCAACTAGTCATACTGCGTAGTCCCATTGCTTCGCGATGTTTTTCAAATAATGGTCCTGGCATTGGCTTAGTAAGTGGATCATCGATATTGTCTGTAGAGGTCACTCTCTCGACAGTGATGTCTCCTCTTTCCACGATCTCCCGGATGATGTGGTATTTCCTCAGTCCGTGTTTGGATCTTTGATGAGACCTTGGTTCCTTTGCCTGAGCAATGGCACCCATGTTGTCACAGTACACCGGGACTGGACCAACAGCTTCAGGAATAACGCCCAACTCTTGGACGAAATTCCTCATCCAAATGGCCTCTTTAGCAGCAGCTGATGCCGCAATGTATTATGCCTCAGTGGTGGAATCCGCTGTGGTGTCCTGCTTGGAACTCTTCCAAGAGACAGCACCGCCATTGAGCATGAACACAAATCCAGAGGTTGACTTCGAGTCATCCACGTCATTTTGGAAGCTAGAGTCGGTATAGCCTTCCAATTTCAGATCTCTTCCTCCATAAACCATGAATACATTCTTAGTTCTTCTCAAGTACTTAAGAATACCCTTCACGGCTTTCCAATGCATTTGACCGGGATTGGCTTGATATCTGCTCGTGACAATCAGAGCAAATGCCACATCCGGTCTGGTAGATATCATCTCATACATGATACTCCCTATGGCTGACGCATATGGTATGTGTGTCATTTTCTCTATCTCTTCGTCAGTCTTGGGATACACAGACTTGGATAGAGAGACTCCATGACACATAGGTAGATGTCCTCTCTTGGACTCATCCATTGAAAACCTTTTCAATATAGTGTCGATGTAGGTAGCTTGAGTAAGTCCTATCATTCTCTTAGATCTATCTCTATAGATCTGTATCCCTAGAATATAGGACGCCTCACCCAAATCCTTCATCGAGAATCTACCTGACAACCATATCTTTGATGACTGCAACATCCCTACATCATTCCCAATGAGTAAGATGTCATCAACATAAAGTACTAAGAATGTCGCAGCATCCTTAACTACTTTCTTGTACACGCACGGTTCCTCCGGGTTCTTGATGAAATCAAAGTCCTTTATTCTTTCATCAAATTTCTGGTTCCAACTTCTTGATGCTTGTTTGAGACCATAGATCGATCTCTGAAGCTTACATACCTTATGCTTGCTTCCCATGGATGTGAATCCCTCGGGCTGCATCATATAGATCTCTTCCTTAATGTTTCCATTAAGGAATGCAGTCTTCACATCCATTTTTCATATCTCATAGTCATACCATGCAACAATGGCAATAAGGATTCTTATGGACTTGAACATTGCGACTGGTGAAAAAGTTTCATCATAGTCAACACCTTGTCTTTGAGTGTATCCTTTTGCAACCAATCGTGCCTTGTAGGTCAGTACCTTACCATCAGGTCCAAGCTTTCTCTTGTAGATCCATTTACACCCTATTGGAACTATTCCATTGGGAGGATCTACTAAAGACCAAACTTGGTTTGCATGCATTGAGTCTATTTCCGACTGCATAGCTTCAAGCCATAAGTTCGAATCAGCATCAGAAATTGCTTCCTTAAAGTTTCTCGGATCACATATAATGTCGGGTTCACTTTGATCTCCTTCAAGAAGAAGACCATATCTAATAGGAGGCCTAGAAGTCCTCTCGGATCTTCTAGCAATAGGCGTGCCTTGTGATGATTCTTGAGGTATAGGATCGTTATTTTGTATCTCGGGTTCTTCTCCAATTTTTTCGAGTTCCATCATCTTTCCTTTCTTATCCAATAAGAACTCCTTCTCCAAGAAGGTGGCATTTCTTGAAACAAACACTTTTGTTTCAGTAGGATGATAGAAATAATATCCGATTGAATTCTTTGGATACCCTACAAAATAACATAAGGTGGATTGACTATCCAACTTATCTCCCACTATCTGCTTCACGTAAGCAGGACATCCCCAAATCCTCAAGTACGAATACTTAGGATCTTTGTCATTCCATAACTCGTATGATGTTTTGTCCACTGCTTTAGTGTGGACGTTGTTCAACAACAATACCGTCGTTTCAAGAGCATAGCCTTAAAACGAAGGTGGAAGCTCAGTGAAGCTCATCATAGATCGAACCATGTCCAACAAGGTTCGATTGCGATGCTCCGAAACACCATTCAGCTGAGGTGTCATAGGAGGAGTCCACTGAGAGAGAATCCCATTCTCTTTTAGATAATCCAAGAACTCGGTACTTAAGTATTCTCCACCTCGATCTGATCGAAGTGCTTTAATACTCTTACCTAGTTTGTTTTCTACTTCAGCCTTGAATTCTTTGAACTTTTCAAATGATTCAGAATTATATTTCATCAAATATAAGTACCCATACCTAGAATAATCATCAGTAAAGGTAATGAAGTATGTGTGACCAAATTTTGTACCAATACTAAATGGTCCGCAAATATCTGTATGGATCAAATCCAATAGATTTTGACTACGCTCAGGTTTTCCTTTGAAAGGAGATTTAGTAATTTTTTCTTTTAGACAGGACTCACAAGTAGGTAGAGAGTTAATATCAGACATATCAAACATGCCCTCTCCCACTAGCTTGTTCATCCTCCTTGAGGAAACATGACCTAGCCTAACATGCCAAAGGTTTGCCGGGTTTTGATTATCAATTTTCCTTTTATTTGTTGTTACCGGTTTATCAACATAATTAATTGGAACGTATTTTAATTTTAAGTTATATAGATCGTTTTCAAGTTGTCCACATCCAATTAAACATTCATTCTTGTAAATATTGCAAATCCCATTCACAAAATTGCAAGAAAAACCATCTCTATCAAGCATAGAAATAGAAATAATGTTTTTAACCAAATCTGGCACATATAAAACATCTCTCAAAAATAACTTAAAATCATTCTGCAAAATTAAACAAATTCCTCCCACAACTTTGGCTTCAACTCGAGAACCATTTCCGAGCCTCAGCTGGGTCTCACCCATCCTAAGCTTGCGACTTCTTGTCATCACCTACAAATCATTTCAAATGTGATATCCACATCCGGTATTCAATACCCAAGAATTAGTATTAAGTGAAACATTTATTTCAATATAAAACATACCCTTCGCAGTTCGCAACTGCTCGAGATATTCCTTGCAGTTACGTTTCCAATGACCGGGTTTCTTGCAGTGATGGCAAACATCCTTGGATTTTTCCACGTTTGAAGCCTTTGTCTTGTTTTTCTTCTCGGGTCCGGTTTTCTTGGATGAGGCATAACGTTTCTTACCCTTTGTACTTGGCCCCTTATTAGCAGAAGAAGAGGAGCCCACCAAGAGAACCGGTTTATCCTTCTTTAAAGTGGCTTCATAAGTTACAAGCATATTGACCATCTCTTCAAGGGAGGCCTCTATCTTGTTCATATTGAAATTCACCACAAAACCGTCAAACGATGAAGGAAGAGAGAAGTAATAAGTCCACATTGAGTTCATGCTCCAATACCAATTCAAGCGTTACCAACTTCTGAATGAGCCAAATCACGCGTACCCCATGATCACGGACCGAAGTCCCTTCACGCATGCGACACGTCATTAACTCTTTTACAGTAGCAAACCTTTCAGCTCTCGATTGAGCCCCAAAAAGTTCCTTGAGTTGTACGTGAATGTCAGCAGCATTCACGGTATCCTTAAATCGCCTCTAGAGTTCATCAGACATCGAAGCTTGCATATAGCATTTGGCCTTGATATCATGGTCCCACCATTTATCAAGTTTTGCCAACTC
Source organism: Henckelia pumila (assembly GCF_033568475.1). Taxonomy (NCBI): domain Eukaryota; kingdom Viridiplantae; phylum Streptophyta; class Magnoliopsida; order Lamiales; family Gesneriaceae; genus Henckelia; species Henckelia pumila. The sequence goes on along the minus strand of NC_133122.1, from coordinate 81,603,792 downwards.
TTCCGGACTTATATCAGCTGGTGCTTCCTTTGGAGGAGATTTTTCTAACACGTAGAACATCTTCTCCAAGGTCAAGACAATCTTCAACTTACGGAACCATTCCGTATAGTTTGCGCCAGTCAGTTTGTTTTTTTCGAGAATAAAGAATAGTGGATTGCGCGAATTCATCTTAATGAAATACTGAAAAGAAACAGACAATAATCAGTGATTGTTTAATTAATTTACTAAGACATAAAATAAGGCGAGTTTAATTTTATGAATTACACTCCCACTATTTTAACGATTCCACCACCCTCTAGTGAAAACGAGAGAATTATTTTCTTTAGTGGGAACATGGAGCCCAATTGACAAAACATGGTCCCGAACAATATCAGCCAACCATGCTCTTCAAAGGGTAGAGCCCAATTGTTTCCAAAACAATCCCCATGTTATTTACCTCATGTCCAGTAAGGGCCCAAGAATATGACGCCGTTTATTGTGACATATCAAGATGACCCATCAATATTAAGTTGTGATGGACGGTCGCCATGTGGATCCCCAATAATATGAGCCAATTCCATGGGAGTTCCATCTAACTTACAACATGTGTCGATCCAATGTACAGCTTTCCGACAAACGGGCCCCCACAATAATATGAGCCGGACCGTATCCGCGGGTAGCATCTCATACATTGATCGTTGATGGAAGGTAGAAACATTTAAACAATATTTAAATGCCCTTTTGTTTATCTTGATATCAATTTTAAATCATATTTAAAATGAGGGATTTTAATTTCGAAAATTTGTCTCATCATTTAAAATTTGTATGCTTGCGGGATTCATACAATTTAGTCTAAACATGCATACAACAATAATATCATATATTATTTTAGGATGATCGATTCCATTACTAATCGACCCGTGGTTGCCAATCACGAGTCTAAGTCCAATCCTAGGTAATATGCAAGTATGCAATGCAATCCTATTACATTGAGCTTCCAATTTACATTTCTTCGGTCTTTATTCTCTGCTGGGCCCACATTTGTCTTCAAATCTTCATCTCCCACTAAGTCTAAAATTTACAATAAATTTCGATGACAAGCAGGGGATACATATTTAAGGGGTGGGAACGGGCCATAAACCAGACCCACTATTATTACATATGACAATTCATATTGGGCCATAAACCAGACCCATTAATAAATCCAACAACAATAATTAAAACCAAATGTAAACAACCTAACATACACCTATAATATTGGTCATGACAATCGATCATCCTTATCCAATAATATTTAATTCAAAAATTAATTTATTGGATATCATGCAATGACAATAAATATAAATTGATAAAATCATATTTCATACATAAAATCTTATTTTATATATAAAATCATATTTTATCTAGTTTATCCATAAAATCATATTTTACATATAAAATCCAATTTTATACATAAAATCATATTTTATTATCAATTGTACCAAAATTATTAATTTTATAAATTCAAATTTAATGGATAAAATTTATAAATTTTCCAAAAATTCAAATTTATCCAAAAATCAATTTTTAAAATTTCGGACTCAAACAATTTGATCCGATGCCTCGTGGACCAATCAAAAACAATTTTCAATCGGACCAAAAACTGAAATTTCAAAAATTTCAAAAAATCAAAAAATTAAATTTTAAAATTTCCGGACTGCCCGGGACAATCTCGGACAGCCCGGCCTCCACGTGGGATAGGGCTGCCCACGTGGAGGTGGGCAGCCAATTGCTGCCTGTGGGCAGCGCCGCGCGCTGCCCTTGGGAAGCGATCAAATCGCTGCCCTGGGCAGTAGCGTGCGCTGCCCCGGGCAGCGACACTCGCTGCCCGATTGCCCTGGAATTTAATTTAAAATTTTCGTTTTATTTTTTTGAAAAATCGAGGCTGGTACAATCGAATAAATTTTAATCGTAAAATCCGAGAACAACCTGGCTCTGATACCACTGTTGGAACACGGTCGTTCTCCGGATCGAAAAGAAAGTGATACCCGTTGCAGCGAAAGTTTTAAAATTTTATATGGAACAATTCCATATCATGGGTATCAAATTCCTACGATTAAAATTGATAACATAAAATTTAAACAATGTAAATTTTACCTTAAAATCTCGAAACGAGATTATGGATACCAACAGATTAAACTGCTCTTGTTGTATATCCCAGGAACTGATGAACGAACGTTTCTTCAATAAGTTCCACGAACAGAAGTTTAATCCCTCTGATAGACTGCACTAGAAAGTCTATCAGAAGTTTCTACGAAGAGAAATAACTGATTTGATCTGTTAAATCAGACTGCAAATTCAGAAATTTGCAGACTGAATTTTCGAAAACAGTAGGGGAGAGGGGCGGCCGAAAACCCTAAGAGAGGAGGCTCTAGGTTTTCGAAAATTATGCCTGTGATTGTCTAATTTCTGCACTGCAATAACTTATTTATAATGTGGGCTGCTAACAGCTTAGGGCCCATTAGTCATAAGTTCAAACCTGACAAGCAAAGCCCGCATGTTCAGAAATTAATATAAAATTTATCGTGAATCAGATTGATAAACCAATTTCACCAATGTGCACAGAAACCATTTCTGCATCTTTTAAAGTCAAGATAAATTTTCTGAATCCAAATTCAGTGATTTCCAAAAATGTCCATCACTATGTCATTTTAGAAAATCTTACTCCGTCTATTCTTAAATAAGAAGTCCCACTTCTTTATTCACTAAATTTAACTCTTTAAATTTAATTATCTCAACGGGGATTAGAAATTCATTACTTGTGTGACCCTGAATGGTTCAGGAATACAGCTAGCCGTGGGCTCACAACTCCTTGTGACTCGGAACAACAATTTCCGACTTACCCAATGAATCATGGTAAGAGCGCCTAGCAACATCGCCCAATGATTCCCTAGGTATCACTGATAGTGCCTGCAAGAACCAGTAGATTTTGGTTAGCGTACAGTACGGTCCCTTCATCCATAGATCCCAATCGAATCAACAACCATTGGTAAATCGAGAGTCGTTCGAGATTCGATAACTATGCAATTCATCTTGAAGATCAAATAGTGACATCGCATGTGCTACTAGGAAACCAAGTAACCTAAAACACATCATGTACTCTGGCCAGAGATTCGTCACACTAATATCTCCTCAGATTGCATAGGATATCCACACTTGAAAGTGTGCGGTGAATCCTTGACAACAAAGCATCGACTCCTATATGTGTCGTAACTGTACCCAATCCCGACACCTGATGACCCTAATAGAGTCGGTAAACGAGTCAAAGCACAGTACTAGCATATAGAGTCTCAATGATGTTTCAAGTAATAAGGACTAATGGTGTACAACCAAAACCGCGGACTATATCCACTCGATAAGTGATAACCACTTGGAAAGTTCGAATAGGGTAGTTCGATCATTCATCATATGAATATCCATTTGCATGCTTCGAACATCTCTATGTTTCATACCAATGAAACATGGTACTCGGCATCGCAAATGCTAGTCTCAATCTCGAGCGATCCTTATCCTTATTTGTGGACGACTCAATTGACTAGGAAATGTTTAGAATACACAGTGAACATAAGATGTGTTTCATGACAGTGATCTCTCTATATTCACTATCTCATCTTACTTTAGAATATTCAAGGTCTTTATCAAAATAGCAACAGTATATCATTATATAATAATAAGATAAAGTAAACGCCATTTAAAGAATGTATATTATATTAAACAAAGATTGTTTACAAAAAGAGACTCTCAAAGCCCTTAGCCATAAGTTGGCTAGCGGGGCATCAACTCTTTCAAGAAGTTCTTTGATCTGCTATCCTATTGCCCAGAGATTGCTGACAGCTCTGGGATGAAGCATAATCTGTTCCTGCAGGGACTTAACCCTGAGATCCATGACCGTGTGGCGGTTGGCGACGAAATGTCCTACGAGGGTTTGGTGAGCCGTTGTCACCAGGCGGAGGACAGCATTCGGCAAAGCAGGTCTTTCCCTCAGTCGAGGCCTGCTAGTTCTTTGGGTCCCCGTGCCCAATCTTTTAAGAAGTCTGGATCTACTTCTTCCTCTGGTTCTGGAGGTGTTTTCCGTTTCGGTAAGAAGGACAAGTGTGATCACTGTGGGAAGAACCATCCATCCGACAAGTGCCGTAGAGCTTCTGGAGCTTGTTTCCATTGTGGAGAGACTGGTCATATCCGATGGGATTGCCCACTATCTGGGGAAGGCGGTTCTGGTTCTGGTTCAGGATCTGGTTCTCAGGCTACCATTCAGCAGAGGTCGCAGGGAAAGCCTGCTGGGAGTTCTCATTTGAGGCCACGAGCTTCTGGCCAGGTGTTTGCCTTGAGGCATGATCAGGCAGTGGAGGAGAATGAGAAAGTCATCGCAGGTACATTTCTGCTTTATGGTATACCTACTCTTGTACTTATTGACACTAGTGCATCTCATTCCTTCATTTCTGCATGTTTTGTTAAGAGGCATAAGTTACCATGCATTGCACTAGACGTAGTGATGTCTGTTTCTACTCCGACGGGCCAATCTGCTTTTGCTAAGCGTCTAGTGATAGGTTGCCCTTTAGAGTTCGAAGGGAACATTCTGTTAGCGAATCTCATGGCACTACAAGAAAAATGGCAAACGACAACGCTTTTTCCGCGTTGTTATTGTCACGAAAAAGCGTTGTCGTAGCCAGTGTTGTGAAAGACTGCGGTCAAAGACAACGCGGAAAAAGCGTTGTCGTTTTGAGCAAAGACAACGCTTTTCGGTCAAAGACAACGCAGAAAAAGCGTTGTCGTTTTGAGCAAAGACAACGCTTTTTATGCGTTGTCTTTGCTCAAAACGACAACGTTTTTTTCGCGTTGTCTTTAACCCCGTCTTTCAGAACACTGGCTACGACAACACTTTTTTGTAACAATAACAACGCGTAAAAAGCTTTGTGATATTTAAAAAAGACAACGCTTTTTCCGCGTTGTCTTTTTTAGCAACGACAACACTTAAACTACCTACGACAACGTTTAAAAAGCGTTGTCTTTTCTCAAATAAAAAACAAAAAAAAATAAATTTTAATTCACAAATTTTCAATATTATAAATCACTCAATATTCAAAATTTTTGAAAATTAAATCTAATATACAGTATTTCAATGTTATAAATTATTCAAATATAACAAAAATCATTCAAATATAACAAATTATCGAATTCTTCATGTTCATCTCGGCCATATGCGCTATGCTTTCTGCATCAAATCGGAGTCGGCAATCAGACCAACTCTCAGAATGCTAAATCCATTTGGAGGACTGGAAATGTGCTGAGCAATAGGAGCAAACAAGAATAAAATTTCAAAGCCATGGTTATGAATGGCACAATAAATCAACTCATGTGCTGTGACTTTTACTACTGGACCACCACCTCAATTCATGTTTCTTGATGGCATTTATGCATTTCCTCCTGATTTTGTGGTGTGATTAATTTCAAGACATCACATAATCAACACAATCAATGAATAAAGAACACATTTGAATAGAAAAATATAAATCAAAAAGTCAAAACCAACTCAAATAATTCTGATCCATAATGCAAATTTATCAACATGAACTAGATGATATTCAATGTTAAATCACCAAACTCATCAGCAATACAACTACTTCCAAAACGGTAAATCGTTGCAACAAAAAATAAATTATCATCTGAGAAATAAACTAGAAAAGGAAAAGAGAACTTTAAATGATCAAACACAAAATACATCAAGATATCCTGAGCATGGTCTGTAATCCCAACAATAGCCATAGAGCCAATTACCTTCTTCAGTGACTGAAACAACTACGGCATGACATTAATATTTTGTTTTAAAGACATCCACCACAAGTATCGATGAAGGCGATGGAGCACCATAGAGGGTACTAGGTCCAGTTGTCTCAGAAACTGGTTCAGTAGGAGAGCTACTGCCTAGAGTTCTTCCGAAACCTTGAAATGGAACACGGGGTGCCTCGATTTCCTGCAAGTACAAAAAAAAAGATAGTTTGCCACCAAAAATAACTGGTGTAATAATTAGTGGAATAAAATAAAATGCCTCGAAGTATTAGAAAACCATTATAATAAAATTTTATTCATAGTCCATACATTCTTACAATCACATACCTTTGCAGCCAACACAAATGGAACCATATTCTGAATTTTGCCTAGACCCTGCAACAATAAATTCCTTAAATTCCCATATTTTGAATTTTACCAAGACCCTGCAACAATAAATTCCTTAAATTCTTACATTTGGATACTATAGCATCTCTAGTGAGTACCTGAAAGTTCACGAATATAAATCATAATTTCGAACTTGTTTTACGAGAAAAATCCTTCGAATATATTAGCCACAGTCAACGATGACTATGCAAAAACCACAACTAAAATCATGTGTGTCCACACATATTGGCCAAATTGATACTTGTATATCTTTTTCTTCAAGCATGCATGCCTAAAGAGGGTTGGCAGGGGGGGACTGAAGGTCACCTATTTACTGAAATATTTTTATGTATCATAAAGAGACAAAAAATTATGCCACATTAAGTTTTAACAAGGGAGCTTAACATGGCGTTCAGAAACTTGTGAAATGACTGGTGAAAGCCTTCACCAAACATAAAATCCAAGACACTCAGCATTTTCCATTTGATGGATTACATCATATGGCATGAATTTGACTCAAGCCTATGTCCTAAGTCTAAAATTTAGTAGAAAGTTATACACTGGATGATTTTATTTTTCTTTTCGTGACAGAGAATTTATTTACTTTCGCACTCATTACATGATTAGTTTATCCATGTATATTAACAAGTCATACCTTTGCGTTCTCTTCACAGTACTTGATAACATGTGAGATGTTTGGGCAATGGCCATGCAAAAGTGAGTAAGCCCATAACAGAAGTTTCCTTGAAGTATTCATATCAATAATGTCAACCCCATCAATGCCTGGCTGGATATATGTTTCTGTCGCCAACTGAGCTGGCACCATATAAA